>NW_017306510.1:1067363-1118637 GCF_000935625.1 Nanorana parkeri
TTTTGGGGGGGGGGGAGGGGTTGGTTGCTCTTTACTTTGGTGTTGTATACTGTTCTTTGTAACACAGTTTGCCTGCAAAAAAAAGTATATTCTTCCTCAGCATGTTGTATGGAATAGTTTCTCTATTCCATACAACATGCTGAGGAAGAATATACTTTTCTAGCTATTATGACAGATAATTAACATTTATCAGCTGGTAATTGCATGGACTACCTAAATAGATACACACTGAAAATATTGTTTAGGTAGGATCTCACACTCTATCACTGTTGTTACATTTGCAGGCCTCAAACTAAAAAAAAAAAATGGAATGCTTTGTGTCCATTTTTAAGAACAACTTGCATAATGTGATTAACGTTTTTAATTGTGTATGATTACTATATTGCATTTTTGAATGTTTTGTTTGTGGTGTGTTCAGCTAAGCCAATCATCTTTTCCTTTATTGTTATACCATTAGGGTGGGGTGGGCAAAAGTTTCTAATGAGCTGGATAGCAATAAATTATTTTGAAGTTGCTTTACAGTTGCCTAATGTTTTCCAAGCAGATTACCGAATGTTTAATGTTAAATCCACATTCCAAGCATGTAAAGCATTGGATAGATGAGGAGTCAGACACTGTAAACATTAATATTAGCAATTAATCTTTTATGGCACTCCCAGTCTTCCATATATAAAAGAGCAGAATTGACAGAGAAAATATTGTGAAGAACATCCACCAAGAAAAGTACTATTTATCTTTAGCTCTACTGTACCACTTAGATCTGTGTCATCATGAGTTACGGTGGTCACTCCTCTGCTGGATCCTCTCATGGAAACTGCCTTATTGGTAGCCATCTGTCCAAGATCTCAAGCCACTGTGGTGCTCGTCATGGAGGATTCTCAAGTAGCCATCATAGAGGATCCCACTCTTCTCACCACCATGGTTTAGCTCGTGCTACCCATCATGAAGGATCACACATCTCCCTTCATGGAGGTTCACATACTATTCATCATGGAGGCTCCCACAGATTCCATTGCGGAGGTTCTCATAGTTCTCATCATTCTTCCAATGCCACCCACCATGGAAGTTCCCATGAAGTCCATCATGGCAATCACTATAGAGCTCCCAGTGTACATGGAGGGTCCGGAGGTAAAGGAATCTCCATCTGCAAGCATGCTCATGGAAGCGCTCACAGCAGTGGCCGTGGAAGCAATTTTAGCCATCATGCTTTGTTCACTGTCAATAGGAAAGAAACCATGCAGCACCTGAATGATCGCTTGGCTTCCTACTTGGACAAAGTCCGCTCTCTGGAGCAAGAGAATGCCCAGCTTGAGAGAAATATCCAGGAGTGGTATGAGAGGAATCAGCCCAGCGCTTTACCCAACTTCAGCAGCTTCTTCAGGATTATTCAAGAGCTTCAAGGCCAGGTAAATACATTATGTCCTCTACATAAGTGATATAGAAATTATTTTGACTGCACAAATAATTTTTTCAACATGAACACCAGATCTACACACATGTTGTATTAATTATATAGAGCATTATAGATATCCACATATTTACAAGATAAAAACTGTTTAGCTTCTTTAAAATATCCAGTCAAATTTGCTGTCCTTGGAGAGCTGCATAGAGATAATCAAGAGTCTAGCTACTTCATATTTCCTTGTGTTATATATAAAGTTGTCAGCAGACACATGCAGTTTTAGAGGTATTTGCATGCTAGGTTATATCAAAGGAGGGATCAATACATTTTCTTGGGAAGTGTTAATGTATGCCTGTCAAAATTTCAGGTTGTGTTTTCACCAATCTTAGACTTTTCCCATTTTTTTTGCATTACAATAGGTCATATCCAGTCTGTTGCAATCCAACAGGTTGGATGTGATTTCATCATAATGTTTTCATCAGAAGTGCAGATCTGGGAACTCATAGCAGAGCTCAAAACATGTTTTAGCATTTGCAAATATCAGTATAATTATTTAAGTAGACTGACCCTTTAAATCAAGCCTACACTTTGATCATTCAGAACAAAGCAACAGGATTTATGTAATCCCCCTTCACAGCATGTCCTTACTTTCCTTCTCTTCCCTGCTTTGGCATTCCATGCTGGAGGTCAAAAATATACCCGTTACTTTCCGGTATGGAGGAGCCCTCCTTCATAGTCCTCTTATGGGAGTGCCTAATTACTGTCTGTGCTTGCCAAACTCCTCTTCCCTTCCCTACATAACCTTTTTTGTAGCTGCTGGGGAAGGAGCAAAGGGGAGTTCTTCAGAATGTCACTTGAGTGACAGCTCTAAGTCTGTTGAGCCTGCAGACATCATATCCAAGATGGTGGCAACAACAGTACATTATTTAATTTACATAAGTAATATAGGAGATAAGAAATTATTTTGACTGCAGAAATAATTATTGTAATATGAAAACCAAATCTACACAAATATTGTATTAATTATATACAGCATTATAGATACTCACATATTTACAATATGAAAAGAGTTTGGCTTAGCTTCTTTAAATATACAGTCAAATTTGCTATCTTTGGAGAGCTGCATAGGGATAATCAAGAGTCTAGCTACTTCACACTTCCTTGTGTTATATATAAAATTGTCAGCAGATGCATGCAGTTATAGAGGTACTTGCATACTAGGTTATATCAAAGGAGGATCAACAGGTTTTCTTGGGAAGTGTTGATGTAGCCTGCCAAGATTCCTGGTTGTGTTTTCACCAATCTTAGACTTTTCCATTTATTTATTTTTTGCATTCCAATAGGTAATATCCAATCTGTTGCAGTCCAACAGGTTGGATGTGACTTCATCATAATATCTATAATCAAACCCACTCTTTAATAAAACAGAGCAACAGGATGTATACAATCCCCCTTCACAGCATGTACTTACTTTCCTTCTCTTCCATGCTTTGGCATTGCATCCTGGGGATCAAAAATATACCTGTTACTTCCTGGTATGGAGGAGCCCACCTTCATAGTCCTCTCTTGGGAGTGTCTAATTACTGTCTGTGCTCGCCAAACTCCTCTGCCCTTCCCTACATAAACTTTTTTTGTAGCTGCTGGGGAAGGAGCAAAGGGGACTTCTTCAGAATGTCACTTGAGTGACAGCTCTGAGTCTGTTGGGACTGCAGTCATCATATCCAAGATGGTGGCACCCAGCAGCAGTCTCAGGGCATTTGGATGTCTACACAAGAAAAGCTTTTTCAGGTAAATAACAGACAAAGTATAAATGCATACATAATCTTATAGGAATATTGATGTTGAAAGCAATGGTTTTGTAACGGGCCTCTTTATACTGTATAATGCATGTAGAATAGAGACTGAAAATGATGTTACAATAACAATCCATAATAGATATGCAGTAAACCACCTCAACTGGTACAAAACAAAGTTCAGTTTAATACAATGTATGAATTTATCATTTGCAGTAAATATTTACCACATATGTTTTACAGATTTCCTCTACTTCTTTGGACAATGCAAGGATTACATTACAAATAGACAATGCTCGTCTGGCAGCAGATGACTTCAGAAACAAGTAGGCCGTTCTATATGTCATGCTCCTCATCTTTATTACTGTTTTGAAGCAATAGTATTCATTGCTTTGTCTTCCTTTTGTCACCAGGTATGAAATGGAACGCCAGCTGAGATGTAGTGTTGAGGCTGATGTGAATGGACTTCGTATACTCCTGGAAGAACTGAACCGGGACATATGTAATCTGCAGGCACAAGTAGGAAAGCTTCAGGAGGAACTGCAGCAAATGAGGAGGAACCATAAGGAGGTGAGAAGCTTACTATCCCTTTCAAGCTCAACCAGAAATGTATATTATAATAAAATAATAATTAAAAATGTGTTGATACAGAGCAGGTAGTAAGAAAGCAGAAATAATTTTTAATTTAGGCTTATGCTGCCTTTCTAGAGACATCTGTTGAAAATTATAAAATTACACCTTATAAATCTCCTAATCCATAGAAGAACATTGTTAGTGGATTACAACAGTCCTTGCACACTGCAGACAACTATTTGAAGATGCTGCTTTCAGTTGTAAACTTCTGTCCAGATTATCTTTTATTTGAGAACAAAAAAGGAGCATTGAGCCTCAGATATATGTTCACCACCTTTGGTGCAGTTAGAATTATTATTTAGGTTGTGCTCATCTGTCCCCATTCCAGACAGATTTTGTCTGTGCAATGTTGTCAGCTCAGACTAAAAGGGTTATTCACAAAAGGGTGATGAGTTTGGAGAAGGCAGGAGAAGTGAACAATCTAGGACAACATAGCTGATTTGAAAAGTGAGCTGAATTGGATAATTTTTCCAAATCAACTATGTTGGCCTAGATTGTTCACTTCTCCTGCCTTCACCAAACTCTTCATCCTTTTGTGAATAACCCTGTAAGTCTTAAAATGACATGTAAAATTAAATTTGCATATTAAAGGCCATATGAAGTTTTACTGATTCGGTTTACCTCTACTTTAGGAATCATTCTAAAAAAACAATGTGAGGGATAATAAGCATGACAGGGGAAGATCAGAGTAAAGTCCTGTGTTGAAGGGCTTTCGTTCATTTCAGAACTGGCTTCTTTCTCAGACAAGTCAACGGAAATGCAAGACCGGCTTGGAGCAAGTTGATGAAGATTAGTAGGAGGTCAAATGCAGGTTAAAAGGAGGTCAACTGCAGTTCAAATACACTTGCCATGGAACTTAAATGATCTTACAACTGTCTCAAACCAATCCAAAGTACACCTAAAAGCATGCTACATTTGTCATTCGACACAAGCCGATAGCCTGTCAACACAGACCCTAAAGAACGCATTAAGCAGATCGTCAAAAATGCATCCCCCGTTATACTACTGATTTCCAAAATTTTTATTGACAGGAAGTCAATGCTTTGCAAGCTCAGCTGGGTGCCAGGGTCAGTGTGGAAATGAATGCTGCTCCATCGGCTGATCTGAATAGAACCTTGTCTGAAATCAGAGAGCAGTATGAGAACCTAATGGAACAGAATCTGAGAGAGGTGGAAACTATTTTCCAACAAAGGGTAAGTCTTTTGTGTTCTAAACCGGATATAAAAATAGAATGTTCACTAGGCACTATTATGTTATGATTTTGTACTATTAAAAACAGTTAAAAAGAACATGATTGGCTTTAATAATAATTGTACATTTGTTTTTTTACATTGTAGACAAGTCAGGGTGCTGAAAAATGTGAGCTTTTCAATTCTTTTGTTTAATAGCCTTCCAGCACCATCCCAAAGCTACATAGCACTCATACTCCCTATATTAAAGGCTAGGTGTCTCTAACCAGCTTTCTATTCATATAGACTGAGGAACTGAATCGTGATGTTGCTTCTGGTTCTGAACAACTCCAATCTGTACAGACCGAAGTTATTGACTTGAATCGCACCGTCCAAACCCTGGAGATCGAACTGCAGAGCCAGCTGAGCATGGTAAGTATTATTACCAGCCAACTAATAAGGTTGGTATCAAGGTCAAGTTGCTTCACTTCCTTTGCAAAACTATCACTATGTACTTATATATTGTAATTACTTGTTATTTTGTGTTCAATGTTTCTCTTTTCTTTCACAGACATCTGCTCTGGAGAACACCTTGGCAGAGACAGAAGCCACATTTGGAGCCAAACTTGCCCAGTTACAATGTTTGATCAACAGTGTAGAGTCCCAGCTGGCCCAGATCCGCTCTGACCTGGAACGTCAGAACCAGGAATACAGGATCCTAATGGACCAAAAGACACACCTGGAGATGGAGATCGCCACCTATAAACGCCTATTGGACGGTCATGGTATCCAATATGTATTTCATACAAGACAAGCAACTAAACAAATATTCTGTCATATATGCAGGCCTCAGTTTATAGCAATACCTATTCACCTTATATCTTAAAAAGGAAAGAAATAATGCTTATATCTGAATGTACTGTATTTGATATAATATTTTATCAGCAATCAGATTAGGTTTAGAACACCAAAATACAGATATTAGCTTAGGACATTAATCTCTACTGTGTTATTTCATTTTTAGCACTTCAAGTCATACATTTCTAGGAGGCAGTGATGGTACGTATACTTATATTGACTTAAATGGCAGTGCATGAACTGTTAGTAAATGTGCAGAATGTAAAATATGAGACAAATTCAAACTATTGGATAAGCATTAGTGGTATTTAGACACCGCAGCATTATGGGCAGGGCTATGTCTATTGGCACCCTGTAGCAAATCCTTTATCTCCATCAAAATGGCATTCCACTTTTAGCAGTAATACTCTATATACTTTTTTTTTTGTTTCAAATATTTTATTAGGTTTTTTTTGTCAACAAAAAAGATTACAAGACAGCAAACAATAAATAATAAGCAACCAAAAAGATATGACAAGTATGATTACAGGTACATAGAGAATAGTGTGCACGATATACATGAAAATATCCAAAATCGTCATGTTTTATACATAGGGTGTTTAATCCATGCTGTGAGGTAGGATTTCAATTTTATATACTTTTATTTTTCAATGTAGTTATAAGAGGTTTTTCTGGGTTCCAACATAGTTGCATTGTATACTGTGATTTTTAGGGCAAACAGTGTTCAGAGAGGCAATATTATGACTGCTTCAATAGCAACCTGGCTGTTTCCCTCTCTACCATTTGCAAATGTCAGGCCTTGGTCCAGGAACGATTCTAGCTGTAGACTCTTTCAAAAAAAGGGTTGGGTGCTTTTATAAAACTACAAAACATTTTCAAATACCGTACATAGTCTTGCACATAGTAGAATATTTGTTCAAGACAGTGTTTTCTACTTTTTTATCCAGACTTTCTCCACTTTTTTTTTAAATAAATACATTTCAGGTTTCAGTATATCTAATCTTGGTCAATAAGCATAATCAGTACCTTGTAGATATGATAATAAAAATTATTACACAATATGTCATATCTAGAGTCAATGGAGAAGGGTCTTCGTACACTTTTAGTCAGTGTTGTGCCCCTTGCATTGGTGATCAGTGTAAAAATGTCCCTGATGTTGGTTTCCAGTCAAAATGTCACCCTTATACATTGGTGGTCAATGGGAAGGACCCTCTAAGTAGTTAGTTGGCAGTCAGTGGGAAAATGCCCAAAAAAGCATTTGACTAGACATACATTTTAAAGAGATTATTGGTGTCAGTGGTTACTTATATAAGAGAAGAGAGGCTTCAGTGATGCCTCTCCACTGGCTTTGCCAAGTAATGTTGGTGCTGGAATTATGCATACACCATCAGAAGAGGGAGATCAATTCTCCATTGCTTGTGGAACCTTTCTCAGGAGGAACCCGGGGTGAAAAATCCTCACTAAATCTGATTTTCTAGGGGTCACAAAGGAATTTGGACCACACATAATATGTTTTTTAATATATCCTCTTCCTTTCTGGCTGTTGCTGGGAGGGGGATACTGGTGCAGGCTCAGGGCCCCCGAGGATATGTTTAATTTTTTTATGTCTTTTTTTACCCCAGTGGACATGTGTAATTCTGACTAATTATATAACAATAACAATATTAATTGGAATGTAGTGGAAATATATGAGAAACATAGACAATTTGCAGTCCCTTATAATGTGACCTAGATTTCAAATACATTTAAATATCTTATCTTCTACTTTCAGGATCTCACCACTCAATGAAAGCTCACCATGGGACTAGCCACAGTAATCACCACCAGAGTGTATGCTAATGTGTTTTTGACTCTTCTGGAGAAACCATGTGTATGAGAGTATCACTCTATCTCTAGAAGTCTTTTTGGTGTCTCTATTTGTTTTCTTATGTGGCCACTGGGATCTGCTTTACCTAGGCAAAACTTGGCATGGGACATGAACAAGATCCACCCAGATCCATACCCAGTAGACACAACTGAAATTATGCAAGGTTTTGGATTAGAGACATGTTCATCTCTATAGGTTGGTGGTAAACTATCACTCAGTTTATCACTCAATTTCAACACGTTGACCTACGCGTTATAGGAGCTATGGAGTTCTGGCCGTTGAACACTTAAAAAGACCCATATTGATTGAAGATAGTCTACTGAACAATATTTTCGGGGACTGCATTGTGCTTGAGCGCAAAATACTACATTTTATTCCTGTCTTCTTGGAGCACTTTTAAAACCTTTAGGGCTCATTCAGACTATTGTGTTACAATAATGAGCAATATTTTACAAATGTTAACATTCCAGCATAGTTTCATAACTCCTTTGGGGTTCTATTCAAAACTTCATTCATTTTGGATGGCACCCCAATGTATGTACAGGAGGAAACTGCTTTAGAGCACACCACTGCACACCATTATTTGGTGAGCACTATGTGCACTGTGGTTTGCTGCAGGAAAATAGAGCACATGCGATTTTTCCAGCTTTGAGGGCCCATTCAAAAGAAATGAGCTGCAGTAACACAGTGTGTCACAATGCACAATAAAGCGTGAGTGCGAATGAGCCCTTATAGTACATAATCAGTAATTCTGAATTAATTGTGCAAAGTACAATGATTAGATAGTGAATAGTACATAAATGCATACATAAAAGCATGCTTAATCAAGTGGAACTCTTGTTTGTCACTTTATGCTTCAGGGTAATTTATTATCATAATCCAGAACAAGTTTCTTTCATCCATTCTAATCATTGTAATATCATTTTTGTTGGTATTGTCTACGTCTGCGTATAATAATGGAGTATTAGCATGCAATATGCATATTTTTTATGTGGTGGATACCCTGAGCCCTAGATTCTTGTTATGTAGATTGTTTTAGGATTATTCTGACTATACATATTAAGGTGTACTACTGAAGTAATCTGGTGAATTTTGATCATGAAACTCTTGTCTTTGTCGCCTACTCAATTTTCAATAAAACAAATCCTATATTGTACATGCAACAAGCTGTGTTTGTATTATTGATGATGCAGAGATATTTTTCTTTGCCAAGATAAAAACAAATCTACATAGAATGCAAATGTATAGGTTTGAAAGGGCTGTATTACCACAAGGCACCCGCAGGGCAGTGCCTAGGGCAGCAAGATTGAAGGCTGTACCAAGACTCAGAATCTACTATGATAGTTGGTTGCGTCATTTGTCCATCATGACATTTGTTCAAATCCACAATCGGCTAAAGAATGTTTGTAGTGGAATATCCATTTTTCCTTCTTGAAACTTCTTCACCCAATGCCGCACATTGGTGATGTCCACTACGTAGTCCCCATAAACATTCTTTAGCTGAAATTGGATTTCCTTAGGTGCCAATCCTCTTTCACCAGAAATTCAATTACCGCTCGTTGTTTTAGCCACAGATCCATGGTTCTAATCACTCAATCTGAAAAAGAAAAGCATGCATTAGTGGGGTAAGGGCAACTTTATCACATGGTACATGAACATTCACAGTCACTCTAGTAGATCTCAAATTACAGAAATTAAGGCATTGCTTTTTGATTGACCCTTGTATATATATATATATATACAGTATATAGCAAAGAGAAGTAGCAGAGGGGATTAGCAGAGAGTGAACAGCTTCATCTATTGTTGGTCCTTAATGTGGGAAGCACAGGGTGAACTGGTGAATTGTAGCCTTCTGCTCATCGGGTTTTCCCCTTTAGGGGGATGTCACTGTTCTCCTCCCCTAGTGGGTTAGCCAGTGTAGCTTAACATTGTGGGCAGAAGTTTTAAATGGCCGCACAGAAAAAGAAGACTATATTGCTGTTGAAATTTTCCTGTTTTTATGAATTAAAGGAAAAAACTCTGGGTTATGAATTTTATGAACCCTTGTAGTGGGACCACCCGCACACTGCAAGGGTTAAGTGCTCGTTTTTGCCTAGTGTCAAAAATAACAGTTATACTCAATCCTACAAGCCAGCCGGCTGTGACAATGCTCCTTCTAGCCTCTCCTCCTCCTGCTGCAGCGATGGTATGTCCCTTAGCTTCCTCACATCTTATATACTGTGTATAGAATGTGATGACTCAGGGATGTTAGATCGCTGCAGCAGAGGGGGAGGGAGGCAGAAGGGACTGTTTACCAATATGACCTTGGTGCCCAAACTGGCCTTGGCACTTTGGCCCTTGGAGCCCTTGGCAGACAGTAGCCTCTTTTGTTGTTTACTCAGGCCAGTGTAAGAATGGATCCCAGCAGGTAATGGTTTGGTTTATTTCTTTTACACATTCTTCCTTTTGTTCTGTGCTGCTCATCCCTATTCTATTTTTATGTTTTTTTGTTTTTTTTAACATAGATCTTTTATCATGGATCTTGTTAAGAGAACTATTAAATGTTTCACAAATACATATTAAGAGGGCTATAGGGAGCAAAAATGAAAAAAAGAAAGCATTGGCTTGTAAAGGGGCTATAGGAGAAGTGAATTTAGTAGCCTCATATAATGTGTCTTCAGGCTGGGACTGTCTCCTGAAGCTTGTCCCCATGCTCTAACTACACCTATAGCATGTTTGCGGTCTCTGACCATCTTCTGTTACATGTCTTCACCTATGACAACTTTCTGCAGCATTGCATTCACTAAATATCATGTGGAGCATGCTGGTGGTGTCAGGGGCGAAACTTGAGGACCACCACTGGTAAATGGTATGTCATGGTCATAATAATAAGCCCCCATTCACAGTTTTTGTTTAGTTTTTTGGTGATTTTGAAGCTTTTTTGTGTATCTTTGCATGCATAATGTGTGTTTTCACACTTCAGGGATTTTTGTTTTGGTCAATGGAAAGCATAATTATCGATGACATCGATAACTGCAGCAGATGAAGAGGAGCCATGAGGAGGTGGAGATTTTTTATTATTTTTTATGAGATTATATGATCTACAATACCAAAGGTCAATCTGGGTGACTGCAATGAATATCTTTAGTGCAAGTTGGTAAAGTGAAGAACATTTGTTGGAATGCACTCTTCAGGGTAGCTGACCACAGCTCACTGACCCAAAGTCAGGAGACAGATGATAAGACTTTCAAAGTTTTTTTCACAGTAGCCAACTTGTTTCTGACGAACAGTCTACTCCGTTCTCAGGGTTGTTCCAGCAGAGTGCTGCTAAGAAAGTTGCAAACTGTTGACAAAGTTCACAATGACCTGTGTTAGTATGACAAACTGTTTTAAAATATCTGAGAGATCATTGTTTCTCCATGTAAGGTTCAGTAAGCAGCTAGAACTTTACAATAAATTTAGAAATATACAATGGCCCTTACAGATAGTATGAGGTTATCTGAGATCTTGGCTTGTACCGCAATCGAGTGTCCTCATACCATACTATGGGTTCATAAATTGTTTTATTTAAAGATAGTCAACTCTCTGAAAGTGCAACTGGGTGCCAGCGTCAATGTGGAAATGCAGATCTAAATAGAAAGAGTAATTAAATTAAAAATATAAAAAGCTGAATAAAAAGTAAAAAATTATAAGAAAAAAACATTATAAATAAAGAAATAAAAAAGTAAAGGATGATAAGATAAATAATACATTTAAAAAGTAAAAAAATAAAAAAGGTGATAGAAAAAGTAAAAAAAATAGAGAAACATAAAAAAAAAAACTAACCCTGCCATCTGGTTGCTATTCTCAATTGGGGAGAGGGGGGGGCACATTGAGGAACCTGGCCTTGGGGCAGGAGGGAGAGAAAATCCGACCCTGCATGTATACAGATCCTGATGGACCAGAAGACCCATCTGGAGATTGCCACCTACAATTGGCTTTTGGGGGTTCATGATATCTAGTATGTATTTGATATGACATTAGCTACTCTTTGATTTAAAGATAACAAACCATTTAATCATGTTGGGACCAATTGCCTTGCTTCGTCCTACCATGCCATATATACCCTACACTTTTGACTTCAGATCAACTGGTGACCATCTCCAGAGGCCGTGGCCTACTTTGGTGTTGCTGATTCTCTATTCCCCTTTTATGAGCTCGAAGTCATAGCATACTGCTTATGTGCAGGTTTTCTCTCATTCTTGCAAGCCTGCAGGGAGATTGCTTCTCCATTAGGGCACATAAACAGTACACCTAGGCTGATAGTTAATCAAAGAGTAATGTAGAACTGCTGACTAGTGGAGGAAGTCGCCAGCTTATCTGAACTCAGTAGTGTGTGGATGGGGAGGATCAGGGGGAAAAGCTGCCTCCAACCACCTACACATTGTAGCTACACTATGCAGCAGTTAGTTTAAAATAAAACTTTTCAACTTTACATTGCTTAAAAAGTTTAACTTAATTCTTCCAAAGGTAAATGGGTGGCATAGTGGTTAGCACTTCTGCCTTGAGGCAAAAGGTCCCTGGTTTAAATCCCAGTAAGGACACTATCTGCAAGGAGTTTCTGCCTGTGCTTGTGTGGGTTTCCTCCCACACTCCAAAGACATGATGGAACGTTCATTGTCTTCTTTCTAAATCAGCCTTGTTTGTATGCATGTAAGATAGGGACCTTAGACTGTAAGCTCCTTGAGGGCAGGGATTCATGTGAATATGCAAATATGTGAAGCGCTGCATAACTTGTTGGCGCTATATCAATACCAATAATAAATAAATGGCAGACCACGGTCCGGATGGACCAGCTGCTTGGTCTGTATCCATACCAAGCAGCTGGCCAGTGTCCTCCTCCTGTGTTCCCTGCCGAGCACTGAAGGAGGACAGAACAGTATTTTCCCTCCTCTTAAGGGGTCCATAACCATTTCTGATTCCTGGCTCCCTGCTCTGACTCCGCCTCCCAGCAGTACCAAGACGTAATGTGAGGACAGTATAATAAAGGGGCACTCTGAGGGCCCATTCATACCAATGTTATGCATTAATTGCATTCTTCTGTGCAATTTATGCGCACCACATGCACTGCTTTTTTTTAAATTATTTAACAGCCTCGCACTGCAATGGACAGTATTGCTGTACATTGTGTTGTGCGTTTAGGAGGCCATGGCAATGCAATGCACCTGACGCACTGTAACGCTTGATAGGTGCGTTGAATGATAGTGTACACTAATCGCACTGCATTGGTGTTAATGGTGCACGCTGATGGGGACAACCAATGTAAGGGGGCACTCTGATGAGTACAACTAATTATTAGTTGCCCCTACCTGAGTGCTTGCTTACATTAGTTGCCCCGTCAGAGTGCCCACTTACATTAAACAAACATAAAGGGGCATGCTTATAAGCAATGTAAGAGGGCACTTTGATGAGAACAAATGATGTAAAGGGGCACTGTGATGGGGCAAGCAATGTAAGGGGGCAGTCTGATGGGGACAGCTGATGTAAGGGGCACCGTGATGGATGCTGTACTTTTTTTCAGTAAAGCCAGCCACGGCATGGGACAACCACATCACACTGCATGTGCCCATAGAACTTAATGGAATGTTCTAGCAAAAAATTTGTGATATGCCAGGATCAGTGCATCAGCACTGTGTTTGGGAACACACACCAGCAGTTGGGCATTGTAGTGAAGCCAAATTGGTGGACCACGGTCTAGAAACAGACTAAAGTGGCTGATTTGTTCGGACCTTGGCTCGATTAACATTTAGCTCACCGGATCTCATTGAATATTAATTCACTAACCCTGCTCTATAGATATATTTCAAAATGATGGATGGTATGTAAATGCATATTTAAAAGCAAACCAAAAGTCAACAGTGTCAGAAAAGTTTTTAATATTGTATGCTGAGCAATGGAAAGTTCTGTAACACTAATGTAAGTGTAACACTTAGTGATGTTGATTACTACTCCACTTTATTATCACTTATTTAGCACAGGTACATCATATTACGTCCCCTGACGACGGCATCACCTGCTTCTCTTTCAGGGAAAGGGCAGCACCATCTTTTTTTAGGTATCCCCAGGGGTCACATTCACTTCCTGCAATAAGATTCTGGGTCATAAATGAGAGAAAAATTAAAATCCTGTTTTCTGCACATTAGACATATGTACACTAAGGATGTACCGATACCGAGTATTTGGGCGAGTACTCGTACCTGCCAAAATGCTCCGATACCTTTCCCGATACTGGAACTTCCGGTCAAAGGAACATTTCGTCTGACTAGCAGTGCTATAGGGGAACATGGAACTGGCTTTCCAGGCAATCAGGAAGCTGGACGGAAGGTAATGACTCGCCGCCTGGAACCCGATTGCCCGGAAAGCTAGCTCCATGCTTTATGGTCGGCTCCATGCTGATTGACTGGGAAGCCGGCTTCCCAGCCAATCAGCATCAAGCCGGCTTCCCGGCCAACCAGGAAGCCAGGTGGCGAGTAATGACCTGCCTCCCGGGTAATCAGGAAGCCAGGAGATGGGTCATTAGTCACCGCCCGGCTTCCTGATTGGCCAGGAAGCCGGTTTGATGCTGATTGGCTGGGAAGCTGGTTTTCCAATCAGCATCGGGCCGGGCAATCAGGAAGCTGGACGGCGTGTCATTACCCGTCATCCGGCTTGCTGATTGCCCGGGAAGTTGGCTCCATGTCAGTGGAAGCACCGGTATCGGTACTCTGTATCGGCGAGTACCGAAAGCAAACTATTGGTACTCGTACTCGATACTGAAAAAACGGTATTGGTGCATCCCTAATGTACACATCTCACGCAGCTGACTGCTGCAGCCTATTATTCTATGACTTGTGACAAAGTTACAGTGTACAGTTTGTGTGATTAATGACATATGACATTACTAAAGCTTAGATGCAGTCAGATGAAAGATGTTCAAGGGTTTGCTTTGGCAATAAAAGATCAGATTGGTTTTTTTCTAAAGTCTACTGCTGCCAAGCACTGTGGCTGGTCAAGAATTCTTCATAAAGGTGTGAAAATGTTTTTTGTTTTTTTTTCAATAAAATTTTATTTTATTTTCAAATTTTAACACATATCAAAGATGATAAAAGTATTAATACTGAGTTACATACATATTGCGCATCCCTTTACATCCATCAACAAAAAATGTATTTTTTAAAATAGATTTTATTGCCGTTTTGTTAAAGTGTATGTCAAGCGAAAACCGTTTTTTTCTCTGGAAAATCAGGATTTAAAATTTAAAAAGGTCTATTTTTCATTTTGAAACCCGCTATACCAGGTAAAGAACTACACCTACAACAAATTTTGTAATTTAGTAGTTTATTTTGTAATTTATTTACTATGTTGATCATCCACTTTTCACAATGTTGGAGAAAAATAGAAAGTCTATTCCACTGCTAGATAAAATTCAGCACTTTATTCAACAACTGTTATAAACAACAACGTTATATAGCATTGTTACACATTGCAGACAATCACATTCTTTGTCAAGCCAAAAATAAGTGCATGATAAAGGAGATTTGTCCAGGAACCTGCTTTGACTTTCCCCAGATTTGCAATTTTTATACAAAAAGGTTTAATTTCTGGTTTTGTTCACTTTTGTAGCATTGCGTTAAAAAATACAGTTTCTTTTTTTCAAAGGAAAACTTTATTTCATTTGTAACCAACTTTATCATGTTTTGTACCAGAACAACATTTTAGTATCCTTGTAAACAGGACAAATCACAGAATATTGGTTTAATATTTGTCTTTGAAATATATGGAATATACTTTTTGGAAAGGCAACACTCCAAAGGAAAGTTTCCCCCCCCCCCAAAGAATGATATATGTATTACTTTGGTATCATAAGTACCGACACACTCCTAGCTGATTCAAGACGCCCATGGCTGAGCTGAAAAGAATATTCTATAGGGGGTGTACAGGTGTGAAAGTTGAAGAGGCTCACAAGTTCATGGTTGCAATGTACAATCTAATCACTGGGGGAGAGGAGAGAGGCAACTGAAGAAGTATAGATGTCTGCTGGACCGTAATGTAAATTGGTGTTTCATTTTGACATAGAGGCAGCTCTCTATAGATTGATAGGCCTGGATAGCTCTTTGGAGCACCAACAAAAAGCAAAGAGGAGAAAAAGGGAATGCCATAGATATATTCAACAACCAATGCTTCCAAGAGGTCTCATTCAGGGCAGCCCCACTGCCTCGTCCCCCTATTATCCACACATTACCAACCTATTACCAACCTGCCATAGATATAGATGAACGTTTATTTTTATTGGTTACAATGGGTTAAGCCAGCAGTTAATGTGTTTCAAGGGCTTACCTGATTACCCACTGCCCCTTCATCAGGGATTTTCAAACTAAGACTTGGTGGATAAATGGACCTAAACCAGGTTAGCTTGAAGTTGCATTTCTTGTATATATGTAAAGGCTCATCAGTTTGTCGGTCTAACAGAACTGCCTACAGCTGACTGATGACATCATTGCAATATACAGATTCTTGAAAGATTATACTGTTTGAGTGGGAGGACTTTATTGATACAGCCTTGTAAGTTAATATATGGCCCACTTCAAAACTCTGCATGTAGATCTAATATCAAGGCAAGGCACAAAAATATAATATATAACAATTATATAAATGGTATAACCTGATATAAGCTCTTGATAGGTCCTATTGGGAAAAATCCCAGATTTGAAAGGTATTTGATCTATACATAAACTACTAAAAGATCAGTAAAATAGGAAAGAATTCAGGTGCCACATCTGATCACAAGGAACACCTCTGATTACAGATATTATGACCTCTGGGGCTCTTTATAGATCTTTATTTTGTATCTGTCTGTATCAGAATTTTAAAATTGCATAAAAATGGCAACGAGGGACCTGTTTTAAAATCATTTTTATATACAGATATATAAATAAATATAATTATATTAGAGGTGTCTTCTACTCAGACTAGTGACGCTTTTTATAGTACTACTTATCACATGGTGGTTGCATTTCTACTGTTTAATTTAATTTCTATGTATTTGTTGAATACTTGAATAATGAACCTCTATCTCCCTTATAGTAAGGCCCATACATTATTTCTGGTAATACCATTTATATAATTGTTATATTTTTTGTCAGGGAAGTTTTGTGTGGATGCATGTGGGTTTAAAGTAGATCTCAACCCAACCACTAAAATCTCTTTAACATGTAAATGTGAATTTCAAAAGTGGTTTTGATTAAAAGTGGTTTTAAACCTATACAATTGTGCTCCTACGTTGCTACCATGTCACTTTCTACAATACCAGATATACTTTAAATAGTTGTATGTGTTATAGTAAGTATTCTATTTAGTTTTTTAATATAGAATATCTTTAATTGTTGTATTATCTTGAAAACTGGTGAGTGTTTTTGGAGATCTTCTTAATGCAGATGTCCTTTGCCTTTAAACCTAATCTGAACTCAATTCCTAATGCTAAATGAATCCCTAAAAAGCAATCCTTACCTTGTCAGATGATAAAACATCCACCAGCACTCAGATCTCAGAGACAAAATAGCCTGATTCACTATAACGCTGAGAAATTTAACTACATTTGAAACAATGACGTATCAGCTTTATTGAATTTCAAAGAAATGCACCAACAGTCTTGCCTTCAATAATAGGTTACAAATTAAGTAAATGGTTATTTAATGCAAAAAGAAAAAAAACATTTAAAGCCCAAGGAAATATATTATATATTGGTCATTAATTACAGATCTGGTTATCGTCTGTCATGCTAATTGGCTCCTGTCTCTCTGTTTGCTACTCCGCCTGAAACAACAGACAGTGTAATTTTAGAGGGAAGCTTATAAAATAAGGAGCACTGGTATAATAATACATGTGAAAGCTAATAAAAATATTACCGTTTACCAAGCATGTAATTTTCATTCAAAAATTATGCTTTTCCAGTTACAAATGATTGCTTGTAAATGTATATGTTTGTCGCTTTAACCACATCTATGCTGGAGAAGGTTAAAGCTGAACTTTGGGCACAAAAACTTTGCATTTAGATATATTCCTTGATATCCGCAAAATAATATAAATTCACTTTGTGTGCACTAACTGACTTTGTAAACCCAGTGCTCTGTCCAGAAAATGTGTTTTTTTACTTCTAGATAGGGAAGAGTAGGGAAGACTTAGAAATTCCCCTCACTTTGTACCTTCACTTCCTATTGCATTTGCAGAACAGTAAGCAAACGGCAAACTCTCCTAGAAGACACAGACAGCAAAAAAATTAACTGAGAGGGAACTTATCCCTGCTCTAAAACTAAAAACAAGTGTTGGGTACACATGCATTTTAAAGCTCATTATAGGGCATTAGTAAAAATGAAATAGTTGTTTCGGACTGCCCCCGTACCCTTACCCATTTTGAGTTCCAATGCCGTTCGGCTCCACTGCCACTAGGTCTCATCTCTATGCTATACTTCTCTTTAATGTCTCCGAATGATCCACCCAAACTTTCTTACATGAGCAAATAGGAGGCTGATTTAGGAGACTACCTGGACATGGCTGAATGGGGGAAGATTTTGACGGACGTTGCCACATGTTCACTTATATTTTGGCTCAAGAGAATGTACATAAGGTATTGTCTTTTTGGTATTTAACACCTGATCAAAATAGTAAATATGCCACAGGCACTTCGTCCCTGTGTTTTTCAGGGCTGTACGGTCTGTGGCTCACTTCTTCATATATTGTGGCAGTGCCTGAAGGTTCGTAAGCTTTTGATATAGGTGTATAATTGAATTAGTTTGGTTCCTGCACCTTAGTTCGCAATCCATAGGAAGCATTACTTGATAGGCCTGTATCAATGCTCTCTAAAACTAGTAGACACTTGACTAGTTTTATTTTCCTGGCTACCCACCAAACCATAGCTAAAGCTTGGAAATAACCTACAGTGCCATTTGGGGAGGTAAAGCCACGGATCATGGGCATCAGGATATATGATAAGCTTTCGGCTGTTCTGAATGACTCCCACCCTAAATTTCTCAAAGTATGGTCTCCATGTCTGGACTTTACTCACCATATGAATTTAGACCATTCCCTGCTTTAGCTTTTAAGGCAGTACCGATATGTGGAGCATTCGGTCCTGCTCGCTCTCTGCCTATTCCCCTCTTTGCCTTCTTTTTTTTTTAATACTGATCTTCTAGTCTGTTCTCAATGTTTTGGCACTGTATCTCTTATTTTTCAAATCCCTTTTCTCTCCCCCCCCTTTTTTTCCCCTCTCTTATTTTGAGCTTTGCTAAAGTTGAGCGTGACTCTCCTCGTGTTCTAGCTCCACAAATTCTATAAGTTTGAGTTTAATTTCCTCGGGTGGGTCATGTTTTTCCTCTGGGTCAGGCTCAGGTTGATCCCTTGTTTAAACCAAATTAACTGCGCTAGTAGGTGAATCAAAAAACTATATAGTCGTGTTTGTGAACTACAAATCATAAGAAAACCACGAAAAACGTTAGCCAATAAAAAGCACGGCACTGTAATGGTTAATAAGCATGTGTACGATTAGGAGGTGATTTTAACCAAGTGCTTCTAGGTGTCTCAATGTATAAAAATAAAGTGGATCAGTCTATACACATTAAAAAAAGTCCTTCACTTCTTTATACCTTCATGTGCATTAATACCATTAAGTGACAAATCATATGCGTGAAAAAATTCAGGAGGGTAAACAAAAAATACAAACGAAAATAATTGTGAATGACAATTGTGCTGACAAAAAAAAAATGTATATAAACAAATAAAGTCTCTGTAATATACAGCTCCGCTTCAAAGCCAAGTAGCAGATCCTTCCCAATGTTCGGTAGAATAGTACTTTCCTGGGATTTGTATTAAGATCAATACATCCCCCTAATAGAGTGCGTACTCACCCCAAACTTTTGGCTGTAACAGACAGCCCCAAACGCTTTGTCTGATGGGACACCGTTACTGCGCCGTCTTTCATATATCGTTCTTTACTCGTTTCAGGTTGATCCCTTGTTTTAGGGGTTTGCTGGGTGCGGCCTTGGGGACATCGCATGTTCTTTCCCCCTGTGTCCAATATGTTATATTTATCAATCTATTGTGCCTGCTTTCTCCTTTTCTTACGATTCATTGTGCATATAATAAGCGTTACCTATGCTTATGAGAATATTTACTGGTCATCTTCCCTTGCGACTTAGCTCTCTTTGGAAATGGTATCTTGTGTTTCATTTTGTTTTACTATTTTTTCTTTTTTTTTTCATAAAACCAATACAAAATGTTTGTACACAAAACAGAAATACTAGCGCTGGTTAGAAATGAGCTTTAGATCTAACTCATGGTCAAGTTGCTCAAAGTTGCTCTATCTGTGTCAGAGCAACCAGTGACATAATGTGGTCCACACAATATCATTGGTCGACTGATGGCTGAGTTGCACAGCGTCATTGCTTGCTAAGATGCTGGCTCCCCCACAGAAGCATTGCTTGTTATGGTGCACCAGTCTGCATCCAATAACACTGTGCAGTCCAAACACCAGTAACCTACTGACCAACATCATATCAAAACATCACCCAAAGAAAGAAACCTTCTGGAGTTAGATATCCAGACATTATGCAAATAATAGGGCTTTAGGATTGCTGCTCATGAAAAAATGCAGAGACAAAATACATAACACCTTATAGATTTATTAATTTTAAAGTTTAAAATAACAACCATGATGAAGCACATATGAAATGGGATAAAACTGGAAGTGCAGAAGTGGACATGAACCCGGCCAGGACCACAAACTACTAGCACTTGTCCATAATATTGTTGAACTTGATCTGATTTAAATTATTGTCTCTTTCCAAGTTTAGGTATTCAAGAAAGGCAATGGTAGAGATATAGTTCATATGAATCCTGATTCTCAACCCCTTTTTTACACTTGGGCTTCATCAGGAGAAGGGTTAAAATTTTGCAAATTTGCTTCTTAATTTTATACGTGCAGATGCGGGCCAGAGGCAGTAAGAGTACACCAATCCTCCTGGGCGGGGACCGCAAGAGGTTGAAATGAAACAATGCAAGGAAAGTTAATCAAATGGATCTTTTCATAAGCCAATAAGGTGCATCATTTATGTCAGCTCCTCCCAAAACCTTCTTCTCTCTATCCCCCTGCTCACCTCCTCCCATGCTCGCTTCCAAGACTTCATAATAATGATTGGTGAATCATTAGCTGCTAGGGCACAGTTGGCACTGGTATCGGTTCACTTGGATGCTCGCCAACCCTAGATTTCTGGCTTGATTCAGCAAATGCTGATTAGTTCTGGCAATTTGAAGCCCATTCCGAAGCTGCCTGCCCCTGATCGTTCTACTCATTTTCCAGCTTCACTATTAGCACAGTCATTGGGGTCAATTTACTAAAGGCAATTAGCCTGTTCACTTTGTAGGATAATTTTCCCTTAGCTTAGTGAATTTGGTGAAAATTCACTTTGCAAAGAACACAAAATCACGAGCAGGAAAAATTGAAGAAAACTGTTTGCTTGCTTGCACATGATTGGATGATGGAAGTCAGCAGTGCTTCATCTCATTTAAGTGAACAGCCTATTTGTATTTAGTAAATCAACCCCAGTGTCTCAGGACAAGTATGTAGGTCAAGAATTGTTTTGGGCCAGTAACTTCGTATGTAGGAGGACATCAACAAGGCATCTAGCTATTCAAAGGCGGGCTGGAAATGGAACCACATTTTTTTTTTGTGATAGCTTCCGTTTAAAACAAGCCAGTGCTTTTCCCATTTATTTCTTTATTTATTTGTTACAGGTATTTGTATAACACTGAAAATGTATGCAGCACTTTCACATATTGAACATTTACATTAGTACCTGCCCTCAAGGAGCTTACATTCTGAGGTCCCTATCTCATGTGCACACACATACTAGGCCCACTTTAAACAGGAGGCAATTAACATCCAAGGCCCTATGTCTTTGAAGGAAACCAGAGTACCTGGAGGAAACCCACACAAACACAGAGAGAACCCACAAATTTCATGCAGGTAGCATCCTAGTTGGGATTCAAATCTAGGAAACCAGTGCTGCACTGCATCAATGCTAACCACTAAGCCACTGTAGAGACTCATTGTAAGTTCAACACATGTAGCATCTTATACTTACATTTGCTTTGCTCCCCCTTTGCTTTTTTTACCATTCAAAGTGAGAAGAAGCCCTGTGTAAGCTCCAAGTCAATCTTAGAGTTTACAGGGGAATGAGGAGTAGACATGTAACACCCCCAAAAAATTGTTTTGTTTCATTTAGTATCGATTCAGATTTTTATTTCTTTCCGTTTTCGGATCCGAAATTTGATAAGGGTTCATTATTTGGATTTCGGATCCGTCCAAATTTTCGTTTCGGAACAGTCGAAATGTTTATTTTGGATCTATTCTGATGGGGTTCTTTAATTATAAATGAACCTAGTTAATTTTAACCTAGTTATTTTTTGGGGGGTTTTTTGGTCATTATTTACACCGTGTGCTCTCCTAATGCTCTTATCGACTCTCTCTACTTCACAACTGGAGGTGACATGGCCTTGCCTTTAATGCTATCCCCAACAGCCAAAAAAATCTGATTGGCCAGAGAACAGTCACATGTCCAATTTAGGGCCCGTTCACACCAGTTGCAGTGCGTTCCGTCCCGATTCTGGCCGGAACGCACTGTCTCGCATTGCAGCCCCTCACTTTTTAGTGGGTCAGGAGGGTGTGTGGCGGGCCATTTAAGTGAATGGCACCGTAGCCACGCCCTCCGGCCGCAATGCGATTGCACACATGGGATCGCAAGGCACAGTGTGCCTCTGGTCCGGTGCAATCAAAATAGTGCTTGCATCGGACCGAATGTGCCTTGCGATCTCGTGCGGGCGATCGCATTGTGGCCGGAGGGTGTAGCTACGGTGCCATTCACTTCAATGGCCCGTCACGGCCCCTCCTGACCCACTAAAAAGTGAGCCGGCCGCAATGTGAGGCAGTGCATTCTGGCCAGAATCGGGCCAGAACGCTGGCACCAGAGCTGCCTACTGGCGCCAGAGCTGCCAGTAGGCAGAAGGGAATGAGTCACATACATACTCCTCCATATCCAGAAGTGAAGAGGTGGGGGGAGCAAAGCAAAGGGAATAAAGTTCTGCTGCAGGGGCTGACATCAATTTGAACCGGTTGTTTTTTGCCTGCATGGTGGAGTTAACGAGAACCTTTTTTGCATAATTTCTAAAATAATTTAAAGTATAAAATAAGGTTTGAGGACTAATCAATTGAGAGAGTAAACACCCAGTTTGCAACAGTTTTCCCATCCTTCTCAACAACTGTTGATATACGGCTTCGGGAAGTGATATACGGCTTCAGAAAGTGCATTGTTACCAATGAGTCGGCTGACTCATAGGAGTTGGTTTATAAACAATTTGCAGGGTTGTTCACTCTGCAAATATTATTGAACATTCATCATGTGTGAATATATGCACACACAAAAGTTATTTTAGTTTTTTCCTTTACAAGTGTAATTCAAAATACATTGTCTGATTGTATTAGCACATTATGGCCACCTACACAAGAGGCATAAGAAATAAGTATTTATTTTCTATGTTCCTCAGCTCCATCTAGTAGCTGAAAAGTGATATTACAATTCAGAACATTTTAATTTAATTACACTTGTAAAGAAAATATAATAAAAAAAACTTTTGTTTGTGCATATATTTGCACGGGATAAACATTCATAAAATTGTTTATAAATCAACCCTATAGATTTACAATATGAGAAGGAACAGTAAAGCATAACCATTGTGTAGCACTTCAAAGCAATATTTACATAATTGTAATTGTTTCTTTTAAGAGATGTGGTCCTGCCAAACAGTCATCTGCTTATTTTTAATTGTCACTTGTTGAGCTGAAAGTGCCTGTCTTCTATATGTTGCAACCAGTTGACCCCTTTACCTCATGCCTCCCGAGATTCCTCATTGGCTAGCTGGGCCACCGATGTGGAAGGGTTACACGCCAAGGTGGACTTCTACAAGAAAAGTCAAGTTTTGCATATAACTTATGCTGTCACCTATATAGGAATGACACCCATAGCTGCCAATATGTATGCCAGTGATAGCTTTTCACGCAGTGTGATGACCATGTTGCAGCCATGGGAACATCATTAGGGTGTCCATTGAAATGTACCTACATACCATTCATGAAAAATTACCTATTCCCCAATTAATAATATAAGCTGTGTCTTTTTGTTACAACTGTATGGTATGGATTATGATTTAGCCCCCATTAACAGTTGTGTGGTGGAGCAAATGTTTAGTGTGTTACAGTAGGGTAACCCATTACTGTGATTGGGCTACCAACCACATCTAAATCACGCTAACGAAGTGCACAACCCTTGTTTTAATTCACACAAAAAATATGTTACCATGCATTGTCGTGTAATGTAATGCACAACCGATGGCTAGGTGTGTTGGGGTTGGCGTTAAGAAATAATGGCACTGCATTCCACCAAACAGTGTCACGTGATCTCATGCAATGCAAACCCGCATCACATAGAAGTGAAGGAGGGCATAAGTGATTGGCTGAACCTTGTGGTTTTAAATTAATTAGCTAATAAGCTTGGATAGATCAAAATATCTACTGTATCTTAAAGGATAATTGCACTTTCCAACAAATTGGGAATAGCACATGACCTATCTGGGACCTTGTTTTAAGCAAAGGCCGTGCAGCACCAAGCAGGACTGCACAGTAAAGAACTCCAGAGCAGGGCTGACTAAATATTTTATCATATATTTCTAATTCTACAGATTATGGAAGGTTCAATCTTATGCAAGAATTGGCATTTTTGTAAAATTCCTAGTGAATTCAGAGTCTAAAAACAAAACTACATGTACTGCATTGGCATACCAAATAGCTAAACTATGCAACTATAGTAAGTATCAACGACTTTCTCCTACAAGGTATAAGCTATTTCAACAGAGTCAAATTTGTAGGTATGTTTAACAAGAAGCAAAAGAGACACCATATTTCTGACTGAGCAGACAAATAATGAAAGGGTACATTTCCAATGTAATTACATTACACATTGGGTGTCTGGATAAAATGTTGCTTGTGTGCAGTTTCTACAACTATAATTTATCATAAAATGTTCTTTCTTGGTAAGGTGTGGCACACAACTGTTTTATAGGAGAAATAAAATGGCATATCCAGAAACTGAACCTGGAACCCAAAATGCTCAATTTTTATGGGCATATATATTTTTTAGTTATTGCACAAACATGATAGGGCACATTCTCATGGGAAACTAAACCCTTAGTGGGAAACACCCTACTGAGCGATATAAAATAGAGCTCATTCAGTCCAGTATGTTGCCAGAAGCATTTGTTTGTCCACTTCACTAGTTGACTGAAGTCATCATGAGCGTCAAGCTAAGCCAAAGATCTTCATCTGGATCCCTTAGAGGATTAGGGAGTGGAAGCTGTGGTGTTGGTCGTATTTCTAATGTACGCACAGGTGGATCTTATAGGGCCTCCAGTGTTCATGGTGGTCATGGAAGCAGAGTCATGGGCTCCTCTTATGGAGTTGGCGGTCTTGGATGTGCATCTGGTGGAAGCATTAGCTTAGGTCTAGGGGGTGCTGGAGGCTATGGCTCTGGGTTTGGATATGGCAGTGGAAGTGCTGGAGGCCTTGGATCTGGCTTTGGCTTTGGTGGAGGATCATTTGCTTCTGGTGGTGAAAGCATTATTAACATCAATGAGAAGGAAACTATGCAAGTTCTCAATGATAGATTAGCTTCCTATTTGCACAAAGTCCGCTCTCTAGAGGATGAAAATTCTCAGCTGGAAAAGAAAATCCGAGAGTGGTATGAAAAGCAAGTTCCATACACATCTCCTGATTTCAATCCCTATTTTAGGACTATTGAGGAACTCCAACACAAGGTACGTTTATGGTCATCTATCAAATTGCAATATTTAAATGATACATGTGCCAGTCCCATACACCTTGTATGAGGTTCTACCAAATCTGATCATTGCACAAATTTCTCTGCCACCTTTTCAGATCTTGCAAGCAAATGCTACAAATGCCTCTATTTTACTCCAAATTGATAACGCTCGTCTGGCAGCTGATGACTTCCGAACCAAGTATGTTTTATCATAACCTTTAGTTTTTTATAAATGTTGTCATGTTTGAATTGTAAATCTTCTAGGACACAAATTACTCCCATTCATGGTCATAGCAACAGCATAGATAATACCCTAATTCTACATAAACATGATTAAATAAGTTTCATGTGTAATGAGAATGTGTAGAATTTAATATTTTTTACATTTGTATGTTCAATAGATTAGCTAAATGGAAATAATATTTCCAATGTGTGTTTTCTGCTTTAAAACGCTGTTTGTATGTATAGTTTGTAAATATATATGCACACGGTGCAGCCATATGTGCTCATAACACACAGGTTCTGCTTCCTGCTTTGCAGTGCTACACAATGGTTCTGCTTTACTGCTCCTCACCACAATGCATGTCTATGAGTCAGCTGACCTGTTGAAAAACAATATGGGTCTGAATTTTGTTTTATCTCAATAGCCATTAAGAAGGGAGGCTGTATGATATCACATTGAGTGTTTACTCCCTGTAGCAGCTCATCTTTAAATCTAACACACATTACTGTAACACACATTATTGTAACATATTTATTATATATAATAAATAAATGTATTATATAATGTAATATAAATATAATACACATTTTAAAAGTCATAAAGAGCAAAAAAGTGAAAGTCATATCTGAGATAAAAAAAGATTTAAAACAAATATATTAAAAGGTAAATACTTCGGTATTAAAAATGGGAAACCTGTTCCTAAACTGACCACATCTCACAACATATGCCATCATGGATTGTGTGCTTTTCAATAGACTTCACAATCAAAGGACTCATATTTTTCATGTATAGCCATATATTTCACAAGCACCATGAACTGGGTCTGACTATTGATAATCTACATATAAAATATATACATGTCTTACTTATACATATATTTTATAGTTGTTTGAAAGCATTATTATAAATATGTCAGCATTGTATAGAATTGTATGTCACAGTCCATCTAGCATTTTACATGGTGTGTGTGCAATTAAATAAAATTAAAATTTGAAGTCAAGTAACTGCAAACCACATAAATGACTTAGTGTGCAATTTATTGAAGTGGTTTACATGACCTGATTACAGAAAATATATTCCATATTTCTAGGACTTCTCTGTGCAGGTAGGACTTGGGTGTATCTAGGTGCCAATATCCAACGGCTGGTATTTGTTGTTTTTCTTTAACGATATATAAAACTTCTTGTCAGATTTGAAAACGAGGCCGCTCTCCGCATGGGAGTAGAAGCTGACATCAGTGGACTCCGACGCGTGCATGATGAACTTCAACTGAGCAAGAGAGACCTGGAAATGCAACACCAGAACCTGAATGATGAGTTGAATTTCCTGAAGAAGAACCATGAAGAGGTAATTGCCTTCTTCATAAAGTTAAGGAATCAATTAATTTAAAGTTAAGGTAAAGTTCAAGGTATCAGCAGACTAAAGAGAAAAAATAAAATAACGTTGGAAAATGGAGAAATGAACAGAATTCAAAAATACACAGTATGCATAAATGTTTTTGGCAATAACTAGAGCAGAGGACATTCAAAATCGAATTACCATTGTGAAGAGAAGAATTTTACCAGTTTCTAAAAAAATGCTCTTTTTAGACAAGCTTTACCCAAATAGGCAGAATGATGGGACATCATACATATGGGCAAAATGGTGAAATGCCATCATGAAGGAGAACACAAAGGACAGTAGAAAATGATAGACTCCATTATATGTCTCTCTCCTGCCTGGACAGCAATAAAGTAATTTTAGTATTCGCCAGGCAGACTGGCCTGAGAACTGAGGGGTTTTGTGAGCGCCTGTGAAGTACTAGATCTCAAATCAATTAAATTTATTGGTGGCTATTGTTCAACTTTTTTGGTGCCAGTTACCATAATGATATCAAACAAGGCAAAGCTTAGTGGCGATACATGTGGGTTTTTGTGCTTTAAATGGCAAGTTAGAATGTAGCTTCCAGTGTAGCTATGTAATCATCACTCCATAGAGTTGAATCTGACCTCCTTGCAGATATTTAAAACACCATTGAATTCAGTCATTTACATATATAAAAAAAAGTGTATTTTAGTTTTAAACTTGTATATATAGCTGATTTTGAATTGGTATCAGCTTCTTATAATTCTCTGTACTGCAGCACTCACACTAAAACAGGGAAAGGTCAGTATTTGAACCAATCGGGTTTCCTACTTGTACATGTGCTGACATAAAACATGCTGATAGGAACAGAGAGCAGACGGAGAAACTCATCACTCCACTGATGCTCCTTCATTATCCAGTCACAGACTGAGGTTGGGAAGGTGACCCAGCAGTATTGCTTAACTGCAGCAGAGAAAGGTCAGGTCAGCACATTGCTGTGTATAAATCTCAGGGCTGGATGGCCAGAAATGTAAAGCCTTGATGGCTTGTATAAATGCATTCCAATGGTGCATTTTGCTGTTGCCCAGCTTAGCTCTGAGAGGCAAATGACAGCCAATGATTATGTATTCTTCATAATCATTTGGCACTGTATTATTCTGAGACTATTGAAGTACTTCCACTACAGTTTTTACTCCTGTCCAGACAGACTGTCATTCCCTGTCCAACTATACAAAAAAAAAAAGAAGAACAGATACAGGAAATTGGATTTTGTATATGAGTTGTTCAAGGGAGACTGTGCAAATTATTCATCTGAATACATGAGCCTAGGAAAGTATTGACAACGTATCCCATAGAAAACTAAATCATCAGATTAATTAAAATGTCTGCCTTTCCAGGAGGTGCTTAGCCTGCGTTCTCAGTTGGGTGCCAAGATCAATGTTGAAGTAGATGCTGCGCCAGCTGTGGACCTGAATAGAGTGTTAACTGATCTGAGGTCTCAGTATGAAAATATGATGGAACAAAATCAAAAGGAAGCAGAGAAGTTGTTCCATGATAAGGTAAGAAACATACAATTCTCAGAACACTAATGGTATCTATTGAACTGGGTTTGTGACATAATAATTTGTTCTCTCTAGAGTGATGAACTGAACCAGCAGATGACAAGCAGCTCCCAGCAAATACAGACCTTTAATACAGAAGTCCTTCAGCTCCAGCATACATTCCAAAATCTGGAGATAGACCTTCAGACCCAAAACAGTATGGTAATAACTTTTTTATATTATGCTTTTTCATAATGCGACTTGCCTTTTCATGCCTGAGAAATATTATTTCAGCCACATTTTGGTACACAAGGTAAGTATGTAATGCTTATATTCATGAAATAGATTCTAGAAGATCTATTACGTCATATAAAAACTTCATGCCATGCTAAGCTCTAATAAGGCTGAAGCAAATACTCAATATTTTAGACTGTGTTCTCTCAGCAAAGAACCAAGCATACATATTTTTGGGAATACCAAGGTAAGCGAAGTGTTTTAGCTACCAATGTCCAGAAGCAATTAATTAAGGGGTCTGTATACTGTGAGGGACTGTACATCATAGTTCTGAAAGTCATGAAATGCTAACCTATTCTCTATTGATGACCACAAAAACTTCCCATAGCAATCTCATTTCATACGCAGGATGTAAAAATAATTTCAGCTCCAATAGAGCACAAAAACTGTGTTCATTATAAATGTAATAAATTTGGTACGCTTCTCAAAAACATTCTCTCTACACAGAAAACTGCATTGGAGAACACTTTGGCTGATACAGAAGCCCGTTACTGTGCCCAACTCTCTCAACTGCAAGAAATGATTAATGATGTAGAGGTGAAACTAGCAGAGCTCAGATGCGATTTGGAAAGACAGAACTTTGAGTACAAAACTCTCATGGATGTAAAGACCCACCTGGAAAGGGAGATAGCCACATATAGGCAACTTATGGACGGAGAGGACATTCAGTACGTATAAACAACCAATGCAATTTTGTAGTACAAAAAGGTATGTGTGGTATGTACAAGAAGAAAGGCCATTCAGTGTTGGCCAGTTGTAACCCCGAACACCAGCCATTCCTATATCCCTTATTTACCAGGGAATCACCAGTCATCCTCCCTCTCCCTTATTATCTGGTCATCCCTCTGTTGCGTATTGCACTACTTGGATATGGGGAGGTAGATTGGTTATTAGAATTACTGACTTGCAAGCTGTGGTCTTGGGTTTAGTCATTAGCAAGAACACTTGGAGTGAATGCCTTACACTGAATGTTCTTGTGTTAGGCAGTTTCTAATTATGTGGCTTTGTTACAGGCGGGCATCATGGTATTCACGGAACTTGAGTGGCTCTGGAAGCTCTGTCAACGTGGGCAGCTCTGGAGGAACTGGTGGCATTAGCCATTCCGGCACCGGAAAACCAAGAACCATAGTAGAAGATGTCAGAGATGGATACTCTCAATCTAAAAGGGAATAAAACCAATCATCAATTCCTGGCCATATACACTTGAAGGCTCACATATTTTTCTTCCCCCTCTTCTTTTCATGGGTGCTAGATATTGAAAAGCAATATAACATGCTACTGGCCTTATGTATACCAACTGTAAGAAAGTAAAACTGGAGGACCTATCTCCAGTAACCAATTTTACCAAGATAATTTTACCATCTTATCAACTGGACAACAGTTTTTCATTATTTCCAAGAACTTTCTTGCCCCCCCTCATCTCTCTTCTAGACTTGGTCTATTCTTTAGTTTATTACAAGGTTAACTCTGTGCATCTTTTTTGTAAACAGGATAGTTGTCAAGCTATCATCTCTGCATTTGAGTTTACCATAAATACACATTCATGCTTTTAGGTGTTGTTTTAAGGCCTGGGTTACTTGCTGAATCTTTGAATAAAAATGATTTCTTTATGCAGTTTATTGTTTTGTGTTGTGTAATGTATTAGGTAGTACAGTTGCCTTTACAGTGCAGTTTCCATGTCTCCTCTTGACCTGTCATCCTATTCTAACAATTCTGTTATGGGTTGATACAAGCAAATTAATGGTCTAGTGATAGAGTCTCTATAAGCAGGTAGGGTGAGCAAAACTGGGTAAAATACAGAGCACCCTCTAGTGGCTGTTCTATAATTTCTATATTTAAAATCAGGTAAAAGAAAATCAGTACTGCTCGGCCCATTTTGACGATAATTTGATAAAGCGTGGTGTGGTAGTTGGCAACACCTTTCCAAGTGCAGTCCCAAAAAGTCCAAAAGCCAGCACTCACTAAGTCATAACATTTCCTTAATTGTCTCAAGCAGAACATACAGTACAGAAGTTAAATCTCCTGAGTAATGTGTTTCCGTTGAACCTAATTATAGCGGCATTATACTCAAAGTAAGGACACCCTAGTGGTCATAATAACAGGTGTAAAACCTGGAGAGGACATCCCCAAATATCCCCCTCTTCATGGGAGAGAACACTCACTTTGTGCTATAAAAATTGAATCATGGCATATCCCCAGCATGTACAGTATTCTTAATGCCTGAAACATAACCGTGGGACAGAGGATTCTGAGATCCACAATAGTGCTCTCCAATCCTAATCCTGATAGGGCGAATCATGCATCCTACATATTGGATCTCATATTTACAATCAATTACATGAACAACATAATCTCGATTGCAATGTATACATTGTTTATTAGGAAAAATCTTGCCAAACATCAATGATTTCACTTCTCGTGTTTTCATATGGATCTTGCAGTAGTGGCAGGTATTATAATCACATGTTAAGGAACCACATAGGAGGATTATGATCAGCTTTTTTGTCAAAAAGATTGGGTGATAAGATTACCCAGAGTTGGCGTCATTCTGTTCAAAATCAGCAACCCCCTTGATTATAGGACATAACTGCTTATCCATATAGTCCATCAACTTATTACACTGCCTTGAAAGGTTATACTTTTCTGACCCCTAGCTCTGGGTAAATCAATCTTCCTGTTTATGGCATAAAGCATGGATTTTTGCACTCTCAATAGTTCAATCTGTATATCCCTTGGCTCTCAGTCTGCCTGCAACATTATCCTTCTTCATTAAGGTCATATCATCTGATAAATTACGTTGTGCTCCCACAAACACTCCCACCATATGGTCTTCATTGTGTGGAAAGGGTGACAATTATTGGCGTTCCCACTGCAGTCCTTCCAAATGGTGGTTTATGCAACTCCCCTCATAGGGTGATGTTAAAAGGGCAATTGCCATCTGCACTGCTTGTGAACCAAAAGTTAAGTCCATTATTGTTCAAAAGTCCAAAAAAAACTCTCTTCTGTTCCAATGTTCCACAACAGACTAACAATAGGTCATCAATGCAGTAACCATACAATACAATATGGTTGCTGAGGCGATTAGCATCCTGCAAAGATGTGGAGTTTTTCTCACCAACCCATTATTAGGCTAGCTAGAGATGGAGAGAACTTAGCTCCACATATTTGCAGTTAGTGATCCCAACAAACAATTATTGTGGTGCAACATAAATTTCACAACCAAGACAAAAAACAACCTCAGGCAGCTGCATAAAAACTACAGTGAGAAAGGTGACGTTGTAAAGCCACTAAGGACAAATGGTGGGAAATTGAAAATACAAAAGCTCAAACATCAAAGGTTTAATGACTGAGGACAAATGGTGGGAAATTGAAAAATACAAAGCACAAACATCAAAAGTGACCAACACAAATATTAGAGAACACTAACAGGGTTATTTACTAAAGGATGAAGAGTTTGGAGAAGGCAGGATACATGAGCAATCTAGGACACCATAGCTGACCTAGAAAGTGAGCTGAATTGGAGAATTTTTCCAAATCAGGTATGTTGTCCTAGATTGTTCACTTCTCCTGTCTTCTCCAAACTCTTCACCTTTTTTGTGAATAACCCTGTGACATTTCTGTCCTAATATTCTTGGGCCTAGGGCTGCAAATAGGTGTCAACCCACTCCCTCAGCCTCTCCAACAATAATCCAAAGCCTGCCACAAAGAGGCAACCCTGAGGTGGTCTTCCAGGCTTGTGAACTTTGTGCAGGTGATGAGAAATGGGGTGATAGGTTACTGTGTCCTTGATACTCCACTATACTTTTGGACAGGACACACATACTCTCTCCGGTAAGATCAAATATAATCTCTATTATATCTGCCAAAAACTGAGTTAACTGAATTGCGTGACCAAGTCAAAGTTGTGTCTAAAACATCTCATTGTGAATCTAAAGTCTCATAAGAACTAAAATTCAGACTTTTGCCCCATCCTTTTAGAATAAATGTGGGGGTATTCTTATTGCTTGCGTTTTGTTACTGGGCAATAGTGTGGAGGGGCAGGTGATGCGACCAGAGCACTCTACTTTACCCTTGCGTTTTGTTACTGGGCAATAGTGTGGAGGGGCAGGTGATGCGACCAGAGCACTCTACTTTACCCCCCGTCAGAACCAATTAGGATGGTGTTATCTGCAGGAGATGGAGTGCTGCAAGGTAACATTTTTATACTTTGCAGCTTTTTAATGCACAGCTATTCAATGATAATTTACACACCCAGGTATGTGGTTTTAAATACATCCCAAATATACATGCATGCAACCACAAACTTGTCCCCTGCCAGCTGTATGGAAACAGTAAATTATCTACAGGGACTTCTGTGCTCGATTAATCTAAAGGTGGCCATACACTTTACAACCATTGCAAGACCTTAGTCTTGCGATGGTGTAAAGTAATTTTAAAAACGTACGATCGTCCCATCTTGGACAGGCAGATCGTACTTGCGATCATCGCAAGCCTGCCCCCCTGAGGGGCGGGCTTGCAATGACCGCAATGCTGAACGGGCAGTGTGTGCGTGCGCACACCGGCCCGTTCGGCATTTGTCTCCCGAGCACCGTTCAAACCAGGTTTTCTAGCGTGCTCCTTATACAAAGACGTGCGACCGTACAGTAGAAACGGTAGAAACGGTCGCACGTCTTCATTCACACTGCACGATTCTCGTACAATCGCGGGATTTCCTGCGATTCTCGTACGAGAATCGTGCAGTGTATGGGCACCTTAAGAAAACTGTGCTGGTCACTACGTCTAATTGACTTCATTAGGAAGTGACGTCAGAACACCTAGAGAGAAAAAGGAGGACAGATCTGATATCGAGGAATGTGATTCTGATACGCGATTTTAGTCGTTTTCTTGTGAGTGTATTTTTTTAATAAAATAATTTTATGCATTCGGGGTGCGCTATGATTTCCTCCTCTGTCTTTGAGAGATCTTTCTGAGATGAGGATGGGCTGTCGGTAGAGGAGAAAAACATTAAGATCAGGATTAGTCTCATCTGGAGGAAGGAAGCTCACAGCTTCTAACAGTGTGAGGAAGGAGTTTTACCCCATAAGAAGCGCTTTGAGACCCAAAGGGTCTGAACACGGAGGTGAGAGGCTTATTTATCAGAGCACTGGTGTTTTTTATGAGCACTTCAGCAAAAAATACACAAGAAATTACAAGAGTGGGCAGAGTGACGCACAAATAAAGACTAAGACAACGCTTTTTTTTTTGAGAGAGAGCTGCCTGCGCTTAATGAATTTATGAACACTTTGTTTCAATTATGTGTTTTACACACTGACACAGGACGTTTGCTGATTTATTAGTCATTTGGAGTTTTTTTAGATTATCACCTTGTGATTTACACAAACAGTTTGACTAGAAGATTTAATTTGAAAAATATTTGAAAAATATTAGATATACATATTTTTTTCTTTTCTCTCACAATAGTATTGTTCACTATAACATTTGTTTTTTGCACATATTTGTTTACTTGTTGGGTGATGGCGCTGCTTCACATATTTGAATGATGTATGGAAACAGTGGTCTCCCCCGGATTAGTCAGATCTGTGGTTCTGCAGTAAGTACAGTTCATGTTTCCTGGAGGTTGAAGAGCTGTACCTCTGACTCAGTAGGGAGGGTGGTGGACCTCTGCAGAAAGACCACTGCTTCCCACCAAGAGCAAGGATCCTTTTCTACACTACGCATTCAAGGGACAGGCTTTTCTACTCAGGTTGTGGCTGCCTTCTAAAAATAACAAGCTGTAGGACTCTGTACATCTTATATTTTAGCTTGGAATGTATTTAGCTGATTAAAACTGAAATTTCAGTTGAGCTGTAAGTATTCTCATCACATGGGTGTGAATGGAATATTTATTTTCATGGCTAATTGGTAGGTATTATAAGAAAGAAAATCCTTTCCTTCAGCGAACTATAAATTAATTTACCGGTTTTAAATATCAGAGACAAGCAGTAATCTGTCTGAACTGTTTTTGAAATATTATACATGATACTTCAGAAAAATGTGCCGTGACGCTAATTTAAAGAAGAACGCTAGGCAAACCACAACAGTCAACAAATCAGTGTTTCTGCTCTATATCTTGCATCTTGTTGTGGTTTTCCCAGTGTTCTCCTTTACATAATACTTTCTTCAGCTCTGTGTACACCAAGGACCGTGCCAAACCCTGGCACCAAGGAGACGGGAAACCATTCGGCTGAGGCGATCCTTGCAACAAACTATTCTATCAGTCCTCCAAATTCCCCTATTACCACCAACTGTCTAGGCCTTGCTGCATTATCCTCACCACCCGGACTAGATGGACTGCTCTCCCGTCTGTTGGGGGTAGCAGTGACAGCTAGGGCTCCCAACTCTAAGTTTGCCACCCGCACATCTTCACCCAACTTGAAAAATGTGTTTGGGTGCTCATAGAACGGGCCTTCCTTTTCTGTGAACCCCTGTAACTACAGTAACCCAAATCATCCTCACTTACCCCTCCTCATCAACCGCATTAACTGCCTGCTCAGTGACCATGTAGACTCTTCTCTAGGTTGTCAAGCCTCCTCAGTGTTGCAATTCGCTCCACCAGATCTCTAATGTGAGCTTCCAGAAGTGCAACCTGCTCACATTTATCACAGCGGTAGTCATCCTGGAGCTGTGGCTCCATTTGTGTATACATGTGGCACAGTGTGCACTGAGCAAATCCTTCAACCATACTACTCCATCCTTCAACTCCCAGTTTAACTCAAAATATACCCCAGTGGTTGACGGAAACCAGAATACAACAAAGACTTAAAATGCTCAATGCAAACAAAGCAGTGGGTCCGGATAACCTGCACCCCAAGGTACTTAAGGAATTAAGCCAGGACGGAAGTTAAAGATAGTGCTTCCAGTTCAAACTCTAATTGTTTCACAGCCAATGTTTTAACACCATTTAGATCCAGCCACTATGTGAGCAAGTTCAATGTGAGTTGTGCACTTGCTTATATTACACCTGATTAACAAGCGACACCTGGGATCAATGAACCCCTACTCTAACCAGTGAGCAAGCTCAGTATGGTGCACTTGCTTATATTACACCTGATTAACAAGGAGACACCTGGGATCAATGAAACCCTGCCCGTAACCAGTGAGCTGCAAACTAGAGAGGAAAAGAAAAGTGCAGTTTAAAAAACTGACAGAAAAGGAAAAAAATGGGTGTTTTAAATACTGACAAAGTCTAACAAAGATAACATGTACTATAAAAGCACTCAAAAAGAAGCACAAAGCCATTTCTTGTACTTAACAATAAGTTGTATAATCTCAATAAAAAATTCAGTTAAAAAAATTAAAAAGAAGCACAAAGCCAATGTTTTAATGCCACTTTATTCACAAGCCAATGTATCTTGTCTGCTGCAAATGTGCTTTTAAATCTTAGCAGAATAAAGATTGTTGTCTGCGATCGCGTTTTTGTCCGAAATGTTTTTTTTTTGGTCTTTCAGACTAGAATTTTTTTGTCAAATTGCACGCAAATCGACGGGTTAGTGCCGTTGTTGTACAACACAAATCTCAAGATGATAATTTGCACATGCTCAGATGAAAATCTGTTCTTTCGATCGATGAAAAATCAGCCAGTTAGTGGTGCTGACGAACGTTAATTGCGAACTACATTGGTCTGTGCATGATGGGCTAGTTGAACGAAATTTAAATGAGGGTGAGATGTCTGGACAAAAAAAGTTGTACAATTGTAAGGTGTATGTCCACCTTTACTTTTGCAGTTCACAAAATTAAAAGGAGAACCCCAGGAATTTTTTTTGTTAACCCTTGCAGAGGGCTACTAAAATGGTTAAGTGCTTGTGTCTTAGTTAAAAAAAAAAGTTATATTCACCTAAACAGGCCCATCCCGGGAGGGACACGTTCTGCGTGTGATTGTGCGCAGCAGCCTGTTCTTCCCTGTGGGAGAAAACAGCTGTTCACTGTCATACGCACATCCGTGTGGGTTCGGGTGTCTGCACTTGGACGCAGACAGTGTGCATTCAAGTGCGAACATCCGGACTCATATAGATGATAGGGAGAAACTGGATGCTGCGTGCAATCACGCAGCACCTGTCCCTCCCAGGCGGCTCGTTTACGGGCGTGCACGCTGCATGGACACATACGCCCATCTGAATGAGGCCATAGACACTATATACAAAGTAAATAGACATGAGGATGCTGAGAAAGATGCAATCCAATGCTGCAGTGGAGGAGCAGACAGGCTGAAGGGAGCGCTATGATAACTAGCTGCTCTCAGTTTCACTATTCTGCCAGCATGTCAGAGAGTGAGGAAGGCCAAGGCAAATTTATTTCCTTGTTCTGCTTCTTCTCCCCTGCACCATAATTCTTTAGCCAGCCTGTGCCTCAATGTTGCATGCTGCCTGTAAGCATCTGCCCATTCTACCTACTAAACCATTTTATATGAAATTATCTCATTAGACTGCAGTACAACTAGAAACAAAATTCACAGAGAAAATGTTTATAAAGTTATGAATATAATAAAAATAAAGAAAGAAACAAAACAAATCTTCCCCTTTGCAGTGGGTTCTCCTCAACACTGCAAGGGTTAACCACTCATTTTGCCTAGGGAACGTCGAGTAAGGAGATAAACTTACCTTATTTATCACCCCTCCCCTGGCAGTTAGTGATCCCCTGTGCTGTCTGACATCCTGGGTTGTAGGTGGGCCCTTAGCATCGTCCACTACAATGCAGGTGGTCCTGCATTGTACACAATAACGGTAGAGAGCTGCAACCGTCAGGCAGCTAAGGGAAGAGGCTTCAGGCAACTTGAAAAGGAGGAAGCCTGCAGGAGCTTCACACCCAATGTTCACCTTCAGCATCTGCTACTAAGCTGACCACTCAGCTCAATGTTATATTAAGCTTCTAGGGTGCCTCCCAAATTTGAAAGATGTATTGCTTTGAGCAGTACATAACCCGCTCAACTATACCAATTGGGTGATGGAAGTCAGTGGAGCTTCAGCACGTTCACTAAGCTAAAGGGGAATTCAGGTAAATAGGGGAATGCTAGGGAATGGCACCATGATCCACGTTACACCCTTATTATGGGTATAACATGGCACATGGTATTAAAGGTCTTCATGATGTATTAATGATTACAGAGCTACATTCATTTGTGTCTTTCATATCTGTGGCAATGAATGTGCCCTGAGACAAATACTAAAGATAGGTAATTTTGGAAATCCCTCTAGATTCAGAGCAGCGCTTTGAGGCATTTCCTCAGAGAAGAACCCCTAATAGAAGGCATCTTGTGGATTTTACACCTAGGAGTGACTTTTACTTGCAAACATTTGAAATGTCTGACAGATTCCCTAAAAGTGTAATTCATCATCAAAATAGCCACCGAAATGCTCCATGCTAAAGGGAAAACTAGATTCAGAGTAGCGCTTTGGAGCAATTCCTCCATAAAGAACCCCTAACAGGAGGCATCTTGTGGAGATTTTCGTTTGGGAATTTGCGTTGCTGCCTAGAACCCCGTTACAATTCTAGCTCAAATACCCTATCAAGCACAGACCAAAACAGGAAAATTGTATTTCATACTTACCGTAATTTTCCTTTCCTGTCCAGCTCCATGGCAGCACAAGGCCCATTCGTGTGCTGCCATGGAGCTGACAGGAAAGTCGTTTCGATAATCATTCTTTGGCAATACTAACTCACCGAATTTCGTAAATCGATAGAATGGATTTCCGTTTGCACATGCGCAGTGTTCATGTTCCATTTCTTTTATTGAAAACGCAAATTCATCGATTTTCGTACGATTAGAAAAAAAGTTTCCCATCCTTACCCTTCGAGAAAATTCGGCCAGGAGTATAGTAAAAAAAAAAAAATGTTGGGATTATTGTTCGAAATACCATTCATGGACCATTTCTGAACAATAATCAATAGGTGTATGGGCACCTTAAGAGTGTAATTCATTATCCAAACAGCCACTACAATGCTCCCTGCTAAAGGGAATAACTAAATCAGTTCCTAACTTGTATGAAACAGTATCTGTTGTGGAAAAATCTTTTTGTACCATTGTATAATGGTATAAAGACTACAAGGCATGTTTTAACATGGGTTACAAGATTGTGTTAGAGGAAGGAGTAAAAGTACCTGGTTATACTTTGTGGTGACTCATCCACTGCATTTGACTCACAAAAGAATTTCTCTATCAGTACGTAATTAGCTCTGGCAGCAAAGAAATCCATAAAACTATCTCCTCGTCTTTTGGTTACAGTAACTATTGAAAGGTTATGGAAGTGCGAAATATTTGGACCTGAAAGTTGCGGCAGTTTCCAGTGTGCAGGCTCATTCACATGGGTGCAGAAGGCCGTACACTGCAATAAATAGTCATATTTCTGCACCCAGGAGTCATAGGGATTAAGTGCACCCACCTGTACAAATCAATGACAGGCTATGGCTATATGATGGTAAATGCTCATCTAAGCGTATACATGTGTACAGGTAGACAGATGTATGTCCCTGGATGCATATAGTCTCCTCATTAAATACTCATCTTTGCTTAGGGCACTATTAAAAATCAGTTTTGCTTACCTTATCCCTTGAGTCTTTTCGGGGCTCATAGGCATGTGCACACCCCAATCACCCCTGTGCAAACATGGCTGATGGCAGATGGAGTTCCCGAGATCTGCAGCCCCAGGGAGCCCGGAAGCCCCATTCAGCTGCTCTCGACAGTGCTGCTGCTCTGCGGTGCCTTGCTGCTCCTTAGCCTGGTGGTGCATTGCTGCGAGCTGGGCAGGGTGGTGGGCAGAAGCGGAAGTTCTGCCAAGATCACCCCACTCTCCTACAAGCAGTTCAGCCCCAGTGTGCCTGAGGAGACCCTGAGAGCCAGTGGGAGGTAGTAGGGCAAGATTGCCCACAACTCAGAGTGCTTCAAGGAGCTAACCCAAAACTACAACTTGGACATTTTCTTCAAGGACAAGGAGGACACCAGAGCAGACAAGCTCATGACACAGATGGATAGCCCAGGAGTGTCAGTATGACACAGGTGAGGGGCCTAGGGGTGGCAGTATGACACTGGTGAGGGACCCAGCATTGACACAGTGCTATAGTCAGGACCCAAGCAGCAATCTACAGAAGAACGCAGACTGCAGAAACCATCGGACAGCAATGAATTGGATAGGACATCATCATCCTTTTTGCTGCAAGTATGTGTCTGATATGTTCCACCTAGCCAAAGTCTGTCTCTGGGCCCATTCACACTAGGGCCATGTGTTAATTGCATGGTGTATATAGCGTGTGTGTTTGTGCTTTTGGGTGCACACTATAAGGCTGGGCACAAACCTTACAACCATTGCAAGACTTTTGTCTTGCGATGGTTGTAAGGTAATTAAAAAAACGTACGATCTGCCTATCTTGGACAGGCAGATCGTACTTGCGATCAACGCAATGCCGAATGGGCAGTGTGCGCTTGCGCACACCGGCCCGTCCGGCTTTTATCTTACGAACATGCTACACACCCGCCGACAATTGTACGATTCTCGGCGGGTTTTCAAACATGTTCGTAAGATAAAAGTTGTGCGAGCTTACATTAGTAGAGGTTGCGCGGCTTCCATACACCTTACGATAATCGCACGATCGCAGGACTTCGTACGATTATCGCAAGGTGTGTGGGAACCTTAATGCAATAGGCTGTGCACACCTATGTCAGGGCTTTGTCCATAGTCACACTCCGACACCAATAAAGGAGCAGCAATCCTGCCTTTTAGGTAAGGGAGCCAAGGGCTCATCCACAACCTGGAGAATTGGATGTAAGAGTAGAGTGTGTGTACCCTAAGCAAAAACAAGCATTATAGTGTAGGGGAGCCCCACTGTTGTTGTGCCAATCTGATGGCCACATGAAGTTTGGAGGTCTGTAGCTAACTAGCTATTGACTCTGCAGACAGTTGGCGACTTCTGTGCACTTCAGCATGCGCTGACTCCACTCTGTCATTTTACGTGGCCTGTTGTTCCCAGTTGCTTCCACTTTGTTTAGGGCTGCAGAAATTAACGATTAATCCCTCGATTACAAAAAACAAGGGGAACACATAGGAGCTTATACGCTGAGTAAAATTGTATAATGGTGACCAAATCCTAGGGTTTCAAATACATTTATTTGAAAAAGCACAATCCCCTGTGAGCAGTGCCTCCATCCACTTGTAACAAGGACACTTGTTACAAGTGGATGGAGGCGGGCACGCACGGGCAGAAAAGACCCGTCTAATGCGAACACCCGGTACCGGGTGTTTCACATATAGGCGATCAGCGGGTCCATAGCCCGCCGATACTGCTGTGGTCTGGGAACTCATACATCATTCTGAGAGAGCTACAAGGTGGATGGTGGTGAATATAAGGTTGCTGAAAGTAATTTTGTTTTGTGAGGTGGCTAAGATAAGCTCACCCCATGGTAGAGAGGAAACCTGCCTGTTTAGTCAGAGCCTGAGAGGCAAGGATTTGTTTTCTGTTTATTGCAACCTTTTAAATAAAAACTGACTGCAAGTCAGATAAAAGAAGGACTTTGCTGCCTGCACTACCTTTTTCCCAGGGAAGGTGATCCCCATTTGAGATTTTGTATACAGCATTGCTTACAGGATGAAATAAAAAATAACAAAAAAGAACAGAGGAGGAAAAAGGTAAAAGATTAAGAAAGGCAAAAGAAAAAAGATACAAAACTACAAATAAATTGCAAACTTAATACATTTACAAGTAAATTACAAGAAGCCAAGAATAAATGTACAATAAGAATAAAATGGTAAATAATAATATTAGCCTATCATACGAAACCTCTGTTAGGTGCTTTTTTTCTTTTTTTTTTTTTTTTGATGTTACGAGAAATCTGCCACCTGCTGTTATATAATATTACAGTATGACATTACAGTAAAAAATAAATAAAAGGTAACAAATCATCCACCAGATGTCAGTACAACACAGAGGATAAATTCACATTGTGTCAACGCTCAGTGGCATGTAAGTGAATAACACAAAATAAAAAAAAGTCATATGTATGTAATTAATCCATCATGCCCCCCGTCCCCCCGAAAGGGGATTTGGCAACCTACTACTGTGCCTTTACAAAATATTGACTCAGATCCAGCTGGTCTCACAGTAAGCCAAAACCATTATATATGTATAATATATTATTATTTTTTGATCTCTTGATGGTATTTGATTCTGAACAAGTATATCATTTATATGTTTTGTAGTTAGATGGATATGTCCTCCTGAGGAAGCCCTTAATATCGGCTGTAAAGACCAGCATAAATAACCAGGGGTTTTATGAAATGTTTTATTGTACCTTTTTAATGAATTTGTAAAAATTCAAATTGTAACAAAACTGCTGTTTCCATTGCTTGGTCTGGCATGTTGGTTTAAATGCGCCCACTTCTATGTGATAGGAAAGGGTGTTTACCTATCCTACCTGCCTTTTTATGCATATATTCTGTACATCACTAACATATTCCTCCTATTAAAGTGCAGTCCTCTTATTGTGCAATATTCCTTCCAACTTTGTATCCACACCACCTCCGTGTATTTCACAGGTAATAAAGTGATCTGTGCTTCCCACTGTGTGATATAAACTCTAGCCGCACTCACCGACGCCTCTTGTTCACCATATTACAGATGAACAATTCACGCTTTTTAAACTGGTTCCTCCCTTTTCCTTTATTTTTAGAACCTTCTCAATCTTCTATCTCCATTTTATTTGTACTCAAAAAGAAGAATATATGCTCCTCAATGTGCAGTATATCAAAAACGTGTATTTATTAAAAGTTTAATCACACTTGCAATTAAGATTTTTTTTTTTTTACATTTTTTTGCATAGAAACACTGGTGTTCCGTTTAATCGTGATGCTTATATGGCCCTGCCCACCTGAACCAGGCAGCCGCGGCCCTCTGGTATGCCTGAGCAGGGAGCCGCATTTGCTGTGGCTGAAGCCGCCAGTCTCACTGACCACCTCGAGCCCGCACCTATGCCCTGAAAGTCTATACTGACCACCCGAGAGCACATACTGACTACTTGAAGCCCGCAATGATCATCTGAGACCCCATTCTGGCCACCTGAAGCCCGTACTGATTACCTGGAGCCAGCACTGACCAATTGGAACACATTCTGACCATCGGAGAACCTATACTGACCACTTGAAGCCCGCACTGACCGCCTGGAACCCTTACTGACCACCAAAGAGCCCATACTGACCACTTAGAACCCTCACTGACCGCCTGGAGCCCGCACTGACCACCTGAGAACTCATACTGAGCAGCTGGAGCCTGCACTGACTACCTGAGAGCACATTCGGACCACCTGGTATCCCCAATAGACCACCTGAGACCCCACATTGATCACCTGGAGCCCACACTGACCACCTGAGAGCCCATACGAACCACCTGGAGTCCACACTAACCACCTGAGATCCCATAATGACCACCTGGAGCACGCACTGACCGCCTGGAACCCTCACCGACCACCTGGAGCCTGCATTGACCACCTTAAAGCCCACATTGACCGCCCAGACCCCATACTGACCACCTGAAGCCCGTAGTGATCACCTGGAGCCCGAACTGACCTCCTGGAACCCTCACTGACCGCCTGGAGCCCTCACTGACAACCTGAGAGCCCATACGAACCACCTGGACTCCTCACTGAGCACTTGGAGCTCACACTAACCACCTGAGAGCCCATACGGACCACCTGGAGTCCTCACTGACCAACTGAGAACCCATACAGACCACCAGAGAACCCATATGGACCACCTGACAGCCCGCATTGACCACCTGGAGCCCCATACTGATCACCCGAGAGCCCCACTGACCACCCGGAGCCCGCACTGACCACCCAAGATCCCACACTGACCACCTGGAGTCCAAAATGACCACCTGAGAACCCATACTGATCGCCTGAGAGCCTGCACTGACCACCTGAGAGCCCATACGGACCGCTTGGAGTCCACACTGACCACTTGGAGTTCGCACTGACCACCTGACAACCCACACTGACTGCTTGGAGCCCGCATTGACCACATGAAGCCCACGCTGACCATCTGGAGCCCGCACTGACCACCTGAGAACCCATATTGACCACCTGGAACCCTCACTGACCGCCTAGAGCCCGCACTGACCATCTTAGAGCCCATACAGACAAACTGGAGTCCTCACTGACCACTTAGAGCCCGCACTAAACACCTGAAGCCTGCACTGTCCATCTGAGAATTCATTTTGACCGTCTGGAGCCCGCACTGACCGCCTAGAGCCCACACTGACCGCCTAGAGCCCGCACTGACCACCTTTAGAGGTCACATTGACCATCTGAGAGCCCACACTGACCAGCTGGAGCCCATACACACCACCTGGAGTCCTCACTGAGCACTTGGAGCCCGCACTGACCACCTGAGACCCCATATTGACCGCCTGGAGCACGCACTGAGCGCCTAGAGCCCGCACTGACCACCTTAGAGCCCACATTGACCGCCTAGAGCCCGCACAGACCACCTTAGACGTAACATTGACCATCTGAGAGCCCATACTGACCGCCTGGAGCCTGCATTGACCAGCTGGAGCCCGCATTGACCAGATGGAGTCCTCACTGATCACTTAGAGCCCATACTGACCACCTGAGAACCCGCACTGACCACCTGAAGCCCGCACTGACCACCCAAGAGCCCATACTGACCACCCAAGAGCCCATACTGACCACCTGAGACCCCATATTGACCGCCTGGAGCCCACACTGACCATCTGGAGCCCACACTGACCACCTGGAGCCCGCATTGACCAGCTGGAGCCCACACTGACCATCTGAGAGCCCATACAGACCACCTGAAGCCCGCACTGACCACCCAAGAGCCCATACTGACCACCTGAGACCCCATATTGACCGCCTGGAGCCCACACTGACCAGCTGGAGCCCACACTGACCATCTGAGAGCCCATACGGACCACCTGGATTTTTACGGACCACTTAGAGCCCGCACTGACCACCCAAGAGCCCATACTGACCACTTGGAGCCTGCACTGATCACCTGGAGCCCGCACTAACAGCCTGGAACCATCACTGACCACCCGAGAGCCCGCACTGACCACTGAGAGCCCACATTGACTGCCTGGAGCCCGTACTGAGCACCTGGAGCCCGTACTGACCACCAGGAACTCTCACTGACCACCCAACAGCCCATACTGAGCACATGGAGCCTGTAGTGATCACCTGGACCCGCACTGACAGCCTGAAACCATAACTGACCACCCGAGAGCCCATGGAGCCCGCACTGACCACTCGGGAGCCCGCACTGACCGCATATAGCCCTCACTGACTGCCTACCTGGAGTCCTCACTAACCACCTGAGAGCCCACACTGACCACCTGGAGTTCGCACTGACCACCCAAGAGCCCATACGAACCACCTGGACTCCTCACTGAGCACTTGGAGCTCACACTAACCACCTGAGAGCCCATACGGACCACCTGGAGTCCTCACTGACCAACTGAGAACCCATACAGACCACCAGAGAACCCATACGGACCACCTAGAGTAAACATGGACCACCTGAGAGCCCGCATTGACCACCTGGAGCCCCATACTGACCACCTGGAACTCCATACTGATCACCCGAGAGCCCCCAATGACCACCCGGAGCCCGCACTGACCCCCCGGCGCTTGCACTGACCACCCAAGATCCCACACTGACCACCTGGAGTCCTCACTAACCATCTGGAGCCCACAATGACCACCTGAGAACCCATACTGATCGCCTGAGAGCATGCACTGACCACCTGAGAGCCCATACGGACCGCTTGGAGTCCACACTGACCATTTGGAGTTCGCACTGACCACTTGGAGTTCGCACTGACCACCTGACAACCCACACTGACTGCCTGGACCCCGCATTGACCACATGAAGCCCGCGCTGACCATCTGGAGCCCACACTGACCACCTTAGAGCTTACACTGACCATCTGAGAACCCACACTGACCAGCTGGAGCCCGCAATGACCAGCTGGAGCCCATACACACCACCTGGAGTCCTCACTGAGCACTTGGAGCCCGCACTGACCACCTTAGAGCCCACATTGACCGCCTAGAGCCCGCATTGACCACCTGAGACCCCATATTGACCACCTGGAGCACGCACTGACCCCCTAGAGCCCGCACCGACCAACTTAGAGCCCACATTGACCGCCTAGAGCCCGCACAGACCACCTTAGACGTAACATTGACCATCTGAGAGCCCATACTGACCGCCTGGAGCCTGCATTGACCAGCTGGAGCCCGCATTGACCAGATGGAGTCCTCACTGATCACTTAGAGCCCATACTGACCACCTGAGAACACGCACTGACCACCTGGAACCCTCACTGACCACCCAAGAGCCCATACTGACCACCAGAGACCCCATATTGACCGCCTGGAGCCCACACTGACCATCTGGAGCCCACACAGACCACCTGGAGCCCACACTGACCACCTGGAGCCCGCATTGACCAGCTGGAGCCCACACTGACCATCTGAGAGCCCATACGGACCACCTGGAGTTTTAAGGACCACTTAGAGCCCGCACTGACCACCCAAGAGCCCGCACTGACCACTTGGAGCCTGCACTGATCACCTGGAGCCCGCACTAACAGCCTGGAACCATCACTATGACCACCTGAAACCCTCACTGACCACCCAACAGCCCATACTGAGCACATGGAGCCTGTAGTGATCACCTGGAACCATCACTGACCACCCGAGAGCCCATACTGAGCACATGGAGCCCGAACTGACCGCCTGGAGCCCACTCTGACCACCCGAGAGCCCATAATGACCACCTGGAGCCCTCACTGACCACCTAAGAGCGCAATCGGACCACCTGGATCCCACACTGACTGCCTGGAACCCGCATTGATGGTCTTGAGCCCGCAATGACCACCTGAGACCCCATACTGACTCCCTGGATGCTGCACTGACCACTTGAGAGCCCTCACTGACCACATGAGACCCCATACTGACCACCTGGAGCCCGCACTCACAGCCTGGAACCATCACTGACCACCCAAGAGCCCCTACTGACCACCTGGAGCCCGCACTGACCGCCTGGATCCCACACTGACCACCTGAGAGCCCATACAGACCAACTGGAGTCCTTACTGACCAGTTGGAGCCCGCACTAACCACCTGAGACCCCATATTGACCGCCTGGAGCCCGCACTGACCACCTGAGAACCCATACAGACCCCCTGGATGCAGCACTGACCGCCTGGAGCCCATATTAACCACCTGGAGCCCGCACTGACCACCTGGAGTCCTCACTGACCACTTGGAGCCTGCACTAATCACCAGAGAGCCCATACTGACCACCTAAGAGCCAATACGGACCACCTGGAGTCCACATTGACCACATGAGACCCCATATTGACCACCTGAAAACCTGCACTGACCGCCTTGAACCCTCACTGGCCACCTGAGAGCCCATACTCACCACCTGGAGCCTGCACTGACCACCTGAGAGCCCTCACTGACCACTTGAGAGCCTGCATTGACAGCCTGGAACCATCACTGACCACCCAAGAGCCCCTACTGACTGCCTGGATCCCACACTGACCACCTGAGAACCCATACTGACCACCTGGAGTCCTCCGGACCACTTGGAGCCCGCACTAACCACCTGAGAGCCCATAATGACCACCTGGAGCCCTCACTGACCACCTGGAGCCCTCACTGACCACCTGAGAGCCCTCACTGACCACCTGAGAGCCTGCACTGACCACTTGAGAGCCTGCACTGAGAGCCAATACGGACCACCTGGAGTCAACATTGACCACCTGAAGCCCGCACTGACCACCTGAGAGCCCATATTAACCACCTAGAGCCCGCACTGAGCACCTGGAGTCCTCACTGACCACTTGGAGCCTGCACTAACCAGCTGGAGCCCTCACTGACTACCTATAGCCAATACGGACCACCTGGAGTCCACATTGACTACCTGAAAACCCATATTGACCACCTGGAACCCATACTAACCACCTGGAGCCCGCACTGACCACCTGAGAACCCATACTCACCACCTGGAACCCTTACTGACCGCCTGGAACCCTCACTGGCCACCTCAGAGCCCATATTAACCAACTGGAGTCCTCACTGACCACTTGGAGCCTGCACTAATCACCTGAGAGCCCATACTGACCACCTAAGAGCCAATACGGACCACCTGGAGTCCAGATTGACCACAAGAGACCCCATATTGACCACCTGAAAACCCGCACTGACCGCCTTGAACCCTCACTGGCCACCTGAGAGCCCATACTCACCACCTGGAGCCTGCACTGACCACCTGAGAGCCCTCACTGACCACCTGAGAGCCTGCACTGACCACTTGAGAGCCCACACTGACCACCTGAGAACCCATACTGACCACCTGGAGTCCTCACTGACCACTTGGAGCCCGCACTAACCACATGATAGCCCATAATGACCACCTGGAGCCCTCACTGACCACCTAAGAGCCAATACGGACCACCTGTAGTCAACATTGACCACCTGGAGCCCGCACTGACCACCTGAGAACCCATACTGACCACCTCAGAGCCCATATTAACCACCTAGAGCCCGCACTGAGCACCTGGAGTCCTCACTGACCACTTGGAGCCTACACTAACTACCTGGAGCCCTCACTGACCACCTATAGCCAATACGGACCACCTGGAGTCCACATTGACTACCTGAAAACCCATATTGACCACCTGAAAACCCATACTGACCACCTGGAACCTGCACTGTCTGCCTGGAACCCTTACTGACCACCTGAGAGCCCATACTAACCACCCGGAACCCTTACTGACCACCTGGAACCTGCACTGGCCACCCGAGAGCCCATGCTAATCACCTGGAGCCTGCACTGAGCACCTGAGAGCCTGCACTGACCACCTGAGAGCCCTCACTGACAGCCTGGAACCATCACTGACCACCTGGAGCCCGCACTGACCACCTTAGAGCCCGCACTGACCACCTTAGAGCCCACACTGACCACCTGAGAACCCATACTGACCACCTGGAGTCCTCACTGACCACTTGGAGCCCGCACTAACCACCTGAGAGCCCATAATGACCACCTGGACCCCGCACTGACCACCTGGAAACCCATACTGACTGCCTGGAGCCCGCAATGACCATCTGAGACCCCATACTGACCACCTGGAACCCGCACTGGCCACCTGAGAGCCCATACTAGCCACTTGGAGCCCTCATTGACCACCTGAGAGCTCGCACTGACCAACTGTAGCCCACACTAACCACCTCTTTCACAAAGGGAATTGGGATCTGGGAGCCCCCTTTATGAAACAACAAAACCCCAACTCCCCCCCCCTCTAAAATAAACCCCCTTTTTCTTATTAAAAGGGAAGCCTTGTGGCAAAAAATATTTGCTATGTACGAGACAGCTGCTAAAAGTGACCACTGACCTCAAATCAACCATAAAATAAAATTAAAGAATAAAAAAAGTCAGCAAATGATTTGATTGGCAGTTGTCACATTTCCCCAGAGGTGGCTCTTTAATTAGGCGAGTTAGGCGGACGCCTAAGGCCTCACGCTCACGAGGGCCTCGCAGCCGCCTAACTCGCCTAATCTATAGCAGGGGAAGCGCGGGACGCAAACATCCTCGTTTGCGTCCCGCGCTTCCCCTCCCCCGCCGAGACTGCACTCGCACATTGCCCTGCTGGGACTCACTGCATCCCCAGCCCAGCTTACTTACTAATGAAGCAGTGCAGCCCCAGCAACAGGAGGAGAGAGACCAGGAGAAACGGCAGCAGTGACAGATTCACTGCAGAGAATCCAGAGTCTCTGCAGGTGGCTGGGGGCCCTCTGACAGGGGAAGAGCAGGAAGTCATGGCTGCAGCCCAGCACTGCCGGTCTGGCGGAGGAGGAGGTCATTGATGGCCCAGTGATGGAAGAAGTCCCCTCTGGCAGGTAAGGAGCTGAAGGGAAAGGACCCCCGATCAGCCCCATCATAGTGATTCTCTGGGGGCTGTGCAGGATCTCTGCAGGGCTTTGGGTGGGTGCTATGTGTAGAGTCCTGTATGTTGCTATGTGTAGAGTCCTGTATGTTGCTATGTGTAGAGTCCTGTATGTTGCTATGTGTAGAGTCCTGTATGTTGCTATGTGTAGAGTCCTGTATGTTGCTATGTGTAGAGTCCTGTATGTTGCTATGTGTAGAGTCCTGTGCGTTGCTATGCCCAGAGGTTTGCTATGCCCAGAGGGTTGCTATGTCCAGAGGGTTGCTATGTCCAGAGTCCTGTGCGTCCAGTGCATTGCTATGTGCAGAGTCCTGTGGGTTGCTAGGTGCAGAGTCCAGTGGGTTGCTATATGAAGAGCGTTGCTACATGCAGAGTCCAGAGCGATGCTATGTCCAGTGGGTTGCTATGTCCAGTGCATTGCTATGTGCAGAGTCCAGTGCGTTGCTATGTGCAGAGTCCAGAGCTTTGCTATGTCCAGAGCGTTGCTACGTGCAGGATCCAGAGCGTTGCTACGTGCAGGGTCCACTATGTTGCTATGTGCAGGGTCCAGAGCGTTGCTATGTGCAGGGTCCACTACGTTGCTATGTGCAGGGTCCACTACGTTGCTGTGTGCAGGGTCCACTACGTTGCTACGTGCAGGGTCCAGTGCATTGCTATGTGCAGAGTGCTGTGGGTTGCTATGTCCAGAGTGTTGCTATGTGCAGAGTCCAGTGGTTGTTATGTCCAGTGTGTTGCTATGTGAAAGGCCAGTGGTTGTTATGTTCAGTGTGTTGCTATGTGCAGAGTTCAGTGCGTTTCTATGTGCAGAGTCCAGTGGGTTTCTATGTCCAGTGCGTTGCTACGAGCAGAGTCCAGTGAGTTGCTATGTCTAGTGCGTTGCTATGTGCAGGGTCCAGAGCGTTGCTATGTGCGGGGTCCAGTGCGTTGCTAGGTGCAGGGTCCAGTGCGTTGCTAGGTGCAGGGTCCAGTGCGTTGCTAGGTGCGGGGTCCAGTGAATTGCTAGGTGCGGGGTCCTGTGCGTTGCTAGGTTTGGGGTCCTGTGCGTTGCTAGGTGCAGGGTCCAGTGCGTTGCTAGGTGCAAGGTCCATGGCGTTGCTACGCGCAGGGTCCGATTTATATACAGTTCTGCATTGCTGCATAATGTATTGCTGGGATTTGTAGTCCCCCCTACAGCCGGTGCCATTCCCTATTAGAGTGTAAGCTCCTCTGTACAGAGACTGATGTGACTG
>NW_017306510.1:1119749-1163746 GCF_000935625.1 Nanorana parkeri
TTGTTGCTGGGGCAACCCAATGCTAAGCATCGCCCTAAGCGAGACTTGTAACCCTATCCTAGCTGTACCTTATTGCCATTTAACCTTCACTCTCTACTGGCTGCCTCCCCTCGCTCTCTCTCCTGGCTGCCTCCCCCAAATTGCTAGGTGCGGGGTCCTGTGCGTTGCTAGGTTTGGGGTCCTGTGCGTTGCTAGGTGCAGGGTCCAGTGCGTTGCTAGCTCTAGCCTGTATATTCTTCAAAAAAAAAGAAAATGCTGTACAGCGCTGGAGTGTAAGGGTTTTGCATTAAGAAAAGGTGGCAATCCTAATCGGCTCACCTCCTGGGTGAAACAGGACCAGGGTTGGATCTAGCAAAAAGCTGAGGATGCCGGGAAGGGGGGTTTGACATGTGTAGACAAAATCTTTGCAACGGCCCTGGGCCCCTCCACTGGACATCCGCCTCCCTCTCCCGTCCCTTATTATCACAGTTCAATTTGAATTTTTTCATGATAGGTGTAAGTGGGGCCTCACATTTGAGTTTCGCCTAAGGCCTCACAAAGTCTAGAGCCGCCTCTGCATTTCCCCATCCTCTTTGTCACTATGATTGCTATGTGCCCCCTCCCTTTTATATTGAAGAGGTTGGCATTTCCAAAAGCCAACTTATTGCCCCTTCTAAGGCAATGCAGTGCATTATGGCTAAAAAAAGTTATTTGGGGTGAATTCGGTCATAAATTCCTGAGTCTTGAACCCACAAGATTCTTTGTGAACCCATGGAAGCAGCACATTCAAACCTCATCACTGATTGTAAAGGAAACAAAAAGACAGCACCCTTTCCTAGTGTATTACCATATATTAATAATTATATATTAAAAATACATCAAACTACTCACATATGCTATGTGAGTCACAGCATATACATCTCCAGCCCTGAACAAACAGTAATCTCCACAATAACAATCATGGTGAGGATCAACCACTAAAGGGCTGTGTGAAATCCTTAGCAGGTAACGCGTTTCGGGGTAGATCCTCCCTTCTTCAGAGCTAAAGTCTAGACATGTGCGCCGTCAAAAAATGTGTTGTTAACATGTTAATGCAGATTCAAAACTCATTGTCAATCTTTCACAATTCACTTTTTAAATAATCACTGGTGATCCTGTGAAACAGTTCCTTGTTCAGGTACTTCTTGTTATGGGGCTACAGCTGTTTCCTATGCTTTTGCATTGTCACATGCACCCTTGGCGGAAAATGCAACTGGTCATGCCAACACACATTGCAAAAGCATGGTCGCTGTTGTCACCATCAGACAGCTAGTCCAGATGTAGTACAGCTGTTATGGGGTGGATGCATGCAGACATGAAGTGGCTTAGAGACACAAGGCGATCAGCAGTGATGAGGAAAACTAATGGAACATGTAAAACCATTAAAAAAAAAATGGTGATGGGTCATTACAAATGGTGCACAGATCAGAGCAGTTGCTGATGACCACCGGCAGGGGAGTAATGGTCTAGAGGACAGGTGGGCTAAAGGAACTCACCCTGGCACTGACAAGTAAGGATGGGCCGAGTGTTCAATTCGAACATGAGTTCAAATCGAACATCGACAGTTCGAGCGCCAAACTTTATGGGATGTACGCGGTCTGTTTGACCGCGTACATTCCATAATACAAAATGCCCACTGAAGCTCTGATTTGTTAAAGTCTTGCACCTGACCATAGGTCAGGTGCAAGACTTTGCCCAATTAGGGCCCAGCCGAGGAGGGGCCTAAAGGAGAAAGTTCTCTATCAGGTCCCCCCATGCTGATTGACAGCAGGCGGGTGCAATAGCCAGCTTGCTATTGGCTATTGCATTTTACAATATCCAATAGCAGGCTGGGTATGGCTGCCAGCCTGCAGACGAAGTGGAGGCAGGGGGGCGGGGAAGAGGAGCCGCGGCCGGACTGAAGAAGAGAAGCCGACGGACCGCCGGGAAAGCGAGCAAACGGACCAGAGAACCGGAGGCCGGGACAGCAGCGGAGGTAAGGGGGGCAGTACACAGTATTTATTACATGTACCGGCAACTGTATGGGGGTCGAACATTCGACCCCATACACTTGCATTGAGTTCGAGTTCGTATTCGAACATGTCGGCCATTCGAATGTTCGAATACGAACCGAACAGGGGGGTGTTCGGCTCATCTCTAATGACAAGCACAGTCCACAATTGTGACCATCAAGAAACCCTTCCTGGAATGCATGTAGGCGGTAAGCCACTACAAAGAGGATGCAGAAAATCAGCAGCACTGATATAGAACAAAGAATGAAAAAAATATGAAAAAAAGTGGCAATCAATGAAACACAGCGCTATATCAAGCTAAATGTTATTCAGCTAGCATTTACTTATACTTTAACCCCAGAAGACCTTGTTACAATGTTAACAAATGCAGATATTATGTGAGACTCATTGAGAAGTTATTATGGATGGGAGTAGCTGGCATGTGAGCACATTGAGAAACGAAGATATAAAAACATAAATATCCCCTCCCTGAAAACACTAAAACATTACGTCTCATTATTCAGTTGAACAGCATGTGCTGTGTACATTCTTCTGTTTTAAAGCTACGCCTTCATGGTACTGTACATATGAGCTGTCAGGCAGAAAGTCGGAAGGTACATTTGTACTGTGATTCTGCTCACTGGCCAATAGGGGGCGATCAGGAAACGTGTGTGGATGTCACATTGATTCATACTTGGATATTCAAATAGCTAGCAATCAAGCCAAGTTCATTTTAAATAAGTAAAATCATGATAACCAACTATAAAAAGTGTGCCTGTTCCAAAGCAGGAAGGTTTGAGGATTTAACATACAATGCTAAAGAAGTGTATTTAGCATGCAAAATAATATGAATAGTATGACAGAAGGCATTATGTGCAGGAGATGAGTGTACAGGGTATACCAGTGGCTAGTAGAAAATTGCAGTGTGTATGGCAGGCGCCAATATGTTTAAGGGCAAAGTGCAGAAGGTTTGACGGGGCAATATGTGCAGAAGAGGAGTACAGAGGATATGTGGGGGGAATTATTTGTAGGAGAAGAGTGTGTAGACTCTGTCAGGGGGCATTATATGCAGGAGAAAGTTAAAGGGTATGACAGTGGGCAGTATTTGATTGTAGGTGATAATCATGGAAAGGTATGACAGCAGTCATTTTGTACAGGAGAAGAGTATGGACAATATGATGGGGGCAACATATGCAGGAGAGTGACAGTGGACACAACAATTAACCTTTTGACAAATGGTGGCTGAGGATTGGTCATTGTGGGATTTGGAACATGTGCTGGGATGGAGCACTAAGGGTTTAATGCTTATATGCCGTAGACATGTCACTGAGGGGTTGTTGCAAACACTGCATACTAGTCACTGAGGGGATGAAGCACATTCTCTTGAAACATTTTCTTGAAGGAAAATACACATACACTCAGGGCCGGCCTTAGGCCTTTAGGCGCCCTGTGCGAGAAAGCTTTACAGCGCCCCTCAGTGGCCACACCCCCAGTAACCACACCCATTTATCACCCATATTTTTGGTAAAATATAAAAAGACGGGGTCACGTCGGGTAAATAGACACCAAACATGTCATGCTTTAAAATTGCGCGCACCTGCAAAATCGCAAAAAATGACCATGCCCAAAATTGACCATAGGTGACGCTTTAAAAGCTTTTACCGCTCATCAGTTTAGTGTATGCACACAGGGGGGGGGTGGGGGTGGGGATAGTTGATGGAGGTGTTAACTTTATTCAGTAGGGGCTGATCACTAAGGGGTTAACGCACATACACTGCAGACTGGTCACTGATGAATCAATGGACATATATTGTGACTAGTCACTAGTGGGTTAATGCACATACTCTGCAGTTGTAAAATGGCTAGAGAGCTGTGTGTACTGGAGGGACATCTTCTTGCTACTGTGGATACTGGGAAGTGATGTGTGTGCCGGGGGCAGGATACAGGGGGAAGAACATTGTGTGTTCTAACACCCTAACACATTCCTGGACTACACCCACATCTGAGTTACTGAGAAGAAATTACTCTACTTCTGCAGAGAGGAGGGATCAGAGATTGCTGCTGCGCTGAGCTTAACCCTGAGAGCTGAACCTTAAGACCATCTGTTTGAGCTCACTTGGCAATGTCTATTGGTTAGTAGACATGTGCGATTCGTTTCGTTACGAATCGAAATTCGTACGAATTTTCCTGAAATTCGTACGAATTTTCCTGAAATTCGTAGATTCGTAAGCATACGAAATCCGAATTGCAGTTTCCAAATTATATCCGAAATACGAAATTCCGTTAACGAATTTCGGATCCGAATTTCTTTGAAACAGGAACTAATATTACCCCTGTAAATGAGGTTGAACAACATGACATGATTTTTTTTTAAATTCAAAATACGGATCCGCTGCTGCTGAGGGTTGCATTACAATACACAGGCAGGAAATACGAAATTCCGTTGACGTATTTTCGTTCCGAAATACGAAATTCGGATACGGAATCCGTTAACGGAATTCGTATTTCGGATACAAAAACAACTACCACATCAACTCCAATATTATTAACAAAGGTATTTTGGCTTTTTAACTTCATCATAACGAATGTTCGTAAAGTTACGAAAATGTGCCGAAACTAACGAAAATCCGTAGTTCGTACGAATCCGAATTGAGTTTCGTACAAGTCTATTGGTTAGACATGGGCAGTGTTCAATATGCAGTTTGTGTTGCAAGGTGTTTGATTGAGTCGTCTCTGGAGGAGAAACGAGAGAGTGCGTGCTGGAGGAGGGATACTGAGCAAAGATCAATGTGTGTGTTTGTGCTGGAGGTGGGATCTCATTGAGGAAAGACCAATATATGTGTGTGCTGGAGGAGGGAAACAGGGGAAAACCCAATATGTGTGTGTGCTGGTGGTGGAGGAGGAAAACAGGGGAAAGAGCAATATGGGTGTGCTGGAGGTGGGATTTCATTGGAGAAAGACCAATATGTGTGTGCTAGAGGAAGGAAACAGGGGAAAGACCAATATGTGTGTGCTGGTGGAGGGATCTAGATAGTGAAAAACTAATGTGTGTGCTGGAGGTGGGATCTCACTGGGGAAAAACTAAAGTGTGGGTGGTGGGATCCCACTGGGGAAAGACCGATCTGTATGCGCTGGAGGTGAGATGCCACTGGGGAAAGACTAATGTGTGTGTGCTGAAGATGGGATCTCACTGGGGATAGACTAGTGTGTGTGCTGGAGATGGGATCTCACTGGGGATAGACTAGGGGCGTCCCGAGGCTGGGTGACACCTGGAGCGGTAACCGAGTGTCACCCCGCCGAGACGTCACTGCGCGTGACGTCATTATGCGCGTGCGCGATGACGTCATCACGTACGCGCGGCAGTATTCTGATACCTGCTGGCGGCCATCTTGGTGATGGACGCCAGCAGAGAGAGGAGGGGACAGTCACCCGTCAGGATAAGGTATGCCGCCGGGTCCCCTCCTCTCTCCTGATACTGTCAGGCGTTCAGTCCATGACCGAGCGCCCCGACTTTTCAGAGGGGGGTGACACCAAAATGACTGAGTCATTTTGGTGTCACCCGCGTGCGGGCCGCACCCCCTTGTGACGCCACTGGGATAGACCAATGTGTGTGCTGGAGGTGGGAAAGGTGCAGTAAGAGGTTGGTTAGCTCAGTGACAAAATACATTGTGACAAACCTGATATAAAAATCTTTCATGAGAAAAAGTGTCACGTACCTTTGATGTGAGCCTGAAGTGACGAGGAAGCCCTCCCCTTGCAGTCTTCGTCTGAGCCCCACTGGAGTTGAGACAGCAATTGAACAGACAGAGAGGGGCATGAGTGCCTGTGGCTGATATGAATGCTTGATACACCGGAGATGATGGTGCTGGTGGCTGATAACAGATCAGGCAGAACTGGTCAGAGAAAAGTCAGGAACAAGCCAGATCAGTGACGTGTGGTCAGTGTGGTGCAGAAGCGATGTCAGGAGCAGGCTGGCTCATACACTTGTGAGCAGAATGGTACCAAATCAGAATATGGAGGGGTGGTCACAAGACAAGCCGAGGTCACAAGGTAGTCAGCAAGCAGACAGACAGGCCGAGAGCTATGGAATGAAGTGAAATAAGCAGAAGGCCTACATGACAAGCATGGGAAGGGGAACTAGGAGAGAAAAGGGTTAAAGAAAGGTGAGAAGATGGTTAGAGGAGGGATACTCACGAGATTGGAGGAGAGGTCTTTCCAGGAGGGGCTTGGGGTGTATCCAGGAAGGAGGAGTTCCAGGAGCCAGCATGACCAGGAGAAGGAACGGACTTCCCACCCGCCCTGGTATGGTGTTAGTGGTGTTGAAGTTTGTCGCAGCACAGTGGCGGTTTGGATCCTTGAAGGCATTTGTATGGGTTGGATAATTTGACGGGGGGACCCATCGGTGGTGTGGGTGGCCTTCTGTGGTGGTAAGGTCAAACGTTATGACCTTGTAATAGAGACCACGCTGGGTCTGCGGGCAATTTAATTACGTCCCTGAGGCGGTTTGGCGGCTGGGGACATTCCGGTTTAAGAAAGATGCCCACAGACACTGGTCTGATTTTGAATAGTTATAGTGCCTTCAAGGACCTTGAAACCTAACAATTCCTACTGTACGGTTATTTGGTTTTTGTAATAAAAGGCTGCTGTGGCCATTTATACTCCAGCCCTGGTTTAGTGTGTCAATTGGAAGGAAGGGGATGGGGAATTGAAGGTAAAGGGCGTGGTTGGCAGTTAAAGGGGGACCTCTGAGCTACCTTAGTCAAAAGTCAGGAATCAAGCTGGATCAAACAGGTATCAAGAACTGGATCACAAATGCAGAGTACAGCTGAAAATCTGTCAGCAAGTTGCAGATGCAGGAGCCATTCTTAAATAGCCCACCTGGTGCCAGGAACAGGCGCGAATCGGTTTTGCGCATACGCATTATTAGCCCTGTAGTGCCAAATAAGCTCATGCGCATTGTCTCCTGCAGCGATCCAGGCAGAAGCTGTACTATGGATGCTGACTGATGCACCCTGATAGAAAGATTCTATTAGTGCCATAATGTCAGTGGTTGCTGGAGTGGTGGAAATTGGATTTGAGTTTAGTTAGTTGGCATAGCGAAAGTAAGGGAAGGATGTCTGTCATTGAAGAGGGAGTAGACTGTAGGCATAGGAAAATGGTGATTGCGTATTGTATTAGATTTGAGGGGGGTCCAAGAGTAAGATTTTAATATAAAGATGAATACCTCTCTGGGGCAAAGCAGTCTTTCCACTGGTGGCTATGTGACAAAAGGTTGTTAAGTTTCCCATTATTACTCTAAATGCTTTTGTTTGGAACCCTAGTACACAATGCGTAACAGAAGGGCAGGATATATGTTTTGGAAATAGCAAACTATATACGTATATGTAGTCCCCTATAGCCATTACCATTCTGCGTTTCTGTAGAGAGTAATGCTGGAAGTTGTAGTCCTCTATGGCCATTACCATTCTGTGTTTCTGTAGAGAGTAATGCTGGAAGTTGTAGTCCTCTATGGCCATTACCATTCTGCATTTCGGTATAAAGTATTGCTGGAAGTTGTAGTCCCCTAGTGCCGTTACTATTCTGCATTTCTGTAGAGAATAATGCTGGAAGTTGTAGTCCCCTATAGTCGTTACTATTCTGCATTTCTGTAGAGAGTATTGCTGGGAGTTGTAGTCCCCTATAGCCGTTACATTCTGCATTTCTGTGGATAGTATTGCTGGAAGTTGTAGTCACCTATAGCCATTACTATTCTGCATTTCTGTAGAGAGTAATGCTGGAAGTTGTAGTTCTCTATATCCATTACTCTCTACAAAAATGCAGAATGGTATTGCTGGGAGTTGTAGTCTCCTATAGCCGTTACCATTCTGCATTTCTGTAGAGAGTAATGCTGGAAGTTGTAGTCCTCTATAGCCGTTACCATTCTGCGTTTCTGTAGAGAGTAATGCTGAAAATTGTAGTCCCCATAGCCGTTGCTTTTCTGCATTTCTGTAGAGAGAGTATTGCTGGGTGTTGTAGTCCCCTATAGCCGTTACCATATTGCATTTCTTTTGAGAGTATTGCTGTGAGTTGTAGTCTTCTATAGCCATTACCATTCAGCATTTTGGTATAAAGTATTGCTGGAAGTTGTAGTCCTCTATACAGAAATGCAGAATTGTAACGGCTATAGGTGGGCAGGGCGGGCATTGTAAGAGCCGGGGGGGGGAATCTTGCACCAGGGCCCATTATTCCATAGGTCTGCCACTGAAGCCAACCTTTGCCAACTTTCCCCTCAAGCACTGTCCTGGCAACTTGTATGGCACTGGCATGGTATCACCCTCATTGCCCTTCCCTCATCCTTCACTTGTACTTCTATTACCCTTCCTCATCTACTATGCTGGCAGACCACATCTCAAAACTCCCCAATTCCTCTCTCCTCTACTATAACCCATCCTTGGCTTGTTAAACCTAAACTCCGGGAAGGCACAGTGGCGGACCTAAGGAACAAAGGGCCCTTGTTCAATTTAACAGGCCCCCCCATTCCAGTGCGTCGTGGGACGCCCCCCTCCCCATTTTTCGCCCCTATAGACATGAGTCAGTGTGACGCTGAGGAAACCGTTCCACCTGCACCGGGAATTAGGCTGCAGAGATGAATGAACATCATTCATCCCGGATTATTTTCATGGTGAATGAAGAACCTTCAGGACAGAAATCCAGCAGGTGGAGGTGGACAACAGGGCTGCACTCAGACTTTTAGAACAATTGCTCAGACAATGAGACATCTCCACCCCCCCTCCCCCCAGCACAAAGTGTGCTGACCTGTGAAGGGAGGCCATGTTCCTCCGGCCACAATGGAGACACCAGCCTGGACGGCTATGCAATTTTTCTGCTGATACAGCGCTGCTGTCTTTCCTCCCCGCTTGGCGCTACTCTGTGTCCCAGCGGGGAGGAGAGAAAGTGACAGCCGGCCGAGCGCTGCGGGAGGAGAGCGTTGTGAGGATATCAGCCTCTTGCAGTCTACTGTACAGCAGAGCTCAGAACTGGGGAGGGAGACGCATCACAAAACGACAATCACATGTGTTGCAGTGCAAAGAGCATGCTGATAGAAGAGAGAACAGAGAGATGAGCTGGACAGTGAACCGGTTCTCCTTTTACTGTCCAGTCACAGGATGTGGATGGAGAAAGTCCTGTAAGTTAAAATGAAAGTGCATCAGAGAAAGATCTGTTACACAGAAATGCAAATTCTTTAGCAGATAAAACAGCTCCCATATATCGTATGTATTTTATTTGTGTATTAGCTGTTTACCTGAATTTCAGCTTTAACGGAATACACGAAGAACAGGAAGACCTGGCAGATTATTTATTGCTTATATCCAGATCATTAGCCGGATCTGATTCCTGACACTATGATATCACTATAGTTTGTTCTTCACACAACAGTACACTTGGCACACCCTTGCTAAATCAGGGCAGGCTCCTTAGCCTGCTATTGGTTTTGCCATTAGTTTGTTGATTCCTGAACCTTCGCCCACGCCCCAGGGATCTCCTCTCCTCTCCCCGAAACTACTGCCAGGAATGTCTCTATATTGATAAAGTCTACACCACCCAAGACTTATGTCACCAGCTAGTTCTGAAGTAAGGCAAGTGCTACATTCCAGTGCTACGTAGTCCTCATGTACCTGGTATTACAGGGTTCCTGGTTGATGGACAGACTTACTCATCATTTCAGATCTAACACAATACAGTCATGGTATCCACATTCTTTTGATTCATATTAAATACCTCTGCTTTAATCGTGCAAGGTTTTTTTTACTTGTTTGTCCAAAAGGAAGCATTATCTTTTTACTTTACATTACTATATTTTCGTTTTCAAGTTATTAATCTGTGTGGTAAGAGGAGCAGCAATGCACAAACACTGTGATGCACTAATAAGCAGAACTACAGTAATGTAACAATGAAATATGATCACTCAATGCACACATATATTTACACTCTATAATAAAAATGGGGTCTGTAAAAAAAAACAAAAAACAACACAAAAACTAGCACACCTTAACCACTTCAGGACCACCCACCGTAAAAAAAAAAATGTCCTGTCCTGAAGCAGCTATACCAGGAACACGGCTGCTGATGCAGCCGTGTTCTTGGTATCATTTTAAACAGCAGGTGCTTACTATTTAAATACAAGCAAGCCGACGGATTGCTTGTACGGTGCGGCGATGTGTGCCCCCCACCAATGTTGCCGGCTTCCCCAGGCTCTGGGTATTATACTCAGTTTCTGTGCACTACATTTAATTTTAGTGTATTTTAATCCTAAAAATGCTGGTTTGACCAACATTTGAGCAAATACCGTGCAGCATAAAAAATTAAAACTAGCATTTATTTTTTCTGTAGGGTCTCTGCTTTCAGAAAATATATAATTGTTTGGGGGTCTGAAGCTGTTTTCTTGCCAAAAATTCAGATTTTATTGTGTGTGTCTGACTGTAACATGGTGCAATCCTTCCTGCAGACCACTTCTTTGAGCCCCTTCCTGCCAGTCCTATCCACCTATCAGGTATGTGCCATCCAGCTAACCTTGTCACTTTATGATTTAACCCTTTGTTACCTGTGCCCCCTTCTCTCATGTTCTGTAGACACTACACTTATTCTCTTTTTGCTCGGTTCCTGTTTCTGATTGACATTTCAAGATTTTTTTCACTCCTGTCTAAATATGTGGAACATGTTCACAGGGGAATATGTGCTGCCCTACAAACACAGTAAAATAATGAGCACTTTAAACTGCACCCAACCCTACATGGCACAATGACCTAAGGCTGTAATAAAACATTCCATTACAAACCGTTAACAATTCTTTAACTCTCTTTCACCATATTCTGTTGTTCAAAACAGGTGTGGTAAAAAAATGTAAAACAATAAGTAAACACACCAACAATGTACAGACATCAAAAGAATGCAGTCTATAGCTTTTGTGTTGCGCTAGAGCAGATAATCGCTGTACAGTTCACAAACCAACCTAAAATAATTATATCTGGCACTCACATGGATGTAAAAACAATCATGATAATAGCTGTGCCCTTATCTGCCCTAAATAAGAATCCTAACCGATGAGTAAATTAATATCATTATCATTAGTAAAATCATTAATTATATGAATGTTACTATAGTAATTAGGGATGCACCGATACCAAGTACCGTCCTCGGTACAAGTACAGATACTTTTATAGCTCAAAGACTAGACTAGAGAAAAATTCAAAAGTTAGGAGGCCGCTGTCCTTTGTAAGGAGCACACGGAGCTCCTGGGATTTGTACATCTCTGTTTTAATGTACGATTTTGTTTTTATAAATATAAATAAAGGGATGCACCGATACCATTTTTGCAAGTATGAGCACTGATACTTGCCCAAGTACTTACAAGTACTGATACTTTTTTGTGTATTGTCATGTGACAGTTTTTCTAAAACAACATCGACTAATGATTTCAGGACAGTGGTGGAGCGCCAGAACCATGTCCCAGCTGTAACCGCTGCAACCCTGGTAGTTCTCATGAAAATGCCAAGTATCGACACTGGTACTCGAAATGTATCGGTGCATCACTAATATTAATGATAAGTGTGCATGGGTGTTGTGTTTTTCTTTTCAAATAATCAAATTTTTCTTTGTTCATCCTACACCTGCATCCAATAGCCTGACAATGTTACCAAATGTTATATGTGTTGCCATTGTCCCTATGTAATGTGTGTTTACATAAACTAATTTACATAGAAATAGTCAACAGCTGCTGTCTCTTTGGATCAGTTATTAACAACAGAGGACCCAGCAGTCAAGAAATACAATGCAGATGGGTCCATGACAGAACAAGGACTAAAGACCTAGAAAAGATCTTCAAAGTATGGATGTGTCTATAAGTACAAAGATCAGAATTGTCATGGCTAGGGTATTTTATGTACGTGTAGACTGTAGTGTTCCTGGTGGGGTGACAATGACCCATCAAAACATGTTGGCACAAGAAAAAAGGAGACAGTGGGAGGGCCTTTATGGTTTAATATTAGGGAGAATAAATATTTATAGTGCAGACATATAACTTATATTGGTGAGGTTGTAGGTGACCATAAGAAGGTGGTTATTGCAACCTGTATGTTGCACCTGTGGAGAATACTTCTTTCTTCACACAGAGGTTCTGCTGGTCACTCTGGATGCTCTGGGGTTCCCAATCCAAAAAAACATCCAAGCGAGGAACTTGGGAATGGTTAAGCATAAGACTGAACTCAATCTTGTAATATGTATGTTTTCATATATGTGTGTTTTTAACATAGCAGTGACTGTATCCACATCCATATGTCTGAGGAAGTTATTTGTAGTCATGAAACACAACGAAATGTGCCCATGGTGTCTTAATCAATAAACAATTTTATCTCAAGGCCTTACTGCTATTTGGCCTCTTTCATTAACAATGGTTCCTAACTGGAACCACATGGCCTACGGGCCTTGTTCTACACCTATTCCATATGGTGTTTTATGTTGCTAGACAATAAAATGAAAGACAGGAAAATTATTGTTTTCTTCCAACTTTGGTATTGGTGAAGAATTCTGCAAATACCATGGACCACATCCTTCAACAAATTAAGTCTATTCTTTCACTAAAAGCCCAGAAGACAAGGCTGAAGCGCTCTGATTTTGGACATATGAGAAAAACCAGCTCACAGGAGAAGACAATTACTTGGAAATGTTTAGGGGAAAAGAAGAAGAGGATGACCATCAATAAAGTGGATACAGTCACAGAAAGTATGAACATGCCATTGTGAAGACCTAAAACTCAAAGAGAGAAAAGATCATTTAGGAGAAACTATATCCTTGCAATTTCCAGGAGTCCACATCGACCTGACAGCATTTACAGTATAATAATAATGTGTGTTTGGATGGAAACCACACCATGGATTCCGAAAGTAGGACTTTTTCCAATGTACTACACCCATCATGCACAAATGTAAACATTAATCTTGTAACATAGTTAAACTACTGCTTGCAGTTGCAGGATGAACCGTTGAGCACTTGCAAACAAGCAATTTCTTCAGGGCCATGCATGCATGTACGGTAAGTTGAAACCTTCTGATGATTTTTTTTCCCATGGGATAGAAAGCTTGTTGCACCATAGAAATCCATAACTGTCATCATGAAGTAGTCAAAAACAGGAAAATAAATTCTGCGCTAAGGGCCTGTTCTCACCAGGCCTTTTCCTTAACCGCATGCTGGTTAGCACACATTACGCATGTTGGTGTGCCATGGTGCCATTCATTGTAAGTGGCACCCCAACACACCTGCATTTCAAGGCTAGTAAGTGGCGAACATGAGTTACTGAGAAAACATAAATCCAGAAAAAGGAAGGCGCACCAACCTAAGGTAAAATCCACATACTTGGAAGTGCGCATGTCAGCAGCCAAGCAAGAGGAACAGTCTTGGAGAGGGTCTACACAGTGGCCAACTTTGAAGACTGAAAGGAAAGCTTAAAGGTTCAACCCAGACAGATGGTAGAAGCAAGGACTGTTGTATAGTCTGTAGAAAAAAATTACAAGGGGTTTAACCATGAATGCTGAGCTGCTAAATTATGATTTTTTTTTGCCTAAAATTACAGTAATACTGGATTGGGATTGTACAGCATATATTCCTGTTTCCAAGCCCCGAATGAAAAAAAAAAAATCCTGTTGGATAAACATTTGCTTAATAAGACTGTGTGAGCCAATTAGCAAAAATGCTGGCAGAACATATTAAAGTGGATTAAAATGAGTATTTTGATATTAAAAAAACAAAGCAGGAAACCATTGTTGTTGGTACATGGCAGGTGATACCCACTAGGACCAGTGCTGTTTACCTATTTACAACCAATCAGCAATACTACATCAAACATGACTTTCTCCAACATAATTTAAAGCATGATCGATATGATGAAAAATTTCCATGTCAATTCTAGTTAGATGTTTGAGTAAATAGGTCTGCATTAAGGAGAAAGTGAACTTAATTTTCCTTAAACACTTTACTGAACAGGAAAATTTAGTTCAGTTTTTAATACACGCATGCATGAGCCTCTTGAACTAAGTTTCGTGGTAAGTTCCAAAAAATTCTATTCTGGCCCAAATTTTCTAAATGCCCAACTCACTAAGGCAACACACCTCAAATGGACCTACCTTACATCACATTGTGGTGTAAAGTTGGTCATACCTGTTTTTGGGGCATTCTAGTGCATTGGCAGGCAATTAATTTTAATAGGCTGGCTTAGCTCAAGGCACATTAACGCAACACACCTGAATATGTAGGGGGGAATGGCCCCTAAGTATTCTTTTATGATTGCCTCTACTAGATAAGTCAGTTTGCCTTTTACCAAGTACAGCTTTCTGAATTGACTTTATCTCCTGTTCAATAGATGGCACTGTTGTGTAAACGCCTAATACATTATGATGATGCGCTACTATCCTGTGCTATTCCACCTCTTTGTTCCCTTCGTATTACATTATTTATGCTGATATTTCTTGAAGCTACCTGCTGTAGTATATAACTTTTTACAAGATAGTAAAAAAGGTGTGGGTTATGAGAACATTTACATCGTGGTAGGTCAAGCCAAGGGATGACTTGCACCTGGACCAAGATGCAATTTAGCTGGAACACAGGAAGCAGCTGGTAAAATAATTTTAGCAGGAATTGATACCTGTAACCTGTACAGTCATATAGATGTTATGAATTTCTACTTTAATTATAGTGGGTACTAAGATTAAGTAATTGTAGAATTTTCTATTCATATCTCTTGTTCAATGTATTTCTACAAGAGAACATTTGTGGTTAACTAGACTTTCTTCCTCATTCAGACTCGTGGCACAAACATTTTGGCTTTTAGGTACGCGCAATACACACAGATATGCATAGAAACACGAATCATGTCTTACATAATAATAGACAAGTATTCCGTAAACAGTATGAATCATATTCATCCTGAGATGTGAAACTGGCATAAATCTTAATGTCTGTCAATGAATGTCAGGTCTGTTATAATTACCTTAAATTAAATTTCAATTAAACGTGTCTCATGTAAGATACAGCCTATGGTATGATAGAAGCACTAAATGCAATCTGAATAACCCTATTTCCATCACTGTATTCCAGTGCAGATCTGAACCTGATTATTTGCTATGAAGCAACAGAGATTGCTCTAATTTAAAGAGACCCTGTCACTAATTTCAAAAGTTGCAGGTAAAAGCACAGAACAAATCTAGAATCTGTAAATGCGTACTTGAAGTGTCTTTTTTTCTTTTTATAAATTATGTTTTAAAAACTTGCAAAGTGGCTTTGAACTTGCTGAAACATGGGACTAGTGCAGGAAAAGTCAATTCCCTAGCACAGCCCCCTCTGCTCTTGCATGTCATAGCCCTCTGATCCTCTGGGAATGCCTAATAACTCTATGTGCTGGCCCAGCTACTCTGCCACTCTCAGGGAATACTATAGAATTTTAGAGTTTGCTGGGACTGCTGACATCACATCCAAGATGGGGGTGTCCAGCAGCAGTCTCCAGGTTTTTGGATGTCTACACCAAGGAGGATTTTACAGTTCTATAACATGCAACAAAAATTGTAAAATGCACATATAATAATATGTAGAGACAAATCTATCATTTTGCCACTTTATAGATCACTGGTTCGGCCTCATCTTGAGTATGCGGTCCAGTTTTGGTCGCCAATTCATAGAAAGGATGTCCTTGAGCTGGAAAGAGTCCAGAGAAAGGCAACTAAACTAATTAAGGGGATGGAGGATCAAGTCTATGAGACAAGGTTACTAAATTTAAACATCTTCACGCTGGAAGTGAGGAGATTAAGGAGGGACATGATGTTGATGTATAAGATGTTCAGTGGTGATGGCAACACCAACAATAAACTTTTTACTATAAACTCCTTAACAAAGACTAGATGCAACCACCAAAAATTGGTGGAGAAAAAATTTAAGCACAAAAGGCGTAGGGGCTTCTTCTCAGTTAGAGCGGTTGGGTTCTGGAACTCGCTGCCACAAGCAGTGGTATCAGCTGAGAGTGTAGAATCATTCAAAAAGCATTTGGAAAATGTCATCAGAGACCGTAACATACAGGGGTACAGGTACCCTTAAAAACAAGATCATAGGGACTCATACACACATATACATGCAGAATCACATGCATACACGCTATGGGTGGAACTTGATGGACCCGTGTCTTTATTCATCCTCAAATACTATGTAATATGGGAAGATTTTGATTGAATTATTGGGCCATAGTTCACTGTTGATTCTAAACTGATGAGTGGTAAAAGTGGTAAATTGCCAATGGGCAATTTCGAGTACCATAGTTTTTCGATATTACAGGTGAAACTCGGAAAATTAGAATATCGTGCAAAAGTTCATTTATTTCACTAATGCAACTTAGCCGTCTACCAGGAGATTTTGGAGCACTTCATGCTTTCTTCCACAGACAAGCTCTATGGGGATGCTGACTTCATTTTCCAGCAGGACTTGGCACCTGCCCACAATGCTAAAACATTTCTGAAATTGTGGATCTGGGTTTTCATGAGCTGTAAGCCATAATCATCACAATTATGACAAATCACGGCTTGAACTATCTTGCTTTGCATGTAATGAGTCTATCTCATATATTAGTTTCACCTTTTAAGTTGCATTAGTGAAATAAATGAACTTTTGCACGATATTCTAATTTTTCGAGTTTCACCTGTACATGGGCACGCACAATTTTAACACTTGACATGTTTGGTATTTACTTACTCAATGTAACCCCATCTTTTAAATATTACCAAAAACATTGGTATTAAATTGTGTTTTTGTGCACTAAAATTTGTTTAAATTTAATTTTTTGCTAAATATCATTCAACATAAAAAAATGCAGCTACCATTTATTTATTCTACATGGCCTCTGCTTTCAGAAAGGAGACAGTATACTTGTTTGGGGGGTTTAACGTAATTTTCTATCCAAAAATCCAGATCCAAATAGAATTTGTGCAAAAATGACAACATTTCTCTGGTATTAAGTTGGTTAAAATTATATCACATTAGTGTTACTTTAATGTAGCAGAATGGCAAAGCCCAAAGTAAGCGTACATTTTTTACTTTGAAGTGCTTTATTCTACTTTTATTGCTACAGTGTAATACTCAGAGGGGAAAACATGGTTTGTGTAAATTTTTAGTCAGGTTGATGAATTGTATTCTTTGGGCCATTCACAGAATACAAGGCGTTTTGTGAATGGGGCAGAATACAAGGTGTTCTGTGAATGGGCTCAGAATACAATGCAACCTGTGAATAGGCATATAATACATAGAGTTCTGTGAATGGGCACAACATGCAAGTAGGGGAGTTTATCAAAACTGGAGCAGCAAAATCTGCAGCAGATGTGCATGGCAACCAATCAGCATCTCCCTTTCATTTTCAAATCTTAACTGAACAAACTCAAGAGAGAAGCTGATTGGTTGCCATGCACATCTGCTCCAGTTTTTGTCTGCTCCAGTTCTGATAAATTCCCCCCAAGGTGTTCTGTGAATTGGCACAGAATACAGGATGTTCCGTGAATAGGCAAAGAATACAAGGCACTCTATGAATGGGCAAGATGTTCTGTGAATGGGAACGGAATACAGGGTGTTCCATGAATGGACAGAGAATACAAGACATTCAGTGAATGGACAAGGAGTACAATGTGCTCCATGAATGGGAAAATAATACAAGACATTCTGTGAAAGGATACATGATACAGGGCATTCTATGAATGGGCAAGCAGAGAGGGAGCGCAGAAAAGCAACGCTCATAAGCAGGTTATCTGGACTGCTTATCCCAGCTTATCAGGATATCAGACATTTTATCTGGTGAAAGAGGTTACTGCATAGAACATACCTGCACCAGATGTATAAAAAGCTAAATGTGAATGGCTTATTTTCTGGGTTTAAGAAGGGCAAAAGTTTGATCTTTGAAAATGATGACTGTCAGAAGAATGGAATTTGGCTGTGCCCATATACTACCCTGCGGGAGTGTCACACGCATACATGTAGGGGAGTCATGCTGTACATTTGAGCATGGGAAACTGTCAGGACAATGTGATGATGTAACATATCCTGTGGCTACAATTTTTCAAATAACTCAAAACATAAAAAACACAATGGAGGGAATTTATGAAAACTGGATCAGACAAAATCTGGAGCAGGTGTGTGTGGCAACCAATCAGCTCCTCTCTTCAGTTTGTTCAGTTAGGATTTGAAAATGAAAGAGAGAGGCTGATTGGTCACCATACACAGCTGCTTCAGATTTTCTCTGCTCCAGTTTTGATAAATTCCTTTCAATGTATGTAAAACAATTAAGTATGATGTGCATATATAGTATCCCATACCAACAAAAAAAACATGTTATATTGACCAGACTAGAATAGAACAAAATGTGATTGATTGACAATATCTTAAAGCACTCAACTCTATGAATGATATTTTGCCTGCGAAAGCACAATGTATAATAAACAATTTACGTAAAATACTGTTTTTTCTTTTTTCATCCTTTTGCAGTATATCGTACAGCTAATTCCCTGAGGCCTGGTTCACACCTGAACGTTTTGTAGCTCGTTCAACGCTCGACGAACGCTCTACAAAACGCTCAAACATCTAAATCCCATTGTATTCAATGGGTCTGGTTCACACCTTGCCGTATTTCCGCCCGTCCGAACGCGATACAAAACGGCCTATGCCCAAAGAAGTACATGTACTTCTTTGGGGCGTTTTGGTCTCGCGTTTCTTTTGGGATACAGCCGAGTAGCCCACTGAAAGGCGTGTTTGTCGTGCATTTTTTTAACGGTAAAAATGAGCGCCACGAACCGCGCGACAAACGCACATATTCAATACGCCTAGGTGTGAACCCAGCCTGAAACCTCTTGGCAGCCATCTCCAGTCTATGTGCACTCTAACAACTGCATGTGTTATTTCCCAGGGAGCGTTTCCCAATCGTGACTAGAGTGGAGCATGGGCTCTTATAGCCTCCATTGGGAGGGTGTACTACCAGCAGGGCTGCCATCAGAGGGGTACGGCCGATACTCATGTAAGGGGCCCGGGCAGCCTGGGGGGCCCGTTCGGGACCCTTACATCAGTATCTCGGGACCCTTACATGAGTATCGGCCGCTGGTGACAGGCGAGGAGGAGGCCTGGCCCTAGCAGTGCTGGGCTCCAGCATTTCCAATCCAGGGGCATCGTTGCAGGCTGGGGCCCCATCCGCGCCTCTACTCGATTGACTGGCTCAATGTGTCGGTGGTGCGAGGGGGACGTCGGTGTAGGGGGGAAGGGGGGCGGAAGGGGGGGCGCGGCCTACAGCCATGTAAGGGGCCCCAAAATTTCTGATGGCTGCCCTGACTACCAGGTGACAACGCACAGGCACAGCCAGGAGACGGGGTAGGGTCATTGTCACCCTATAGTAGGAAGTGCCTCCTCCTCCAGAAGATCCTAACCTGTGATCTTTGCCAGTTATTCAAATGATGCCAACTCCTACAGGAGTCATTTGGCCTCCTAATAGTCCACTTACCTATTGTGAGTCCCTGTCTAGTGTAGGTGGAGTGAATGAATGAAACGTGTTTTACAACTTACAGTGATATTGATAAAGCAGAACATGTCCTTAGCATTGCCCTGCATCATCATGATATGGACATACTTATCTGAACTTTACTAAGTTCAAAGTCTGACTAATGACATTAGAGGACCATTGCTCTCTCTGGGGAAGCAGTGGTCTCTCTGCAAAGGTCTGACACACCCACAAAAGTGCAAGAGCTAGATGGAGCTGATGAGTATTAGGTATGTTCTATACTCGTCAGCGCCATCTAGGGGAGCTAGATGGCAAACCCCAAGATATAAATACACCCCATAGATATATAGAATGCCTCCATAGACCTTTTGAATAAAAGTGCCAGTGCTAATACATTACCTTTCATACCTCTGGGCACACAGGCATTATTTTCTTTATTTCCTGAACTGACATTAGAAATTTCATCCTTTGGACACAATTTGATTATCCCAGATTACAAACAGAAGTTGCAATAATTGGATGCTTTATGTGGATTCATTATAATATGGACATAAATGGAGGCTGACGTCCAGAATGAGATCATACAGGATTACAAATACTGAGGTGGATTAATAACTCATTCATATGTCTGACCTGCCCTGGTGGATATGTTTGCAATTCCGGATTACAAATGGTACTGGTGGTGATCAAGTGCTCAGCGTGGATTGAGTACAGTAGAGGCAGTGGTGCCTGTTTGTTACAAACCCAGATTGGGATTAATCAAGGATTTATATATTAAAGTGGACTGTTTATGTGCCTAAACTGAGACTAAGGGCTTCATTTATTAGAGTTCACCTGGCTGGATGCCATTCATTCAACACTAGCTCCCCATAGATGGCACTGATCAACATTGAAAATTCTTATACTCATCAGTGCCATCTAGAGGGTCTAGTGCCATGTGAACCCCATAGGCTCCATTCTCACAGGGACTTATGTTGTGTTCTGGGAACCCTGCTTCAAGAAACTATTCCTGCTGCGGGAATCCCAGGTGTCCCTGTTCAGATGCAGCCGCTGTACCCATTCAAGTTAATGACCGGGTGACAATGCCCACATCTGTCAGCAGCTGTCCACATGTAATAATACATGGTACAATTACATCTGGCATAGGATAGATGATAAATGGTGCACAGGGCCCCCACTGCAATGGTATTTTTTTGTGTGTGCAGTGAGTGGGGCTTTAAATGTATTTTTTAAATGCAAGCAGTGTAAGTACCTGAACTTGGTACCAGCCTCTTGCAGTGCTTGTAGAGCAGGGCTGGCGTATGAGAGGAAGAAGCAGTACAAAGAGCCAATCAGATCATGTGCTAACAAGAAGCATGCTAATAGGATGAAGGAAGCAGAGTGACAGAGAGATGAGCTCATCGCTGCGCTGCTTCTTCTTTCGCTGTCCAGTGACAGGCTGGGGTGGTTCAAGAATGACTTGGGCTTGGAGGAAGGTGGTTGAATGCTGCTGGCCATCAGACTAAGGACATGTGGCAGGAAAATGTACTGCGGGGCAATCTCTGGATTTAAGATTAATATTGCAGCAATAGTTATTTTTAACAGGCTATTCATTTTTCATCATGTTAATTTTGGCTGGAGTTTTAAAATATCAAACAATATTAAGCAAGAATTGGCTTTGGCAAGTCTCGAAAAGCATAGCTAGGAAGAAAGTATTAAAGAGATGTATTTTAGGCAACCTAAGCATGTATAATATTAGTAATGAACATGCCAGTAATAGGGGTCTTCAATTTAGCAGACTTATTATAAATCACAACAGGATCTATTTTTAAGCCTCCCGATCTAACCTATATTTTACTCAAAAGATATAACGGAGTGTCGAAGCCCATTTTCTTGGCACCACTTCCTGCTCTCCTTGTAAACATGCCTTAAAAGAGACAAATGCAATATAATTACACACTTATAAAAATGCTAGATGGAGAGCGGACGAGGAAAAGCCTGAACACATTGGAGCACATTAATAACGTACAACTAAACCCACAGAGACAGCCTGACACGGCACGCCAGAAGTGTTTGTGTTGATCACAAAGGCGACCCACACCCAGCCTTGATTTTAAGACTCACCTGTTTACTAAACTGGAATCAGATGAATTATTATAATTAAAGTCTTAGACCAAGCCAAAGCCAGGTTATTTTTATTTTTTGTTTTTGCCTGAAAGGAGTGTCCACTAAGCAAAAGAATGCAAGAGGTGTAAAAACACCATCAACATACACTGGTCAATGTCAAAGTGTAAACCTACCCAGTAGGGGATTTATTTAGAGAATGGGGTCCCATGCAAGGTGGTAGCTTTGCGCCATCCCCCCACAGGATGTGGAGGGAAATCTTCCCAATGGGTCACATATGTCAAAATGGGTTATAACCCTCCCTTACTCAGTTTTGGGAGAGGGGAGGGGACCCGGCAGCATACCTTATCTTGCAGGGTGACTGTCCCCTCCTCTCTCTGCCGGCGTCCATCACCAAGATGGCCGCCGGCAGGTATCAATAAGATCGACGCGCATGCGTGGCGACGTCACGGCGGGGTGTCACCCGGTAACGACTCTGGGTAACAACACGGCCTCAGGACGCCCCTGATATGATGTGAAGTAGGCACAAAGAGGCCAGCCCATTTGTATTGTCTGAACTGCCATGGTCTCATCAGACACCAGCTGCCTACAAGTATATCCTCGCTTGTCATGTAACTGGCAGGTACACAGCTTTGACCAACTGGGCCACCCCCCTGGTTTACTGCAGGAACACATAAGGTTGTGGATAGCCCCATGTACAGCCACCTGGCCCTAGGTTCTGGATTCATTGTAATGTGGGCCCCCAGCTATTTGGTTCATGGTCCCGCCACCAAGTAAATTGGATCATGAATAAGGGTTATTGTAGGTAGACATTTGTGGTGTGACATGGGTTTGTTAAGCATTTGAAATGCTGTTTTTGAATTTTAAATTGGATCTTATGCAGTGGTATACTCTTTACAAACTACACTTGTGATGGTGGTAGATAATAAGAAAACAAGGCTTCCAGGTACAGCGAGAGAGCATGTATATTGTATATGATCATTTGCTAAAATTGAAGCTAACCTTTACTTAGGGCCTTTCAAAGGCTACCATTACCTTCTTAATAATAATTTTTTTAAAAAGTCCACAGACTTGAAAAGCTGAACCTGGCTTACTATAACCCACAATTAAGTGCAGAATGTGTTTAGCATCCCTATGGTCCCCCTAGGAACAGCTTTGAAATCTCAGATTTAGATGTCTTTATGCCAGGCATTGAATTCATGTAACTCAGAGAATGCAATATAGAGAATATAACAAAGGTTCTGTGGCCATGCTACCTTACACAAAGATTAAAAGGAAATGTAATGTAATATAGTGGTTCTGTGTATATATTATTTTAAGAATGTAATTATTATAATCAGGGCTAAGAGATAAATTATAAATCTTTTTTCAATCTTGTCAATATAAAGGGTTGTATATGAATATTGTGTATTCTTATTTTCAGACAGCCGGTGGAGCTTTACCTGTCTATCTTTTTTTGCTTTACTGAAAAAAAGCCTGATGTTCACAGAGCTCAATATCTGAGGCTGAAATCCACACCCACAACTGAAGAAGTCAGAGCAGTGACTTATCCCCCTTTTTACATGCCTGCTCTGCATCCAAAGTTTTGATTAGAGAGAGGTAGTCTTTGCTTTGCTTGAGAAAACCCATAAGGCTACATTGCATGCCATGAGTGTACCCAGTTTAAAGTGTCTATTTGTACATCAATGACTGTATATAAAGAGTAAAAAAACAGATCTAAAAGTTTTAAAACAAATCAAGAAACTAGTGGTAAATAATGAACCCAGCACCATTATAGTATGTTACAGGAGCCAAAAGCACAATGGGATTTCATTCTGGAGCACCCAATGATATAAAACCAGTCAATACAATTATCTGCATCAATTTGCACTATTTTCATCAAGCTTGCTTTACTATGTAACTGGCCTTCTCTTAAATTCTCCAATGGAATATATGGGGAATGCACTCCATAGTAGAAAACCACATCTTTCTACTTACAGCTGAATCACTTATGTCAAGGCCAGGGCCAGATTCCTGCATGGTCAACATCATTTTGGGTAGAAGGGTTGCCAAGGACTTCTGACAAACCATGTTAGTGCCACTAAGGCATTTTCCGGTGTAATTAACAGGTTCCAGATTACCACCATGTCTGCCACAACCATCCTGTTACTTTTTGTGCATGGTTTGTACATGTTTATTGGTGCAATAGTATACTTATGGTTCACTCAATATGGGTTCACACTCCAAGAATGAAGCTTATAGTATAGTAGAATGACAGTTTCCCCAATTCTTCCAGTTCTCAGTTTTAGGTGTACTGATGCACAACTAAGCAAACTATCCCCCCACCCCTCTATACTTGGGAATCATGATGCCCTCCATGGCTATGATATGCAATTGTAGAAGTGAGATAATAAAGCTCATATCCAAGAATCCCCACCACTTCCCTTTTACTCCCTGGTACTAATCTCTTGGTTTAATTTGAAAAATAAAAATCTAAAAGCCTCATATTATGTGCCTGAAGCCGCAGTCAAGTAATGCACCTTGCTCCCTTGCTCTAAGGCTATTTTCTTCTGGACTGCCGAGTGGCCAGGTCCTTTTTTGAGTGTCAATGTTGCTGCCTGGATGTGGAGAACACTTCTCATTGAGGTCCTCACAGAAGACTTCAGTGGCATGATGAACTCACAGCAAGAAGTTGCAACACAAATGGCCCAACCTGTGGTGGATCTCAGGCTTCCAAACCCCAAAGAAGTTCCTCAGACGGTCACGTAACAGTGGACTCCGAAAAGAAAAAGGGGGTTTTGAAGGTTTGAAAGAATTGTGAATGGGTGGAAGCTAGTTGGGAGAGAGGGATTGGTGGTGTTATATTTTCCCAGAGATCACCAATGAACAGAAGTATAGGGAGCAGTATAAGACAGTTGGTCTAATAGGGCAGGTAGTGTAAATTGCATCCTGGTCATGGCTAGACATGGTGATAATACTGTATCTTCTCCTCTGGGTTAGATACAGAAGATTGAACTTTTATATGCTCTATGCAAAAGTAAAAATGATGGATGGATTTTTTCTTTTAGAGAAAAGTGGTGTATTGTTTCAACATTAGCAGCTAAAGATTACCAGATAGTCAGATAACAAATTTTTCTTTTGAATATTTATGTGTCTGTACCTATTGTACTACTACATTATTCTGGTTAGCAGCACAGCTCACAGCTTGCCAGCTACTTCTGTAGACCTCATTATCATTTTAATAACTCCAGATGACATAAGTATTTAAAGTAGTAGAATAAACAATTATTATCAATAAATAGGATTATCCATATTAATAAAGGATTAAATAAAACAATTTATATGCAATGGGAAAAATATTAGTCAGCTTTATTAGGACATCTGTAGCCACCTCTACTTATCTCAGAGGACATGGTAATGAGATGTGTGAAAGTCCGAAAACCTCCCTTTAAGATAACTACAAATTGCCGTAATCCATTCACTTCCAGGCTGTCTTCACCCTTAATCATGAGAACGTAATATACTTAGTGCTGATGATGATGGGTGGAGACGCATTATTTTGATTGCTATCTTTCATCTATTTTTATACCTAATTAATTAAAGATTTAAAAGCAATGATGAAATGTGTTAAGCCGGTTATAAAAAAACAAAACATTATTAAAAAAGTGACCTGGTAACCTTTTATTTAATATAGTAAAATAAAGCCACGCTGTTAAAAGAAAATGCTGTATGTTTACCTTTCCGGCTGCCCTTATCTGCTCCCTGGGCACTGCAGGCATTCAACACCATGGGCGCATCAAATATCTGCATCCCCACTGCATGCTGTGGTTTCTCCTGCTGCCTCATAGTCCTGTAGTGGAGTAGGAGCAGGCAGGAGGAACTACAGAGCGCAATGGGAGGAGCACATATTCACACACTGAAGTGTCAAAACCTTCGGCAGCGGAGGACCAGCAACGTGGCACAGTATTAAAACACATGGGACATTGGGAAGGTAAGTATATAGCACCTTCTATTACAGAGTGGGTTTTATTCACTTTCAACCCTGCATGTGATATGGTCACTTTAGATTTTGAGAATATACTAATTGCTGTCAAAGACCCAATTGGCGAGGTTTCCCCTCACTTCATGTAACTGTAACTGGAAATAGGTAGAGTGGTTGTCACTGGAACAAGAAGACACAGACATTAATATCCCAATAGAGGTTCTCCCCATTTTCACTGACAAACGGTCGTGTTGCAGTCTGTCTAGTAGTGCCAAAACGTGTTTGTCTAAATATCTCCTCAATTTGGACACAGAACATATTGGGAAACCCAACAGAGGCTCTAAAGCTCAAAACACACATTACAATCTGATCGTATAATCTCTATTAGATCTACAAACAAGTATGTAGTTCAAGGGCCTGTCAGACTGGATACAATTAATTGGAAAGGTAGCTCCACATATTAAATTATTTTGTTACATTGTACAAAGATCACACTGTCTCATCTGGAAGCCCATGTGACAAGGAGACCGTTCAGGAACTCAATTGGTAGACAGGAAAAGAGCGTTGTCACCCTGTAACATTAAGTGCCTGTACAATGACTTTCATGATAGGCTCACCAAATATTATTAGCTGAGGGGCACCCTGTTTATGTTGGGAGCAGCCTCACCAGAGCCATTGTGCTTTGTCACGATCTGACCAATATTTCTGATAATGTGAATGCTGCACCTCACTTCTACTTGTTAGTCTGGAGGAATGGCCATAGAATTTGCATGCAGACTGCACTAGGTAATGCCACATGGATGCTGAGCCTCCATGATTGAAAGAACTGAAATACAATGAATGAAAAGGGGTGGCCATGGACAGGTCAGGCTAGGGAGGAAATGCCTAGGTGATGCTGGATATCCTCCAGGCAGGAAAATGAGGTGGGCTTTATCTAACTTCCTGCAGCTTCTAATGCACATTGTGAGAAGCTCACAGTGTGCAGTGAAATCAGAGTAAGCAATTTCAGTCCAGAAGAGGAGCCTGCACAACTTGGAAGACTGGAAATCCACTTTAGAAAAAAATATTTTATTGTAGAAGCCCAGATCACTGTAACTGGTCAAGGAAGATTGCAGGCATTACCTGATTGAAGGTTGGGGGTCAGGTAGTAGGGAGGAGCTGCAGGGGAAGGCTTTCCGGAGCGTGCTGGGAGTTCTTTCTGGAAGGCCAATGAGGGAAGATGGTTGTCCCACCTGCCCTCATTTGTTCACTGCTGTTGACCGCTTCAGATCTATGTGTGTTTGTCATAGCAGCTTGCCGGGGCAAGGGGTCTTTTGGATTGGGATGGTTGCAAAGTGAGGGGCTCATCTGGTGGTATGGTGCTCCCCCTGTTGGTGCCAGCTTTTGATATGGCTCTGCCCCTCGGAAATTGGCAATAGTGAATTTTGGAGCTATCCGAAAATAGCTATAGGGTGTATGGCTATGTCACTGACTAAGGAGTCCACAGCTGTCGGCGCCAGAAAGTAGTCCAATCTGGCGAAGGAGTTGTGGGCTGGAGAAAAATGTGTGTATTCACGTTCAAGAGGATTGCATACTCTCCAGATATCTGTGAGATCAAGATGTGCAGCCATGTCGTGTAGCTGTGTAGTCGTCTGTGTAGTGGAAGTGGCCTGTTGTTTCTCCCCTCTCGATCTATCCTCATCCAATAACATGACAGAATTGAAATCCCCCCCCAGAATCTTATATGGGTTGACATCCTGGATTATCCATGAGGTGGTCTCCTGAAAGTAGGTAGCCGAGGGACAATTGGGAAAGTATAAGTTGTATAGGGTGTATGTTTTATTATGGACCGTGATTTTGACCAAAAGCGTGCGCCCCTCTGGGTCCTTAGTGATGTGTTCAATGCTATAAGGTAGTGATTTATTAAACAGGATAGCTACCCCCGATCTTCTTCCCACAGCTGGAGAGCTTGTTACTTCGCCCACCCATAGTTTACGTAATCTATCACTATCTGCCGATGGAAGATGGGTTTCCTGTAAAAATACTATGTCTGGTTTAAGCTTTTTAAGGTGGCGAAGTACCTTCATGCGCTTTGCCGGTGATTTGAGGCCATTAACATTCCAGGAGACCACTCTCATATGATCTTATCTACCAAAAAAGAGTAAGCATGAGATAATAACATCGTTAGTTTCACAAATGACATTGGTACATGAGTAACCAGCAATTCAGGGTATCCGTGTGGCATGTGTGTCAGTAAATATGTACTTTGTACCCTCGAGGTCTGAGGCTCACAACGCAGTAAACCATGTTGCGCAACTGAATTCAAGAAACATGGGTAGCACGGTCTACTTGTCCCCTTTTGGGGAAATGTATATGAGATCAACCGGTCAACATGACCGCAACCAAAAAAACTGAGGTAAAAAAATAAAAAACAACAACAAAAACATTTCGCTTGTGACTTCACTTTTTTCCTTGAGAACGACACAGAATGAGTGGAATGGCTTCCGCTAAACCAGGTACATATGACTTGATAGTATTAGTAGGGTACCTCGGTGCCTCCATGCCATGTTGAAACAGTAAGATCTTGCTGCAGCGTGAATGTCGCTGCTAGTCTGTGGGTGACAAGCAGTCCCAATCGTGATAAGCGGCGTGTATTGCCGAGGGGACTGTGCCAGCCAGCTCGCTTTGGTAAGTTTGAAGCGGGTAAGCTGTCCAACATTGCCGTGGGCCAAAGGGTCAGAGGGACCAACAGAACAAAACAGAGGGTCCTGGGCGATGGCCAGTTCCTAGGAAATTCGCACGTGGCCGTAAGTGGGGAGGCGAAGGCACCTCCCGTACTGCTCAATGTTGGGATTGCAGAAATGGGCTCCACGTACCTTACAGCCGGTGGGCAACCGAGCCGCTGTAGTGTTTCAGGGCGAGTCTGTAGGTGTCATCGGGAGACATACGACGGGTCTTCTGGCCAGAGTGCTGTTTCTCTGCGGAAGGGGGGACCGACCCCTCAGAGGTAGGGCAGCTGGAGGTTCCATGCGGTCCAGGTATTTCCGCGCCTCGTCAGGGTCTTGGAATGTGAGGGGCGATCCATCCTCCGATTGGAACCTCAGGGTTGCGGGGTAAGCCAGGGTGAAGCGGACTTTTTTCTGATAGAGGAGCGAGCATATGGTATTAAATGCCTTACGCTTCTTGGTTACTTCCACCGAGTAATCCGCAAAGAGGAGAAGGCGGTGACCGTCGATGTGGAGCTCCTTTTTGGCGCGAAAGGCCTGCAGGATCGTCATGCGATCGTTATAATCCAGGTACTTGGCTATGATCGGCCGCGGGGTTTTCCGGGTTCGGAGGTCCCACCCTGTGGGCTCTTTCGACCTTGCAGCGGGGATCGAGGCCTAGGATGTCCGGAATAGTGTGCGCGCAGATGACTGGGAGTTGCCACGGGCGATAGGTTTCCGGCAGGCCTATGATCCTAATATTGTTCCTCCTTGAGCGATTCTCAAGATCGTCCACACGGTCTATAAGAAATTGCACCTGGCGGGTGTTAGTGTGCATTTGAGATGAGGATGCATCCGCCCCATCCTCCAGGGATGCTATGCGGTTCTCTGCCTCCGATATCCTCTGGGCCTGGTTCAAGAGCTCCTGGCGTAAGGATTGGATCCCCTTTGAAACCGCCTTGCTAACCGCATCCTGTATAGTGGGCCGGAGTAGTTTTGCCACTTCTGCGGCTATCAGGCCGTGGTCTGTCATGGAGGGTAAATCCTCCTCCGACGAGGCACTGATATCAGGAATAGCAGAGACGCGGCCATTTTGGGCTGTTGCTGCTGCTGCGGCCTCCTTCCCCGTACGGGTGTCCCCTTACCTCGGGGCCCGTTACACCGTTTCGCTAGAAACTTGTCCATGCTTTGTGGCTGTCAGGGGTCGAGGAACCGTGATGATTTAGGTAGGTTAAGTATCGGCTTTAAATGCACATTATTCCTGGTCGTGCGGGAGCTCTTCACTCCGTGTCCGCTACATCAGGCGCCGGAACCGGAAGTGCTTATTTTGGAGCTATCCTTCGAGCCAGTGGGTGCGGCTGGGTGCATGAAGTGGTTTTTAGTAAAGCCTTCTTTTGGCTAATGGACACCAAAGACCCCTTCTCATATACAACAGGCTATAGGTTATTTATTTGAATGTATTATGTTTATCCTGGTTATTATGACTGATAACTGTTATTTGTGTTCTGGTTAAATAAAGAACAGCTGTGGCCATTTTAACTCCAAGTCACGCAGTCCTTGTGTTTATTGGGCCATTTGACAAAGGGGACAGAGTTGACGAGTCCATGAGTCATGTCAAACATTTACTAAACATAGAGGTTTGTAAATCTTTGGCTACATTAAGATAGCTATTATTACTGTGCGAAATGTAACCTGACCCGAACAAAAACATGTCTATACTTGAGAGCAGCATGGAAGGTGGCACACAATGGCTTCTAGTACAAACAGTAAACATTGAGAAGACAAACAAACAAACAAACCATGTAAACCAAACACAGTGTAGTATTAAATCGCTCATAGTTTTCAAAAGGGTAGCAGACGTGAAGGCACTGCTTGACCCTCCTAAGGCTTCTTCATCCAGCAGACTCTTGATAAATGTGAGCATTCATGCCCCATTCACACCTGAGCATTTTGTGGAGCGAAGCTTCCTACTCGTCCTCTACTGTACAGAGGATTAAAAAAAGCTGATACAAAGGCAAATTTAGGCACAATTAGTAACATTTACATTTATTTTTACATATTACATTTACAAACATTTATTTCATGAATACTTAATGGAAATAAATCAGAGTTTCATATACAGTATCTGCCTGGAAATCAGCTTTAATTATGACCCTTTGTTAAGTTGTATTACATTTAACAACATATTAACAAATAGTATATTAATATCTTATTAGTATTTATGTCTCCTTAGCGTTGTATAACAGGCAGAGCACTTCAGGGAAACTTCTTGGGAGGTCTGAAGCTGGATCTGGGTGTCATCTCATCTAACGCCTAATACAGTAAAGCAGGTGGCTCCTGCATGTGAGTCTCCACACTTCATTCTCTGAAAACAAAATGAGTAGACAGTTTATTTTCTCACACGCACACACCTTGTAATTAATAATCAGTTCCTTAAAGGATACCTATTATTTAGTAGTAAATAGAATATTATTGATCAAGAGAAGAAAGTAAATTTTCAGTTCATGGTCCTTCAGGAACCACAGTTGACTTTGAGGACACAGATACTTCGACTGTTTTCTGTATTACACTTTCAAAATTATCACATCAGGTTTTGGGTTCTGTTAAAAAAATGTGTTATATTTAGACCCCATATTTTGTTGAAACCTTCCTACCTACTAGACTACTTTAGTCAAAAGGCCTCTGTGGCATGAACATGTAACTGAAACAGATGGATCATTATGGTTCTTAGGATGACAGGTACAGTATATGTGTCTGTGCATGGGAAATTACTGACCACTTTAGAAACATTTGGCATATTCAGAGAGACCCAGAGAAAAAAGTGGAGAAGCTATATGATTGTGAGTAGGAATAATCCCAAGGAAAGGGTTAAAGGCCTTACCTGATTGGAGGTCGTGGGCCAGGTGGTAGGGAAAAGCCACAGAGGTGGGATCTGCGGAGACTGCTAAAGCTGCCCATACACATGACTATCATCGTAGGATAATCGCGGGTGATCACGCGATCGTACGATAATCGCAAGGTTGATCGGCAGCGTGCGACTGCATTTACTGTACGGTCGTACGATTTTCGTATAACGAGCACGCTAGAAATCCGCACACTGCCCGCTCACCATTGGAATCGTCTGCAAGCCCACCCCTCAGCAGGGAGGACTTGCGATGATCGCAAGTACGATCTGCCTGTTCATGATGGGCAGGTCGTATGAAATTTGAATCACCTTACAACCATCGCACAACGAAAGTCATGCGATGGTTGTAAGGTGTATGGCCACCTTTAGAGTTCTTTCTGGACTGTTGACGACAGATGAAGGTTGTTCCACCCACCCTGCCTTGTTCACTGCTGTTGACCGGCTTGAGACCTACGTGAGTTTGTCATGGCAGCTTGCAAGAGTAAGGGGTCTGTGAAAAATTATGTAGTTGGAAGTGTGGGGGGGATCTGTGGGTATGGTGTCAGGTGTTGACGGGCTCAGTCCCTTGGGAAGTCAGGAACTTCCCAAGGGACTGGAGCTATCCTTAAGCTGTTGGGGGTGCAGTTGGGGTTATAGGTGGTCTTTGGTAAATCCTTCTTTAGTCAAATGGACACCAAAGACCCCTTCTCATAAACAACATTCTTTAGTGTGTTTATGTTGATTGGAAACTGTTATTCATTATATAGTTAAATAAAGGATGTTGTGGCCATTTTAAATCCATGTCACACATCTGTGGGTTTATTGGGGGTTTAACTAAGGGGGCAAAATTGATGAGGCCAATAGTCAGAATAGCAAACCAGTTAAACTTTAGGCAACATGGCCTTTATCTACTTTTCTATTGATTGGCATCTGTAAAAAACAATGCCCTAGCACTTATCTGCATATTAACACCTTGTAGGGACTGTTTATACTAATCCTTTGCATTCACCTTTAGGAAACTCCACTCCAAATGGATTGCTGTTTGTCAATAATAACATAAAAATTATGGAATGGATGGAACCCATGTTCTGTCCTGTCCAACCAAAAAGGAAGATGACATAATGCATTCTGTTTTTACCTATTGATAGTAAGCCAGTAGGTGTGTGTGGGATCTGTTCCTTTTTTTGGACCTGGACCAAATAATGTGCACCCGCATGGCCCTATTAATGATAACGATATCTTCAAATATCAAAATTGACAATAGTTTTGCATGAAAACTGTACAGTTTTAGGTGGTTATTTCACAGCATAATAGAAAAAGAATAAGAATGAACTCTACCTTGAAAAAAATTATAATTTAGCAAAATTGCTGGCAAGTTAAAACAGTAACTGCCTTCTTCTATGCCCTAGGGTCACTAACAACAATATTCTGAATGTTTATCAGAATTCCAAGTTCTGCTCAACTTTCCAGGCTCTAAAAGGCCAAATTATGGCACAACATTTCCCTGATGAACTCTTCATAACATACAATATATAAATAAATAGGGAGAAAGAGTCTCTTGTCATTGTTAAAACCATGAAAGAGGGGTGGAGACACATAGTGCTGTTGAGAGATATCACGCACAGAGACCATAAGAGATATAAAATATTGAAATCAAATTTAACACTCCAGTAATGAAGTCCTTAAGAAATAAGACTGGCAATCATGACTACATATGGGCAATAGTGAAAATATATGGGTATCAAATGGACAGTCATGGCAGTACATAGGCAAAAAACAGGTAGTTGTGGCAACACATGGACAACACAATGCCAGTTTGTGAATTAGCATGGGCAATAAACAGTCAATGGCAAAATACAAGGACAATTATAGTAGCCCAGTCTTCCACCAAACTCCCCTAGCCTTTACACCCAGCAGCTGAAAGCTGTAGTCTCTCTTACTGGTTCAACACAACCTTTAAGAGGCCAGAAGGTGGTGCATGACTAAGGAAGTTCAGAGGTCCCCTTTCTCCACTTTAAACCCCTTTTATCATGTAAACTCCCCAAATCCTCCCTTGTAGTAAATAATACCACTACGCCATGGGGTGAAGTTTAATGGCCACAGCAGCCTTTTATTAACAAAAAACAGTATAAATAACATTTTATAAATAACAAACATCAACAAATAACCAGAACATATAACATTCTCAGGTTTTAGGTCCTTAAAGGCACTATGAACCATAAAACAAATTTGCATCTGCGTCCACATTTTGTACCAGATGCCCCCAGCCACCATACACTGCCTTGGGGACGTTATTAATTGACCGAAGACCCACATTGGTCCCCAATACCCAATCGGAACCATTGGACTTCACCACATGGAGGACACCCACAACGAAGATGGGTCCCCCATTAATTTATCAAAATCACCAGCAGCCAAAAAACGCCTTAAAGGACCAAACCGACAAGCCTCAGGAAAAACAACTCCCTATGCTCGCTTCTCGTCTGATGATCTCCAACTGGATCTGTGCGACTCCTCCTTGCAGAACTCCATCCAAAGCCCATCTTAGCCAACCTCTTTGGCACAAGCCAGTAAGTGCCCATGCCTTGCCTTACTTTCTACCTTTTCTTTAAACCCTTCCTGTCCAAGTTCCCCTTCCCACCCTCGTCATTTAGACCTTCTGCTCATTCCCCCTTCATTTCGTGGCTCCAGGCCTATCTAGAGAATCAAAGAGCACAGCCTGCATTTCCTTTAACCTATCCTCTCTTCATGCACAGTAATGCTACATAAGTAAACCAGCTGGGCTGAAAGGAACTCCCAATGGTTGGTGAATTTTACAATAAACTAACAAAACTATTTTTACATAAGTGGAGGTAACCTCTCCACAACACTCATCTCACCCCTCTTTAGTGGACAACTGAAAGAAAAAAGAAACATAATAATTATGACATGAGGGAGGGTTGAAGTATGTATTAATTTTGTTTGTGTGCTCATAGTGCCTGCTTCAACCAGTATAACATTGTTTTTCATATGATGTGGTTTTATATCCCAATTTTATGGGATACATAAATTATAAGGTGTTTATATGAACCATGTACTTTCCTACAGTTGTAAATATATAGTTGTTACCTGACCCCTACCGGATGTGTAAATCTCAGCTATAAAGTGACTGTGTTCTGTAAGATCTAAGTGTTAGTAGGGATTTACATGACACGTCACGTAGCAGCAAATCTGAACTGTTCCACTACCATAATTAGCAACTAACATTGCAATGAATCATTAAAGCTTTGAATTAGAAACACATTTGTTTTGTAGTGCAATGTTTTCATGCATGCAATCTTCCCAACTTTATAACAGGTTAGACTCATGTACAAACAATGTAAAGCTCTAGGGCCCTGACATTGAAATTCCTTCCCCTGCAGAACCATTATTCTGCACCCCTATGTGCCTGCATGGAGAAAACAGTGTATTATCAGTGAGCACATTTTTTTAAAGGTATTATTGTAGTGTTTACCATAAAACAGTTTTTGATGTGACTTGACTGGAGTGATTCAGATTGTACCAGTTATCGCTACAGCTTGGCCATCCACAACCTCTATAATATCCCTTAATTTCAGAATGAAACCAGACCATATTTGAATAGGATTTAATGGCCAAAGCAGCCTTTTATTACATACTACAAACACATCTAAAAATAACAATTCCATAGAGTAGGATTGGGTTGAATGCACTAGAAGATGAAGTAATATCCCTGTATCTGCAGAACAACTTCCATACGTTAGGCCCCCTGTTACCCCACACTGCCATAGGGACGAAGCATCCTAAACCCATCAAATACCAGGTCACACAAGTAGACCTCACTGAAGAGAGTACACAAAACCCAAGATGGGTTCCTGACCAATTGTTATCACCAAAATTGACCAACTTCAAAAACCACATTCAGTTCACTAGCTACCATGACTTCAAAACAAGTAAACATGCTTCCAGTAAAATAGTGTAGGTGGGTATGAAGATCAATCGATGTATGCAAATATCCAACTGAACTTGCTACAGTTCTCCCCTCAATCCATCTTTAGAGCCTCTACTTGTTTGGAGCCCCTTCCTGCCTACCAGTGACATGTGTACCAGGTGAGGCATTCCCCAGCCTGGCCCCCAGCATGCCCCGTCCGGCCCGCCCGCCCCCAACTCAGTACCCAGGCTAGTGTGACGGAGGAAGGGAGGAGACAGGGAGTAGACTCGCTGTCCCTCACTTTCTTCGTCACTGCTGAGGCATCAAGATCGCTGGCCTCAGTGTTTTTTTCTTTTCTTGATTGGACACCTTGGACCAATGGCGCTTTGCCATTGATCCAAGCAATCCACAGAGCTCACGCCTCTAACAAAGAGTAGAGGCTGTGACAGCTCTTGCCTCAATAGTTAGGTTACACAAGCAGTGGGGAAGCCTGCTGCTGTGTAACCTCACTACCTGTCAAAAGGTGGATGCAGCGCTGCCTGTAATTAACAGGCATCGCTTCATGCATGACAGGTTACACAGAGGGGAAGCTTTCCCTGCTGTATAACCTGATAGAAGCCAATCTGAATGGAGAAAAAGCTGTCAGCTTCAGACTTGAAGCTGACAGCTTTTTCCTCCATAATACTAGGTGAGGCTCTACCTCCCCTGCTTGACCGCACGTCCCTGCTGCCTACAGCCAGCTAAATGTCCTCAAATTAACCTTCCTTTAAAGTAAGTTGTAAAGTCCCAGCATATACTATCCTGTCATATCATCAGCATTGTAATAGGAATACAAACTATAGCTGTTTTTACTTGGATAAATAACTTTATGTAATGAGTGCTGCCTTCCGTCTGCCCATCACTTTCATCAACTTCCTGGATTTCCAGTGTGTTTTGCGACACTTTCCCTGCTGCTTGATGTGATGCAATCTTGATTTCATATGACTACATATCCATCATGCAATGCTTCCAGCAAGCAATGCTGATCTCACATTGTGGGTAGGGATGCACCGATACTGGTTTTTCATTGCCGAGTACGAATACCAAATTTTTTTTTTTTATTACAACGGCTGACCAGGAAGCGATTGAAAATAACCTCTACCTTTTACATTTAAAAAGACGTCCTCGGACTTAGTCAAGTGACTTTGCCTAGGCTAAGTTGATGTCATCAGCCTGCTATAGATAGGAGGTAGCATTTCCATTGTTTCCTCTCCCTCAAGTGTCAGGCTGTAGTGCCCGTCTGTGTGGTCCGGGGCTTCTGTGCGGTGGGGCGGTGCTCCTGTGGTGGTGGAGCGCAAGAGGGGCGGTCCGTGCATTCCAAGGGCTCATTGAAAAGGATGTGACATCACTTCCGGCATGACCGCTGACGTAACTTCCGCTGCACACCTCTCTGCACACTGAACGCCGCTCAGAGGCCATCACAGGATGCAAGGGAGTCGTTTGCCATCGCTGCTCTGATGGAAGAGGAGAGCAAGCCGGCTGCCACTGTGTCCAAATCCAAGGGTGGGGTGAGTACAGGGGGGTTCCTATGAGTAGGGCTGGATTTCCCACAAGGCCAACCAAGGCCCGGCCTCGGGGCAGCAGGGAGTAGAGGGGCAGCAGGAGTGTGGAATTGCTATCTCGCGATGCCCGGGCGGGTAGTTGTTTTCTACATTTAGCCCTGCTTTGGGCAAACAGAGCTAAATGTACAGCAGAGAAGCCACCGCTTGTTTTGTAGAAGTGATCCCAGCGACATTGTATGCAGCCTGCGGATCTGGCATTCTCCATGGGGAGGGGTTTGGCGGGGAGGGGCTTGGCAGGGAGGTGGGCGCATTGAGGAACCTAGCCTTGGGGCAGAAGAGAGAGTAAATTCGGCCATGCCTATGGGTCCTACCTGAAACAGTGTGCTGGTGGTTTTCTGCTAGGAGTGTGTCAGACATGTACAGTATGTCATATTTTGCCTAGGATCCCTCTGCTGCAGAGAAGTTGACACCCCTGAGTTCTGTTCCACCTAATGCCCCAGCTGCCAAACAGTCTAAAAAGCACTGCGGCACTTGTAATGTTAAACTTCCAGTTGGTTATTCTAAACCCTTTTGTGAATCTTGCATGCAAAGACTATTTGCTGGTGAATCCTCTTCCCTGATGAAAGTTTTTTTTGATTCAATGAGGAGCGAAATGGTAGCAACTATGCAGTCATTTAAAGGAAGTTATTTCTGATATGTTGATGGTTCCTGCCAGTTCGGCAGGGAATTCAGAAATACTCGGTCCTTCAGGGTTGCAAGTTAGGTCTTCTACTTTAACTTTGCCTAAAGAGGTCCCTAAAAAGACTTGTCTCTGAATCTGGTTCAGATAGTTCTATAGAGGAGGGGAAGAGGAAGAGTCCCGATCTTCGTGTCATCTCTTCTCTTTGGAGGATATGGATTTTTTATTACAAGCCATATATACTACGGAACAAATTTAGGTCCTGGAAACGCAGGTTTCCCGTTGCAAAAGAGGAGGAAATAAAATATTTCAAGTGTCCTAAGTTGGATGCAGCCTTGGCCCAAGTTTCCAAAAAATCTGATCTATCTTTTGAGGATGCTTGGAATATTAAGGATCAGATGGATAGAAAGGCAGAAGCATTGCTGCGCAGAGCATGGGACTCTAATGTCGCCTTCATGGCTCCAGAAGTAGCAGCTACTTGCGTGGCACGCAATATGGACCTCTGGTTGGAGCATGCTTCCTTGCACATTTCTCAGGGAGCACGGGCTGAGCAGGTATTGCAATCCCTTGCAGTCTTTAGGAAGGCTGTCGCTTATTTAGCGGACGCCTCTGCAGAGGTTGTTAGAGCCACGGCTAGGGCCAGAACACTTTTGAATTCCGCCAGGTGGGCTATCTGGCTGAAATCATGGGAGGGAGATGTTTCTTCAAAGTCTCGGCTTTGCTCTCTCCCATTTGAAGGTGGTTTATTGTTTGCTTCCGGGCTGGATGAGGTTTTAACTAGGTCTTTGGAAAAAGGGAAGAAATTCCCAGTAAAAAAGAAGAGGAGGGTGCGTAATAGACCATTTTTTCGTTCCCCACCAAGAGCAAAAGAGGCAGGCCAATAAACCCCAATTTCAAAGGAAGGGCTGGCCCTTTAATAAAAACAAATCCAAGAGTAGATTGTTGTTTTCGGCTCCTGCTGCTGCAAACAAAGACCCTAAGTGATGCCACCAGGACGGTCGGCAGAAGGCTTTCCCTTTTTGTGTCCTGCTGGAGGAAAGTTTCAGACAGTCAGTTCATTTTAAATGTCTCACGAAGAGGCTATCACCTGGAATTTCTGATGCAGGCTCCCCAAACCTTTTTTCTCACAAGATTGGCCAAAAAAAGGGGGGCAGCTTGCATGTTAAACGACTGTGTACAGACTCTAGCCTCGCAGAATGTGGTAGTCCCAGTCCCCGCAGGGCATGAGTTTATGGGATTCTATTCCCATGTGTTTCTGGTGCCGAAACAATCGGGCAAGTTCAGGATGATCTTAAATCTGAAAAAATTTAATCAGTATCTGATTTTCAAACATTTCCGGATAGAGGGCATTTACTCGGTACGTTGCACCCTCCGGAAATCAGTTTTTATGATCACCCTGGATTTGAGAGATGCTTATCTGCATATACCCATTTGCATGGAGCATCAACGATTTCTGCGATTCGCGATCAAGACAGATGTGGGAATAGCTCACTGGCAATTTCGGGCACTCCCCTTTGGGCTTTTGGCAGCTTCCAGAATATTTACGAAGATTCTGGCAGAACCGGTATCATTTTTGCGCCTCCAAGGCATTTGCCTGATTCCGTATCTGGACGATCTGCTCATTTATGGCCAGTCAGAGACGGAAGTCTTGTCAAGCCTGCAAACAGAAAAAGTCTTACAGGAACATCTCGGCTGGATTGTGAATACGGAAAAATATTTTCTGACCCCTGCCCAGTCGGTGGTCTTCCTGGGCTACAGGGTGGATTCGGTGGCAGAAAAGTTGTTCCTAACAGAAGTAAAAATCCTCAAATGTGTGATGCTGTCTCGGGCCACCCAGTCCAGCATCTCTCTATCTTTGAGGGAGATAATGCGACTGTTGGGAGTTATGACCTCCGCAATTCCGGCTCTGAACTGGGCTCAGTTCCACTCCAGGCGTCTTCAAGTGTTCCTCCTGTCCCGGTGGGACAGGAGGAGAGACTCCTTGGAGCAGAATGTTTGTCTTCTCAAGGGAAGGTTCGGGAGTCCCTCTCCTGGTGGATGTCCCGGGAACGGTTGATGCAGGGCAGACTGTGGGGTCAGACAGACCCTGTTCATGTCACAACGGATGCAAGTTCTTGGGGTTGGGGGGCACATACTTTAACAATGTATGCTCAGGGTCCCTGGCCTCAAAGCCTGGTGACCGCTTCCTCGAACTTGAGGGAGTTGACAGCAGTAAAGGAAGCACTTCTAGCCTTCCAGGAAGGTCTGGTAGGGAAGGAAGTGTAGGTGTTTTCGGACAATTCCACCACGTTGGCTTACTTAAATCACCAAGGCGGAACCCGATCCCAGGCACTTTTGTACGTAGCAAAATAAATCTTTCTCTGGGCAGAGTCTCGAGTGGTTTCAATTTTGACTGGTTCACATAAGGGGAGTTTGCAACGGGACCACGGACTTTCTAAAGGTCCCCACACACCTTACAATAATCGTACGATAATCGCGGGAAATCCCACGACTGTACGATTATCGTAAGGTGTGTGGAAGCCGTGCGACCTCTACTACTGTAAGGTCGCACGACTTTAAACTTACGAACATGTTTCAAAACCCGCCGAGCATCGTACGATGTTCGGCGGGTCTGTAGCATGTTCGTAAGATAAAAGCCGGACGGGCCGGTGTGCGCAAGCGCACACTGCCCGTTCGGCATTGCGGTCATCAGAAGCCCGCACCTCAGGGGGTGTGGCATGCGATCATCGCAAGTACGATCTGCCTATGCAAGATAGGCAGATCGTACGTTTTTTTAAGTACCTTACAACCATCGCAAGACAAAAGTCTTGTGATGGTTGTAAGATGTGTGCCCAGCCCTAGCCGCAGGTGCACACACCAGAATGAGTAGGAGCTTCACCAGGAGGTGTTTGGGCAAATTGTAGACCTATGGGGGCAGCCGGAAGTGGACCTGTTTGCGAAGAGTCTCAACAGAAAAACACCTGTTTTTTATTCCCTAGGCAGAGAGGAGGAATCCAGGGGTGTGGATGCGCTGGCTCAGGAATGGAAATTCAGTCTGGGGTACGCTTTTCCTCCTCTGGTTCTTCTGCCTCGTATTCTCCAAAAGTTGAGCAGATCACCTTGTACGCTAGTACTGATAGATCCCTCGTGGCCCAGGAGAACGTGGTTCTCGGAGCTACAAGTTTGGTCTATCCCCCCTCCTTGGTGGCTACCCTTGCAGAGGCATCTGCTGTCTCAGGGGACGGTTGTCCATCCGACCCTGGCTTTCTTTTGGTTGGCGGCCTGGCTCTTGAGAGGCGGATACTGCGAGTAAAGAGCTGTTCTGAAAAAGTAATTGATACCCTTCTTTTTAGCAGAAAGACTGTAACGAGAAAAATTTATAGTAAGGTCTGGAGGGTTTTTACCTCATGGTGTAAGCACAGAAATATTGTTTCGCCTTCTGTCCCTGTCGTCTTGGAGTTTTTACAGGAAGGCCTGGACAAAAAATTGGCGGTCAGTGCGTTGAAAGTCCAGCTTTCGGCTCTTTCTGTATTTTTGCAGTTTAAATTGTTAGAAGATCCATTGATTAAGCGGTTTATTTTAGCTGCGGAGCGTCATTGCCCGCTGAAAAATAAATTGTTTCCTCCATGGAAATTGTCTTTGGTGTTGGGTGGCCTGTCTATACCCCCGTTTGAGCTCATAAGGGATATCTCTATGAAGTGGTTGTCACTGAAGATGGTATTTTTGTTAGCCATCACTTCGGCTAGACGGATTGGGGACCTGCAGGCGATTTCTACAAAAGATCCTTATTTGGTCATTCTGCCAGATAGAGTTATTCTGAGGCCTGATCCTTTATACCTGCCGAAGGTATCTTCCCAGTATCATAGGTCTCAGGAGATTATTCTTCCCTCTTTTTGTGATAACCCTAAAGATCCTAGAGACGCAGCCTTTCATTCCCTAGACGTTAGGAGGTGCTTGATCAGCTATCTAGAGATGTCTAGATCTTTTAGAAGGTCCATCCATTTTTTTGTTCTGTATGCAGGAGCCAGAAAGGGTTTACAGGCATCAAAAGCCACCTTTGCCAGATGGATTAGAGCGGTAATAACATGTATTTATCGTTCAAAGGGTCAGAAAGTCCCTTCCTCTATTAAAGCTCATTCTACTAGAGCACTAGCCACATCTTGGGCATCTTGAGAAAGCTGGGGCATCGGTGAACCAGATTTGCAAGGCAGCCGTCTGGTCATGACAGGATACCTTTGTGAGACATTACCGTGTTGAAGTACTGTCGCAACAGGACCTCACTTTCGGTCGAAAGGTGCTTCAAGCAGTTGTCCCGCCCTGAGAAGGTAGGCTTGCTGGGTGTATGCTTGCTTATTCTCTCAGGTTGCTGGCCTGGAAGATGATTGGAGAAATGTTCCATTATAAACTTACCGATAATGGGATTTCTGTGAGTCTTCCAGGACAGCAAGCCTACTTCCCACCCTGAATTTGGGTTGAGCATCTATATTTTTAGTGGATGTGGGATTGTTTTCCCTTGTGCACTGGTGAAGGTAGTATACTTTTATCTCAACTGAGGAACAAGGGGGTGGGAGGATATTTAACCAGTTTTTTTGAATTGTGTTTCCTGTAGTAGGAGAAGCCAATCATCTCTCTAGTTGCTGTCCTGGAAGACTCATAGAAATCCTGTTATCGGTAAATTTATAACAGAACATTTTTCAACACAGCCAAAAACTATTCAGATCTCAGAGTTTACTTCATTGTGTTTACTCAGTCCGGGAAATACATGCTAACCCTGGATTACAATAGAACAAAGATGGTTCCATCCTTCTATGACATTATGAAGGTAAACACTAAGATCTCTGTGATATATAATAAATACCTTTTAAGCGGTACGTTTAATGTTACATGCATTACTTAGCATATACAGTATAAAGATTAGCCATTGGGGTGAGATCTCAGTAGCTAAGTGGTATAACTCTTTTCATAACCGCCAAGTTATAGGTTACTAAGAAGCACATTGACTCATAAATTTGCACTGTGAGGATGAGGTGTAAAGCACATTCATTTTGTAGCACTGCAAAAGCAGGAAGTGGAGTCTGAACATGTAATGGGCAAATGTGGCTGCTTCCAAGTACATATAAAGTTGCATACTATACATGGTAAAGACTATGAAAAACTTGTTTTTCCCCAGTCATAAACTACGCAGCCATCACTTTGCCCTTCACAATGCATTCTGGGTCACTATCAAACTGTCCTTCATAACACCCTACATACACTGAGTGGCCAGATTATTATGACCACCTGACGTTTGTAGGCAAATATAGTATTGAAGGCAAAAGGTGGCCCAACAAAGTACTGATGGGGTGGTCATAATAATCTGGCCACTCAGTGTATAACCTCTAATCACCAACAATAACACAGCCATAACTACAGAGCATAACTGCCTTCCCTCCCCCCAAAATATTATTATTTCTACTTCCTTAGCCACAGCTTTATCGCCATTCTTTCACCTTGCCAGCTAACAAGGGTATCTGTTAAATCCCATCAATGGACTGTGCCTGTCCTAGACTAATGGTTCACTATTAATTTATTACAGGTATTTATATGGTACCGTCAAGTTACGCAGCAGTTTACATAGTACACATTCACATCAATCCTCAAGGAGGAGGAGCTTAAAATCTAAGGTCTCTATTTTAGATACACACAGGAGTCAATTAACATGCAAGCACAGGGAGAACATGCAAACTCCTTGCAAATGGTGTCCTGACCAGTATTTGAACTGGGGTGCCCCAGTGCTACCACGCCACTGTGCTGCCCAACCACTATGCCCCTGTGCTGCTAAACTAATTGGGTGCACACAGCTCAGCAATGACTATCGTGGCTTATTACCCTATTAGTCTTAATGTTGATGGAAGTTATTAATAAAGTAAATCAGTTAGGCTGTGGCCTTGTCCTTCCAACCAATTGTCCTAGTGTTTTATTATTATGCAAAAAAAAGGGGGCATGGTGTCCTGTAAAGTTATGTACGCTTCAAGCTTATGCTGCTCAGCAGTCATAAATGGGGAAATCGACAGTGTCTGATTAACATATCAATTGGTGGGCAACTCTGCTAATGGCCTAAAAGCACATGCTCTAATAGCCCTTTGGCTGATGGATTAGTCCATCATGTCCCCACTGTTAAGTTCCCAATGAACACACAGACTGCGCAACATTGTTTTAAATGGCCACAGCAGCCCTTTATTTAACCATATAACAGTTACCAAACATAAATACCAATACCATACAAATAAATAACCCCAATGACGGTTGGATCTTTGGGTGCCAATCAGTCAAAACAACACTTTTACTAAAACCACACCATGTCCCCAGCTGCCCCCCTACCAGCTTGGGACAATTTGAGACAACAGACAGCGATTCCTTACTTCCCAAAGGTTTGTAGCTCCCATCAAATGCTGACACCAAAGGGGGTAAGCACCATAACCCCCAGATGCCCACCCCGATTTTCTTGACCGTCTCACATTTTACAGAACCCCAAGGCCCCATAATCTGCTAAGCAGAAGTGATAAACATCCATTACAACCGCCATCACCCTCAAAAAGGGAAGGGGTGGGTGGGACAACCTGCTTCCTCTGTCAAACAGGACTCCCAGCACCCATTTCAGTTCCTTCCCACGTGGCTCCTCACTGCCACCTGACCCTCAACCTTCAATCA
>NW_017306510.1:1163773-1166044 GCF_000935625.1 Nanorana parkeri
TTATCTCTAGGTGTGTTTTTTATGAAAACAACCCTATCTAGAAAACCAGCCACACTAAATCAGAACTTCACTGATTTTTTGGAGCAAGATTTCTAAATGTAATGTGCTATGTATTCCATGCAGCAAAATAGTGAGTTACTCATGGTCCAACAATCCTGTTCTTCCAGATGCTAAACGTGCCCAGAAATCTCCCAACATACTAGTAGTTTCTCTGAGCAATGTGACAGATATGTAAGTGAGGCTGGGTGATCCCATGATTACCTATAATGTGAAGTATGATGTCACAGGCATAAATTAGCCACCTACAGCCTCGCCTGCCTTGGGTAGAGATTGTATGAAGGCAGCAAGTGTTTTACAAGGCACATAAATTGGAGTCTGTCACCACAGAGGTCTTCACTTTTATAGCGTAGTAAATGATGTTACAGAAAAATAAACACTTGTTTTTCTGGAGTTGGGAATTGGATGAAAGATGATTTATATGCTTGTTTGTCTTACTGGAATTCAACCACACCAAAACATAACCAAGAGTGGTAGTACATCAAAGGGAAGGTAGTAGATGACTTTAGAAGAACTTGTGATCCCAGATGGAGGAAGTGGAGGTGGGGGATAAGGATAGCAAAATGGCCTGCCCACTAAAGATAGGATTATGATCAAATTTGATATGGAATATGAATAAATACTGCTTGATTTGGTTCATTCAAAGAATACATCAAAATGATGAGACCATCAATTTATGAATGTGAACTAAGATTTTAGGTACATAGATCCTACAGGGAGAGAAGTCAGCTGGCATTCTAAGCTACTTTATCAGTATCTAGCCAAAATCCTTAAAACATATCTAAACTCAAAAAGGAAAAATCTAACATTTTGCCGCATACTAATCTTTAAATGTGGTGGCTGCATTATTTTTTATTTAGGCTTTTTTTTCCCATTTATTTTCAGCTGGTGATATGGGCAGTAAGTCTGCTGTTTTTCAACTTCCTTTAACAGGCCAAGCTGTCCATCAAAAGTGACAGCTCAAAATCTGGCTTTGTCTGCTACAACATCCAAGATGGTGGCACGCAGCAGCTTGCTTTTATATGTCTACACAATTTAGGCTTTTACAGGTAAATGCTATGTATAAAATACGTGAAATGCACATATCATCTTATAAGATTTTGTTGACATGGATGCTCTGGTGACGGGGTTTTTAAAGTCCCACCCTTTCCCCAGATCCCTGGTGCCCAGCACATTGTCCCTGGACTCTGTCTGTGCAGACTGCCATGTGTGGGCACTTTGCACAGTAGTAGTACTATGCTGGGTGTTAGGATGCTCTGTACCTTCTCATACACAGCACTGAAATGAAGCCAGTACTGTCAGGTGAAGTCATCTTTGCCAAACAGGGGCCCTGCCATTGACCATCAGAACCAGGAGGGGGTTTACAGTACTGCCAATGACCACTAATGTGGATGAGGGGAGTTAACACCACTGACCTCCAATAAAACGTTTTTGGCTTGACATACACTTTAAAGAAATTATTAGAACCCCAGTTCATGTGTCTCCTCTTTCTCCATCTGACTAGAATCCACATACTCCAAATCCCTTCAGTGTCAGCAACTAGACAAATTTTAGGGTAAGACATGAACATGAGTGTCAGAACATAGTCCCTATCCTATGTAAGTTTTCTGACTTCAGCCTGCATTACAGCCGTTATACATTCTGCAGTTGGTCCTAAATAATATTATGAGATGATCATGTTAGACTCCAACAGGGTACCTACTAAACAGAGGGACTTTAGTAGAGGTACCCTGTATTTGCCAATGAGATGAAACTCGGCAGCTCAGAAACCTTCCTAAAACACTGAAGGGGCCCCCTTCCAGAGGAGGGATGAGCATGATAAGGATGTTTGGAGAAACACGGAAACATCTGCTTTAGGGTAAAGCAATGTATTAATGATATAGGGGCATTCTGGGTGTAGAACTGGTCAGGTGGAGTAGGCTCGCCCAAAGTTTGATGACTTTAACAGTAAATAAAGAAGGTCGCTGCACATCAAACAGCAATTAGGACCAGTGCTTGAAATAGAGGTGGTGCTCATAGTGATGTCCAAAGATGGCGCCGTGCATATACAAGCTTAGCAGCAATGAGGATCACCAGCACTCGCAGGATGGAATATATCCTAGTGTTCTTTACTGAAGAATCATGTGACATTTATTGTATAGCCAATGTTTCGTAACCAAGCAGGGTCCCTTCATCAGGGCAGACAGAGGTCACTTTGTCTGCCCCGATGGAAGG
>NW_017306510.1:1166054-1170913 GCF_000935625.1 Nanorana parkeri
GAATAAAATAAAAAAAAACCCAACAACAGAATGCAAAAGAATTAATAGCTATGCTGCTATTGGCTATTTGAATTTGCAATAGCAGGCTGACTATTGTACCTTCCCACTGCTGCTGTCAATCAGCAGAGAAGGACCTGCCGCCTTAGCTGCCACTGACCTCACCACACATCCCTGATGCAGATATACAGTAAAATAAAACAGACTTGTACTATAGTGCACCACGATGCACATATGTGGCTTGCCACATGTTGAGGTGCCTTAACAGCCCATTCAAAATGAAAAGGCTAAGCAATGCACGTTAATGTGTGTGTCAAAGAACCACACGTGTAAATGAGCCCTAAGGGTTTCCATTATATTGTGAACACTTCAGTAAAGAATCATCTCCAACCACAATTACAGTGCCTCCTCTTGCCCTGACTAAGCCCTGTTTTATACAATTCATTAGCAGCACTCATCTACAAATAAAAAAGAGCAATGATATTATAATTCATAACTCATACATTGACATTCACAAGCATATGTAAATTAATCTTTTTCACAGAGCTTTCTGCTTCGAGGAAGAAATATCTCTTCCTGTAATAGTAGTTCATTCATTTATTGTAATAATGTGTAAAGATAGTATAGTATAACAGATATGCAGTTTCTCATACATATAAATAACTGCTATGTACATGTGATGCCATAAACACTAGGGTGCAAAAGACGTTCCTGACAAATGATCAGCACCATTCTGAGATGATTAGTCAGATGTGAGGAATACTGTGTTTAGGTTTGGAATATGTTTTCTGCAGATTGTATGTGTAATAGATAGGTTCTCCATTATTAGCAACTCACTTAATCTCTCCTTGTGGGGGTTCTCCATTATTAGCAACTCACTTAATCTCTCCTTGTGGGGTTCCAAAGTCATCTAACAAATATAACCCTTCAGTGTTCTGAATCTACTCTAGAACCCTTGTGTTTTATATCAGGGTGGTTTTCGGGTTCAGGTTGAGCATGGGTTTTCAGTGAACCTAGCACATTTGTGATTCTCAGACACAGCAAACTAATGCCACTTTTTGCTCCCCTCCATTGACGGTGCACTAAGGGGGCCTTTGAGCTTTGGTCAGCTACCTTATGGTGCCCATACACCTATCGATTTTCCTTCGGAAATTTTCTCTGCTGCCAAGAATCCTCTTTTGATTCTAGCTCAAATACCCCATCATGCACAGACCAATGTCGATTTTGATAATCGCTCGTTAGCAATACTATCTAACTCACTGAATTTCGTCGATCGACAAAGCGGATTTTCGTTAGCACATGTACAGTGTTTTGGTTACGATTTTTTTTTTGTACGAAAACGCCACGATTCCATCGATTTTTTATTCGAATCGATAAAAGGTTTTCCAGCCTCACCCTTCGAGAAAATTCGGCCAGGAGTATAGTGAAAAAAATTAATTGTTGGGCTCCCATCAACTGATCGATTATCATTCGAAAGTCCGATTCCCAAATGATAAATCGATAGGTGTATGGGCACCTTTAGAATGACCAATAATGAATTCCTTGTTATTTGCCACCACATCACTATAGAAGAGGGGCAAGGTGTAGTCCTAGTGCCAGTGTACTGGAAGCTGTAGCAGGAAAAGGATAGGGAAAACTGTTAAACTGCATAGGGAGATATTCAGGGTCAGTTTGGAAGGAAACTGCGGCTTTTATATCAGGGTTGCAGTATATTTTTTTTTGGAGGGGGGGCATTCTGGTGTTTATTTTATATTGTTAGTGCCTTTATTATCAGTAAAGCTCTTTTTCAGTAGCAAGGCTTTTCCTAACGCTTTCTCCGCCAGAGCGGTTTTTGCGTTATTTTTTGCACACAGGTTAAAATTCAAAAACCTGAATTGATTAAAGACCCCTAAATTATATATGTCCTGAAAGCAGAAGAATAAAATGGTGGCAGTTGCAATTTTTTATGTCACGCCAACAATTAATCTAACGCAAATGTTCTATAAATAATGCATTTAAATTAATTTTATCAGAATAACAAGCACAATATAATACACTTTGGTATAAAAGATGAGGTTGTGTTGAGTAAATAGTTACCCAGCATGACAAGCTTAAAAATTGGGTGTGTGCCTGTGAAACAGTGAAAAACGTTGGTACCCCAAATTGTCCATATGCATTTTAAAAGCCTGTACAGGTCACCATTTCAGTGTTAACCATGAATTATGGTCTTTGAATTATTGCCCTCAAAGTGGCGTGGACAATGATACCCAATATGTGTGACGCAAATGTAATTTTCATATGTATGTGCATATGGTGGTGGGGCTTTAAGATTTTTTGAGTTTTATACTTTTAATACTAATACTTAATACTATTATTAATACTAATATTATTATTAATACTAATAGTTTAATACTATTTATTTTATATAACTAATTATTTTTTTTATACTTAATTTTATTGCTATCACATATAGAGCTGCTAGACCCCTATGTGAAAGCATGTTGCTGGTGACAGGTCCATTTACAGCTCAGGACCTGGAAGTGACAAAAGCATTGTTCCTTTCATGTTCATTCAGCAGGGAAAAGATCAGCGAATGGATGTTCGCTGGTCCTCCTCCTCTCTATTTGTGAGATCTGGTATGCTGGACCAAGGCCTGCAGGAGGGCCAACAGAGCCTGGGATACTTAGTGGTGGTGGTGGGAATTTGAAAGTTGACCCCTTCTGCAAGATTTTAGCCTGTGCTGTATCACAGTGGTAGGTACCCAGTTGCCATTTTCATGCTCAAAAGGCCCTCCCTGCCCTCTAATGTGGTCTGATGACGACACCCTTCAAAGTGGGAACCCCATAGACATTTTGTTGCCCAGGCTGGTCCACTAGTTGTGGTTTGCACTGTACACACTGGATTTTTTGGCTTGCCCTGTAGCTAGTATGTTATCTTGAAAGGTACAATAGGTGGTTATGTTACAGAGAAACTGGCTCACTTGCATAAAAATGAACCAGTCCTGGATTAGCAATTATTACAAAACCCATTCAGCTCATAATATTTTCCTTGTAATCTGCCCCCCTAAAAAAAGGTACCTTCCGCCATTATCAGCTTCTGCTGGCCTACCACCATTACAAGCAACTGCTCCCTCTCCTGGCCTGCCACCATTTACAGCTCCTGCCACTTCTGCTGGCCTGCCACCATTACCTGCTACTGCCACCTCTGCTGGCCTAAAACCATTACCAGCTGCTGCCACCTCTCCTGGCCTGCCACCATTACCTGCTCCTGGGGTACTGAGGCAAGGTGCTGTTATGTTTTCAGGAAGCTATGTACAGACATCTGTAGGCCCCTCCAACCAACCATGATCTGCCTGCATTAAATAAAGCATAGGGACCCAATGATGACATCATTGGTCCCAAAAAAAAAAAATGTGCAATAAAAATGAAAAGGTTTTTTTGAAAGTTACATTTGCTTCTTGATGAGAGGGGAGGGAGGAACCAGGGAGGGCAAAATATAAGCTGAATAAACTTTATTATTATTAACTTTAACTACAAGTTACTGCCTTAATTGAACACCAGTGTGGTTTGCCCTGGAGCTCCTAAAAGTATAACACAGGCAAAGCATTCATCTCTTACTCATAGGTTGGCATAGAAGGAGAATTTTTTTTTTTTAAGAAAAGTAAAACTATATTAAATATGCAGAGACACAATATTTTTTCAAATAAAAAGCATGCATTGGAAAATGAGAAATGACATGATATTGGGCCTCAATTAGAGATAGGTGAATCAAGAACTGACCTAGGTTAGGTCTTTGTAAACGTCTGGTGTTTACTGCCAAGGATTCATTTTTGAAGTGTATGTCCAGCCAACATTTCTTTTTAGTTTTGGATAGTTTGGGAAAGGGTCAGAACTCTTTTCAGGTTTTTACCGTGCACAGGCTGGAAGTATTAAGTTAACGGTACAGGTGCACTTTGGTCAGGGCAGTATTTTCATCATTGGAGGCCAGAGGAATGTCAGCAGGGCTGTCCTTGTAATGAGGTAGCCTGAGGGGGGACAGCAATGCCTGCCATCCCCTCCATGTGACCCAAAGAAATGCCACCTGAGGCTGCTGAATCAGGAGGCATCTCTTTGGGTCACGTGGGGGGGACAGCAAGTATAGCGGCATGGCCACTCTGCTGCACAGTTTTTGCAGTGTGTCCCCTTTCCCCCTTTCCGGCCAGATCGTTTCAGGTTGCTAATTGGCGGGGAGATGTGTAAAGGTGCCCATACACCTTACAATTATCTGCAGATATTCTGTGGTCAGATGGAAAAAATGCAACAGATTGGCCCAGGTAGAGATTACTCCATCCACACAGTTAAGTGTAGATGGAGGAATCTGTTGCACCTTTTACATCTGACCACAGAAAATCTGCAGATAATTGTAAGGTGTATGGCCAGCTTAAGGGCCATACACATCTTCCTGCTCAGCTCTTAGCAACCTGGAACACTCTGACCGGTATGCCACCCTGCTCCTTGCTACCAGGATGCCAGCCAGAACTGGAGCCAAAGCTGGGCTCCAACTACCCACACCCCTAGTTAGCGCACAATTAGAATTTGGAATTGGACTCCCCTTCTTCAGGGCCTGAGCAACAGTATGTAATGAAATCAGAAAGAGCTGTGGATAGATCAGTCCTTACTGTAAATGGGTCACGCTGACAATCAGCACTTATGCAGTAATAGTTCAGGCTACAAAGTACATATCTCCCTGATTTCATTATATATTGTTGCTAAAGCCCTGTCCATTTTTTAAGAGGCACTTCCTACCACAGATCTAAGATTTGATCTTTTGATGAGCGATCTCCCCATCACGACTAGAGCCTAGGACCATCACCAAGTCCACACCTACACACAAACTATCATTAC
>NW_017306510.1:1170923-1175328 GCF_000935625.1 Nanorana parkeri
CCCCAAGGAGTACATCCCCCATTTTAGGAATGCACCGATGCCGAGTACCCGTGCCTTGTGCCCTGATTATAAGGAAGTCGGGCGGTGGATCATGACTCGTCACCCGGCTTCCTGACTGGCGGCACATCATGATCCGAATCCCGGCTTCCTTATTGGCTAGGAAGCCAGGTTCACTTGTTCCTAGGCAGCCTGGCGGTGGGTCATTAGCTGTCGCCCGCCTTCCTGATTGGTTAGGAAGCCAGGCTGCTTAGCAACATGTGGAAGCTGGATTCCTAGCCAATCAGGAAGCTGGGAGGCGGGTCATAACCTACCACCCGGCTTCCTGATTGGAAATTATTTAGATTTACATAAAAACCAAGTCCTACTCCTACTGGTCAAACGCTACCACAGATCTATCAGTTTGTTTGTTTGCCACAATAGGAAATGAGACGAAATCTCTCCAAAATATGGAAAACTATGATGGTCAGCAGGGTAACCAGAACAAGTGTCCCCATTGAAAGATTTTGCATCCGGTCCAGTTAGGGTGACAATCAAAAACACCTTTTAGTGATAATGATCACCAAGACAAATAGTGAGGGTGAATCACCATAACAGGGACACAGACAGCAATAATGACCTGACAGATGTTGTAATCTGTTCCCACTCTGTAAAAAAAAAGGTTTGGCTTCAGTTGTACTTTAAGTGCAGCCTGTACATTATTATTCACGACAGCTGTCCTTCTGCATTTTATACTTGAACATGCTGTACTTGTTTGTATGTTTTTATATATATTTCACAATTTATTGGAACATCCTTAAGGGCTTTAAAAGATAACGCTGTGAATTGATGATGAATGCCCCTTTATATAGCATACCGTATTTGCCGGCGTATAAGACGACTTTTTATACTTAAAAACATCCCCCGAAAGTAGGGGGTCGTCTTATACGCCAAGTATACAATCTAATCTGTCAGCCCGCTGGATGTGCGGTAATACTGAATGTACAGTAGCTTCGGCTACATACAGTATGCCGCGGTATACTATATGTAGCCGAAGCTACCGCACATACGGTATTACCGCACATCCAGCGGGCTGACAGATTAGCCTCCATGGCGGTCTGATTTTTTTCCCCTTTTTTTTGTTAACTCCCTCCCCCCTGTGACACGGACGCTCGCAAGGGACGGAATCCGGAAGACGGAGCACATAGCGGGGATCGTGGACAAGGTAAGCGACGCTACGCTGTAATGGTACTGAAAATTAACCCCCGAGCCACACTCGGGAATAGCGCAAGTAGGTTAGTGGGTGTATTTAAACATTATTTTGGGCTCAACTCGTCTTATACGATGAGTATAGCCCAAAACCTATGTTTTAGCAAAAAAATTAGGGGGTCGTCTTATACGCCCAGTCGCCTTATACGCCGGCAAATATGGTGATCCTTAACGTAAAACTCCACAAAGGTTTAAGCAGTGAAGTTCCTGGAGGTAAGTGTAAATTCTAATGTTAGACTTTAATCTTTGCTTCAATGAGAGGCTGATAATCGATACAGCTGTGCACAAATTGTATGTAATGGTCAGCCAAGCAGAATTGTGTTTAGGTAAATTTGTGCTGCCCAGAATGCAGACAATCTGCGTTCTGGCAGTGCATACGATTCTGTATTCAGATACCTCTTGGATGTGCATAATACAGGGGTGGTCCAGCCCTCCATATGTTGTGCAACTACAAGTCCCATGAGGCATTGCAAGACTGACAGTGACATGGACCAAGTGCCTGACAGCTGTACGAGAGAGGAGGGGACCCAGTGGCATACTTTATCCTGCCTAGTAAACATCCCCTCCTCTCTCTCTGCCGGCGTTCATCACCAAGATGGCTGCTGGCAGGTAACAGTGACACCACGCATCAGGACACCCCTGGATAGAAGAAGATGTCAGAGGGAGGTATGGCCCCATTTGAGACGTGACCCCGCATGAGATGTCATGCTACGCGGCGTACAGAAGGGGCTGACCAACACTATGTGATGCCGATTGCATAGTAAACAGTATCTTTTGCAGGCACTAGGGGCAGCTGCTTTGGGGCCCACAACAAGACTGGGTCCGGGGCAGCTGCTCCTTTGTCCTCGCTTTAAAGATGACCATTAGTACAAGATCACAAGGGACAGAGCAGTCTCCAGCAGCTGTCTACTAGACTAGAGAAAGGAAGAGGGAGGAAGTTGAAGAGGAGAGCGGTGGGCATGGAGCAGGGAAGTGTCTTGCCTTGCTGTGGCTGTATAGTTGTAGAAATGTTGCACCATTTAGTCAATAAATAGATTGACTGGAAGCTATATTGGAGTGCGAGTGACTTACCATCTGTTCATTGTATGGTTGTAGAGACACAACCATACAATGTAGTGGTTCCAAAGGACCAGTCACAGGGGACCAGCTAATTCTTCTGGAAACTAACACATCTTAACATCAAGGAGCAGCCTCCATTGTAAGAGATGTAATCAGCATTTGAAATACCCTAAAAGCCTTTTGACTTTATTATCACTTCAACTGAAAATGAAAGAGAGAATTTGATTTACATCAATGTGCAAGTTGGTAATGTAAACACATTGACTAATATGTTTATTATTATTAATAGCACACTATTAGTAATGCTGTATAAACAGTAACTACAAGTCTTACAGGTGTACTAAAGTGAATCTATCATGAGTAAAATGTGGGGGGCTGGCACTGATGATCTCCATTAAAAAAATTCTAGTTGCCTGGCTTTTACCTTGTCCCTCTGGTTTCAGTGCTTTCTAAAGCTGGCCATACACTATTAGAAATATTTAGTCGGGATGGAGGAAAATCTATTGATTTCTCTCCTTCAGGCGACAGAATAAAAAGCTAAATGGACTGCTTGCTGTCACAATGATTGAGGCTGTATTACCACATCTGAGCCAGCCAGCTTTCATTAAGCTGCCCATACACCTTGCAATCATCGGACGAAACTCTACATCCGATGATCGAACCGTTATACGATTTTCGTACGGCGGCCCCATCCTGCCCCAATTATCGCAAGGTTGGATCAGTGGTAATTAGAAGAAAGCACCTGGAGGAATTGCAGTAATCGACCGCACGTATTTTCGTCTGCGCATGTGCAGTGTAGATCGTATGAATTTTTTTTTTGTATCGTATGAATTTTGACGTACGGAAACGCCACCAACCTTGGGAAAATCGTACGATTGACCGAAGTTTTCTAACCTGCAGGTTAGCCAAAAGTCGATCGATTGTACAGTATTTGCGGTTGTACACTGCCCATCAACCGTACGAATATCGGACGAAAACGCGATCGCATGCGAAAATCGACTGATATTCGCGAGGTCTATGGGCAGGTTTACTGTCAGTCCATCCAAAACTAATAGTTGAGTTAAGGGAGAATTCTAATTGCCAGTTTACAATACCTCCTCCAGAACCCTACTCTAATCAACAGGACTCTTGCTTCCTGAACAGCACTGTTGATTGGAGCAGTGCTTGGAGGAGAGCCGGACCCCGGCTTTTGTGTTGAAAGCAGCGGTCTGCCTCTCCTATGTGCTGCCAGAATATTTTGCCCTTGCTCCAGCAATTAGAAGAATAAAGTAAAAAATGAAAATAAGTAGAGTGAAGCCACATGCTTATTAATATGAATGCAGCCTGACTGCATTACAGTAATAGCGAGAATTTAATTGAGATTTATATTAAGTCATTTAAATAGACCCACCAACTGCAAATAATGTTTTATTGACCTTCCTAATCAAAGCTGATGAACTGAAATGAGATTGCACATCACCACTGCTCTTTCTGGTACCTTCCTAAAAAATGTTATGCAAAGATGCTTTATGAAAATAGGATTTCAATTCAGCCTTCATGGGTGGCCAGGTGAGTGTATTAGGATTTTATCAGAAGATATAAAAAAAACCATATTTATTAGAAAGTAAAATTGTCTTTTAATGCCAAGACAAAACTGTCCAGAAAAATTACAGATATCAAATATCCCAATTTCATAGAGTTGCAGAGACTTTACCCTGCATGACTAGTAGCTCTTCCATAAAATATAACTTTTTCGTTTGAACTTTTTCATTCCACTGGACCTTTAAAGAAGTAATCCATAGTAACCAGCCAGTAATCACCCGTTATCCTTGAACTTACTTCTGGAAGCTGGAATCCCATTGGGTGAATGTTGGTTGCTTTATCAGTAAAGTGACTCTAAACTCAGGATTTAAATCTTAAAATGCATTCAAGTTCCCTAACCATTAACAAAAAGGTATCTTATTTGTGTATCACTCGGCTGTAGATCCTCAAATCATCTCTGAATTGGTGCAGACACTGTCCTTCCTTCTGGAGGGTGGCTACTTTCAGGGCCGGTGCTAGGATTTTTGCAAACACAGGCAAAGTTGAATTTTTGTGCCCCCCCACCCCGCAACCAACCCCC
>NW_017306510.1:1175397-1184206 GCF_000935625.1 Nanorana parkeri
CATAACATTTTCTTATGTATCTTGGATACATCTTGGAGCGGTGGCTACTTTACAACACACACAAGGACCATGGGGAACAAAAGTAGCCACCCTTCAGAAGGAAGGACAGTGTCAGCACCAATTCAGAGATGATTTGACACATACAGCTGAATGATACATAAATAATATACATGTTTGTTAATAGTTTAGGGAATTGAATATGTTTTTTAAGATTTAACTCTTTAACTGAGTTTAGTGTCACTTTAATTAAGCTGGCCACCCACAGCTTCAATTTTGGCCATTTAGCATGGAGCCTAATGAATTCTCAGCTTCGCAAGGATGAACGATAGAAATCGAACAGTGTGTGGCTAGCCGTACTGTTTAATATTTTACAGTCCCGACATGCCAATCCCTTAATTTATTTTGCAGCAGGACTGAAGAGGTTAAGCTCTCAGACAGTGTAATTATCTGGAGAGATGCCATAGAATTATTTGCAGCTCAATTCTAAAAGGTACGTCGAGCAGACACTACACTTGTATACGTTTACAATAGAGTTTGAAACTTAGCAAAGCTTCCTCCACCTTAGACACACCTTGTCAGCATAATGTGAATGAGGGTTAAAAAAAAAAAAAGGGGAGTGAGAGGTTCGGTTGTTATTCAAAATAATAACACCGAGGTGGAGGATTGAGCAACATTCTTAATGAGATGACACAATCCTATTTGCCTGCCTCGGCAACTCCCACTGGGGAAGACATAAAGTACACTAGCAATCTACTATCCACACATCTACAATACAGCAACGTGCTGATGACAGTTGACGTTTGGTGAAGATTCACAGCTGATCATGAGCCTCTACTCTAGCAAGTTTTTGTCATCCTGCACCTCTATCAATGGGGGAATAGGGGAGCCCCATGGCTCCTCCAGTTACAGCATGGGTACTGGAAATTCACTGTCTAGATCCAGATCTCTTTCATCTTCCTTGGGAAGAATTGACTTCACCAAGGATTATCTCAATGACAGCCTGCTGTCTGGTAATGAGAAGCACACCATGCAGAATTTAAATGACCGACTCGCCTCGTACTTAGAGAAAGTGCGATCGTTGGAGGAGGCCAACGCAGAGCTGGAGAAAAAGATCATCGACTGGCAAAAAAATAAGAGTCAGAATAAGAAGAAAGACTACAGCAGCTATGAGAAGGCCATCGCGGACCTACAAACACAGGTACCGAATGCTAAAAGAATATCAAAAGCTCACTTAATTAAAAGCAAAGTGTTGGAAGGCAGAATTAAACACTGCAGAAATTCATTATACTTTTAAAATGTGTACAGCTTTGGATAACTAATCAAAAATAGAACATTATCTTAGCACTTTTTATTTGCACCTCCAAGTCCATTGAAAAAAAATAAAAAGGGTCGGGGGTCCTGATTTACTAATGTGAGAAGTGAACCTGTATTCAGACATCCAATCATGTGCAGGAAAAAATGGAGAACTAATGCAGGCGATTGGATGTTTCCCTTTATACTTTAATAATTTAGGGGTCAGAGCTCCTAAAGTCTGTGCAAATTCTAAAACTTTATTTTTCTAGTTTTGGCTAGAGTAGGGAATGGCTACATGTCCTGTCGGTTTATTTTTCATAGTCTGTGTGCAATATTCCTTACTTCCTGTTTCCAGAGACATAGTAGGAAGTGAAAGGGATTCAGTTGTCACCGGAAAAGGTGTCTCCATTGGCAGGTTTATCCTCCCCTCTCGTTCTGGTAACAACTGAAACATTTTACATTTCCCATAACTTTGTGTACCACAAATGATGGACACCAAAACAACAGAGAGAGATTCTCCCCAGTGGGAACACAGACACTAATAATAGGTTTATAGAGACTCTAAAGACTAAAAAGATTTGGCTATGCATACACTTGTAGGCATTGTTAATAGAGGCAGTAGTAAAGAACACTTGAAAGTTTTAGAAACTTGTCAGGACTGAAAATGTTTGAAGTAAAAGTATTATTTTGGCAGGATATATTCTTCTATGCACTCTTCTCTTGATGTCCGGAAGATTTGTATTTGATCCTTGACCAGTGAAATTTGGTCACTTATAGGAAAATCTGAATCCATGGGAAATAATAAGCTTATTGGTGGTAGTATGCTTAGTAGACTGGTTACCCATGTGCAACCAATAGAACCAAACTGAGCATTACCTTTAAAAACTGGGCCTTATAGAAGTTTGGCTATGTCTTTCCAATTGTCAAAATAAATGACTGTTGCATTGAGACATATGCCACAAGTTAGGGGTTCTGTTTAATAGCCAGTGTGGCATTTTGTACTAAGAAAAATGAATGGAGCTTTCACTGAGGTTTTTTTGTTGTTGGTCAAAGCATAGAAAAGATTGTGGCACTTCCAGGAAGCCACGCCATTCAAGGATGGGTAGGTGTCTTACCTCCTGTTATTCTTGGCGAGAAACCACACCATCGTTGGCCAGTCTCACATTTTCAGTCACATCACACCATGGCTGAAATGTATCTTGGACACATTGCACAATTGTCTGTGATTGCCATATGAAATAGCTCTCTCCAGTAGTTATGATTAAAACAGAGTTACCGCCAACACCTTTCTTCTAGTTTTGGGAACAGTGGGCAAGGGGTAGAGCCTCTGTCAAATTTGTATTGCTGTGTCCCTCAGTATTTGTCATAATGACCACTGGTCACAAGGACAGAGTAGAGGCTGGAGCTCCCCCTCACTTTGTGGTGTTTTGCATTTATTTCCTGAGTATATACTATAGGTAGCTTCTGGGTCAAGCCATTCGCAAAGAAGTCAACATGTAGGGTCCATCCTCCAAAATTGATATTTTTTATGTCAGGAGTTCATTCATGGACCATGGCAACACAATCCTGTGCTTGAGTTTCCAGCTCCACCCACCTTCAATTGCCGGTCTACCACTGCTGGTGTCCCCAAGTGATGTAAGACTTCACCCAACCAGACTTCACCCAAATAATGTAGAACTAGGAAGAGCCACACTAGGTCCTCAGTTTCAGGCCAGGATTCCTTTCATGGACCATGCTTGCAAAATCTCTATGCTTGAGTTTCCCGCTCTAACCATCTTCCACAGCTGGAGTGGTGCCACAGAGATGTAAGAATCAGTCAGTTGATTCACTGTACCAGACTTCGCACATGTCTAATCTCCAATACATGGGTGATTTGTTTCATTCTGGAAAAAAAATTCGCCCAAATTTTCTGAAATTCGGACACATCCGAATTTCCGAATCCCAATGCATCCGAATGTGTCAGAATCTGAATTTCGGTTTCTGAATTTTGCATCCCGTCCGAGTTTCGTTCAATAATGAAACTGAATCGCACATGTGACTTTTCTGGCCAATCAGATGTGTTTTTCGGTTTAATGCATCCTGGGAGCAACATAGGAGCCATCTGATTAGCCAGAAAAGTCACATGCCGTAACAAAAATTTGTGTTCAGTATATACATATAATACTAAAGCTGAGGCTCCTGGACCTGAATGACATTCGGGATCCAAATTTCCAAATGCAATTCGGAAATTCGGATCCTGAATGCTATTCGGGTCTAGGAGCCATATACATATATTACGAAAGCTAGGAGATTCGGCTTTAGTATTAATATCTGTTTATGGTTTTCTTTTTTACTTGCAACGAATATTCAAAACGAAATTCAAATTATGTCCGAAACCCATACCAAATCGAATTTTGGATCTGAATCCCAAATTCTGAAATAACGAAATATCCGAACCAAACCGAATTTTTCCGCAACATGTCTATTGGAGATGGAGGAACAGCCACTTCTCAGTTAAAGAAAGCTTTATTGTAAAAAAAAAAGTAGTTGCATGCAGAGGTCAACGATGAGACCATTGATACATTTCATATAGGTACCGGTAAAAGTTTTTTTCATCTGTTTTGTTACCTAAAGGTGTGTTGGACTGAGGACCTAGTGTGACTGTTCCTCCTACTTTATGTGTGCGGCAGCTTGAATTACCTGTGGCTACACTGATCCAGTCTTCTCTGTTACATGGGTCCTGTAACTAAAATATGGAGTCTGACCTTTTAAAATCAACCAACTTGGCAGGGATACAGAAACTTCTTAGTAAGGCTGATTGTTATGCTTCTTACGTGATGTGTTGTTTTGCCAGTTCTCTCAGGTAGCAATGAAATGTTCTTCACTCCCTCAGTTAATCCCTTGTGATGCAAAAGTGTCTATTAATGCCTGTCTCTCTCCTTGTATCCTAGCTGGATATTCAATCCTTTCATCTCTTCTAAACAAAATCTCCTTTATAATCCATAGGTTCCAGCTGTCAATTCACAACGCATTGTTTTATTTAATATCATGGTGTATAGCACAATGGTGTGCAGCAACGTGGGCTAACTTGACGTGGACCTAGCATTAGATATTTTGTAATGTTTAATGCATGCATACTAAGTAATGTGTAAGGGGTCATGCTCATGCACACAGGCATTATGAAAATGCTCTGATCTATGTTGTATCCTTCTGCCAGGTGCTGGCAGAAAATCCAGCACATAAAAATTAGCAGTTTTGTGCATAATTGTGTGTGTGCTTATGCAGCTACAGCCTTTGGAGGTGAATTCACATAAATTATTTCTATTGGCTAGAATATTCATTTTTTTCTAGCCACTAGAATGACCTTACATGCGTGTACATGCATAAGCATGTAAGTTGTGCCAGTAAGCTGCTGTCCGAATGCAGCCCATAAAAAAACATAAAATTCCTCTAAAAGGGGCATATTTTTGTCTTTGTACATGAGGCCTTACACTTCCAGGAGTTTACTGCCTCTCACAGAGATCATAGTATCCCCCTTGACTATGCCTTTATCTGCTTGTCTCTGCATAGGGATGGAGCCAACTTTGTTCAGACATAATCCGGGGTCAGGTCTACTTCCTGGACTTAAATGCTGACTCAGATGTAAATTCTGGTGCCTGCACAGTTCTTGTCTGTTTTTATAAATTTCTGACTCATATCAGCTCTCTGCTACTGCCTCTCACCTTGTGACTGGCTACAAAGTCAAAGTTTTATCACTGGTGGAGAGTAGTGATGATCTGGGGCTTGGTACAAACACATTTTTACCTGAGTACACCCAAACCCACTCAAAAGCGTGACCAGCACAACCTCCTCCCAGCCCAATTAGTTGTGGCAGGGGCATTCCCTGCCCCTTGTGACGTGTAGCCGAGGGGTGGGGAATTCATTTGTTGCAACTGATTGTGTTGGGAGGGGGCTTAGGTGAACTCAATCAAACTGGGTTTGCACCAAGCCCCAACTCATTATTGGTGGAGAGTGCTTTACAGCATTCTGGAGATTTAAAGCAATGATCAAAAATGATTGTTGCTGTCAAAATGATGTTTATAATATTAGGATAATTAAACAGTATTATGCTTATGAGTTAATGGTAACCATTGTATCTGTAAAGTTTACACTCTAACTCCAAGATTTTTTTAATTATTCTTGAGTCTTCCCCTTCTAACATTGAATAAAAAAGTCCCCACGCTTCACTCACCTTCTCCAGGTTCAAGCGCTGTCCCCCGGGTTCCTCAGTCATCGAGCTCTGCCCGTCCTCCTTGGGCAAAACACCACTCACATAATTCTAGCCATATGCAAGTCCAGCCTGCCATTGTAATATTCCACTAGGGATGCATCAGCACACAGGCTGGGCTCACAGTGCTCAAGGAATGGTCGACACTCACAAGTTATTACATGGGCACCGCTCACTCCAGAAGGAATGGCAGAAGTGGGATGATGCGGAAGCTCTGATGGTGTCATCAGAGCAGCTAAAAGAGTGCAAGAAAAGGGTATGTATAGGTTTTTTTTTTTAAAAGGTCAGGTATTTTCCCCAAAGTTCTCCTAAGGGTAACGGGAGAACACAAACTAGCGTTCTCCCGTGACCCAAAGCTCAGTATACCGCGAGCTATACTGAGACGCCGCAGCCGGGACGGATCCAGACATTGCTGTCGAGATCCACCCAGCTGCGGAATTGACAGCTGGCTCTGTCTATCCAGAGGCAGAGCCAGCTGTGCCCCGCCCCCTCCCCAGTCAGTGCCGGAGGATCGGACAGGGGAGGGGGGAATCCCTGCACGGAGTCGTGAGTGACAGTCACAGCTCTCTGCAGGGATAGATCGAGAAGTGAGCGAGCGACGGTATGTGTTCGCTCAATTCCCGATCTACTGAGCCGACCTGTGACCGTTTCATTGTCACACGTCGGCTCAGATTATGAGGCTGAGTAAAAATCACTCACCTCATAATTCTCCTTTAATAAAAAAAAGACCTGGGGCAGGTGGTGGGATGTCCAAAAATAGGGGTGTTCTGTTTAAAAACAGAAATTCTTTCCTAGGCACTAATGCCAACGAAGTTGTAGACATCAACAGCATCTACGTATGTGTACAGTGCGCATTAGATTGTACTATTTAGTGCTATTGGGCAAATTTGAAAGAAAAGCTTTCCAATAATACTACAACCTGAAGCGTATGTAAAGCCAAAATGCTTTTTCTTAATTTTGGATGGGAGGGAGGGTTAGAATCTGGTCAGGTTTTACTTCTATTTTGGGCTCCATTACAAAACTTTTCCCACGCTCCTGTTTCAAGGACCACATTTAACCAGACAGCAAGTAAGGAAAAATCTGCAACAAGAAAAGAGACAACAATAAAAAGCAAATTTTTTGTACTTCTGTCTTAGTTGTTTTTAGAGAGTTTCTTTCATTCCCTGATGGTGAAACAGACAGGAAGTGATGGGAAATCTCTGAAACTGAGTCCCAAACAGCAGTAACCCTCCCAAGTGTAGCCACTTCCGCACACTAGCTGTTCTGAGCTACAAAATCCATCATGCATCGACCTCTGGAAGTCATGCCTGTGGCTTTCAGAGTCTTGCCATGCCTTATGGGAATTGTAGTTCAACAACAGCTAGATGGTTGAAGTATGGATACCCCTGCGCTATACATTTAAAAAAGTCAGGTAAGATGGTTCACATACATTTTTTAAATCCCTTGCATAGGTCAATGCCCTGGGCAAATATTTCATGACTAATTTTGCTCCTGTTTTTGGTGACATCATTTTGTGACTTAATTATTTCCTCAGGATCATTACATCATTATTGACAGATGTTAACATTACTTCATTGCATTCATATAGGCCAATTAAAGAGGATAATGATTATAAGATTCCATTGTACACTTCACATTTCACAGTTTTGGTGAAACTCAACAGTGTTGTAGTGTTTTATGCCAGAGATGTAATGCTGATACAGATTCTTCCGAAACCTAAATGTTAACTTTTGCTTAATGAGTATCTAGATGGTGTTATTGTCACTAGTTTAATGAAAAGCTCCCTGTGAAAACATGGGTGAATTATTGACAAGCATTGCAGCATTATGTACTGTTGTTGTGATAGGGGTTTGAATGTCAAAAGAAAGGCATACCATATTTTATATTCCTCTGGCTGATATTGGCTCCCCTTCCCTCATAACACCAGTAATAGGCAGCATGACTTTTCTATGTGGTACAGGCCACAACAGTTCTTTATCAGAAACTTAATATCAGCTTAACAATAGTTTGAAACCAAAGTATCAAAGCCCTCCAACCACAAGAATCCCATGTAATAGCAAGTTCAGGTCTTGCTGGCCATGTCATGTAAGCTAGATGATCTTCTTACTGGGGGGTTGCCAATCACTACACACAGTTACCTCAAACAGGGTTGGGCTTTTGCGCATGCGCGGCTGCCATTTTAACCTAACACCTTCCCTGTTGTGTCTCAACTATGGTATATTTGTTCTATTGTTTCATTGATTGTTTTCATGTTGGTGCCTACTGACACTTTTTGGTAGTTGAGCACCATAGCAAGTAGTTATTGTTCTTTTGGTATGTCCCTCTGTTCAGAGCTAGTTAGTTTGGTCTTTATATAGACCTTCCCTTCTTCTCCATGTTCCATCAGTATATTTGTTAGCTTCATTGCAGACAGTAGGCTGGGAAAGTCATAATCCTTTTAATATTTTAAAAGACTGGAAAACATCCTCTGTACTATACTTGAGTTGTAGAACTGAATCCGTGTCTTCTTGGAGAGGCATGTCATGCCCAAAGAAAAGGACCTGTGTAGGCTCTAAACATTGCACTGATACTGTTTGTGATGTGATTGCTTCAATACAACATTTGGACTATTGATTAAGGATCCATGGTGAGGTCACAACTTATTGGTGTAGTAACCCCATCCAATCTGCTTGCAGTTGCTACAGCACCCTTTTACTCTAGACGTTGTCCAGGAATGTATGTGATGGGAATATATTGAGTCACTTATTGCAGAGTTAAGCTGCATATGGAGCTTAATTAGCATGTGACTGTACTGTCCAGACAGGTTAAGATCTATGGAGGTATGTCAGTTATTAAACTGGTAATTGAGACAGAACATTCCCCATCTACATAGTATGTGTTTCCCATCAACCAGTCAGCCTCCCCTGCCCCTTTTTTGCTTATGCTATACAACCATGCAATACATAGTATGTTGTGAAGAATAAGTGTAATTGCAATGTCTAGTATGCAGTTAAAGCATGATGTAACAAATAACTATAATATTTGATCAATTTTTATATGCATGTGCTTCACTGAGTAATTATGAACCATAGCATCAATGTGTAGGTGAGAAATGCAACTATTAAAGTAAATGAGCAGTGTTAAGCATGACAGTGATGCTGAATTATCTGTGATCAATCACAGTAAAGTTAGCCAGGTCATAACTGTCTACAAAAGTGCCTCCCTAAATTGAGTTTAGGGATAACTCTTATTTTATGCTATTTTTCAGCAGATGTGTCAACACTTGGGGGG
>NW_017306510.1:1184332-1247958 GCF_000935625.1 Nanorana parkeri
ATGATTATCTAAACCATGAAAAGATGAAATAATTGCATGGCTATATTAAAGGGTTAGATCACCAAAAACTAATATTCCAGTTTTTGGTAGATGCCTGAGCATGCAAAGGTAGGTGGGATACCCACAACTCAAGATAGGTGGGAACAGAGTGTAGAATTATAGTAGGGAGCTCTCACTGGTGGACTATCTAAGACATATAAGAGGACATTTTACCCTAGACCCATAAGGTTGATCGCGATCTACCAGTCTCGTAGCAATCACTGGTAGATCGCGATGTCCTGGGTCTTCTCTGGATCCCTGCTGCTCTCCCCCATCTGTATGCAGCGGGGAAGACAGCAGGCGGATCTCTCTCTCCTCACCATGCTCCCTCCTCCGCTGTCCTCGCGGCTGCAGCGCTTCTTTTACTTCTCCTTGGATCCCTGCTGCCTCTGCACAAGAGAGCAGTGGGGATCCAGAGAAGAAGCTGAGCCCCCCTGTGTGCGTGGCCAAGCGGCGGAGGATCACCGATATGTACCAATCCTCTGTGCAGGACAAACACTGGAGCGATCAGCTGATCACTCCAGTGTTTGTAAATAACTGGGGACACATAGCACTATGTGTCCCCAGTTATGAATGAACAAGATGTGGTTTTCATGAGTTTCTGTACAGAGGCTCCTCCCCAATCAGAAACTAGATGATAGTAAAATAGTTTCTGAATGAATGGGAAGCATCTGTGCTTTCCATTCATTTAGAACAGAGGCTGCAGAAAAAAATAAATAAAAAATAGTAAAAAATACATCTTGGAGACAGGGTGCTAGGTGATGTCACACACCTGGTGGGGGGCACAATTTTTTTTCTTGCCTCGGGCGCAAAAGGAGCTGGCTACGTCTATGCTCCCGCAGGTGCTCGTGTGGCTGCCAGCTGAATGTGTTAGACGCCACAGACGGAAAGGGGCAGGACACCTCTCCCCGTGTGCAACGTCGGCCACATTCAGCCACACGAGCACTGCGAAAGGACAGGACGCCGGCGCCTCTAGAACGCACTGGAATGCAAGCCGGCTGACTCCCTGCGTTCAGTGCGATCGCCCGCACCCAGAACGCAAGCACATTAGTGCCTGCATTCCGGTCCAGTGCGATCTGCATTTTTGCTAATCGCACTAATGTGGCTGCGTTCCGGGTGCGGGCGATCACACTGCGGGTGATCTCCAGACGAAAAATTGTGGGTGCCCCTGCCCTAGACTCTACTGGTTGATAAATAAAATGCCCTTTGGGGGCATACTGACCCTTTAGGGTGTATGTCAGAATAACATATCTGCAAAACATGCACCTTTCCCCATGTTTTATCCCTTTAAAGACTCTGCTAGTACAGAAAAATACATGTTGATCTGCCAGAAGTGAACTCAGCCCTGTGGTGGCATTTTTGTGGTTTCTCTTGTCAAACTACTCAGACCCACCTACTCTCCCATCTCTCATAAAAAAAAACAAATCATTCTGCAGGCCCAAGATAAAGACTAGGAGGGCTAACTCTCCTTGAAACAACACAGGAAGTGAGTAGTTGGCACAGGACAACTCTCAGATGATCAACAGGCATTTTTTTAAAACTTATTAAAAGGATACAACAAAATTCTTTGAATGGTATATTTAAAGGACCAAATGAGAGAAGCTCATTGTTAGGGTTTGCCCATACTTTAACATACCTGTAGTAGCACTGTGGTGTAGGCACAGGAGATCATAGGCACCCTCAGATACCAGGAAGTGCATTGTGGTTTTTTCAAGAGGAGTTACAGACAAAAGGTCCATTTTTCAGGGTTTGTTTTAGGTACAATTAGAGAACTCAGGGATGGAAAAATAAACTTGCACCTTTCAGTGGGGCCGCCACCGCACTGCAAGGGTTGAGTGCCTATTTTGCCTAGGAGGCTCAAATAAAGCTGTTTTATTCACCTGATCCCCGGTCCCATGGTCGTTGGCACTAACCTCTCTCCCCCTCCATATTGTCTAGGAAATGTTCCTCCATGTCTTCATGTCTAATGCAAATCAATAGACCTGCATAAGACGTGATGATGTTAATGGTACTTAGCAAGCCTGAGCCAAGGGTTGAAGAGGCAGGGGGGACCAATCTAGCAGCCCAAAGATCAGAGCAATACAGCTTTTTTTTGAGCCCTCTAGACAATACACCTTGCAGTGTGGTGTGTTCATTAAATCTATATTGTCCTTATTGCAGCAAATCTTCACTTTTTGAATTCAGTTTCACTTAGATGTTCATTTTCAGGGATAGCATGAGTGAATTCACTCTGACAGTGTTACACAGCTAACGTGTGCTCTACCTGCTGGAGATCATATAACTGAGCAATGGATAACTTAGTGCAGCATGCAAATATTCAGTTATTATTGGCAGCAGGGTCCTGGAGCAAGTCTGTGGAGCGGTTACCTGAGGTGAGGAACAGATGATCATCCCTGGATGCAAGCAGTTTTATCATCTGTCGCTAACCTCAAGTAATCGCTTCATATGCGATTACATGTGAACACCAGTGGACAGCTGCAGTCACTGTCAGCCTGTTATTACTTTGTACAGGCCCAGCAACCACAACTCTCTACATCCACCTGTGAATGAAGCCATAATGGCTAGCGTTCCTTTGTAAATTTTAGGACTTTAGGTCAAGTTCACATTTAGAGCCTTCATAGTAATGTTTAATTTTTATTATACAGTAAATGACATGTGGATGTATAATTTTGTGGTCTCGTCATTTTTGGAGTATTTGGTGCCAAAGTGATGGTCCTGAATGCTAGAGCTGGATACTCAAAAGTAAGAAACCTCTACGTATATGGGACGACTTTGCAGGCTCGGGGAGCCCAGGGTTTCTTGTAATTTACTGCTTGTTTATAATGCCCTCTGGATAAATCAGATGAGCATTGCTGTCAGTGGTAGAAAGTGCTTCTCAGATATTAACCTTAGGTTACTCCTGTGATGTCATCCCATGTCAAGTAATCTCTTGGCATCTGGACAGCTTCAACTGTAAGGACTGCAGTGTGTAGACCAATCTGGGTTGACGGATGTTTGTATAAACTGGATCCGGAAGAATTTTCATAATTATATTTATGTTTCAACAAGAATGTACAGCATTAGGTATAGCCAATCTGTATATGCTATAGCTATTTGCATAAGGTATTTTTTACTAGCTTGATTTTCAGGTCGTCATTGTCCAAGGTAGCTAATTGTTCCTACTGATATGCTGTATTGGCACTGTAATAAAAAATAGTTTAACATAAATCTGGAATGAACGTAGAGAATAAGAGATAAAGAACAGATGTGCAGTATGCAGCACAGTATTACACAGTGATTGAACTGACTCATATCCACATATATACAGCCTTTTCTGAGCACTTGTTGAACCTTTGTTTCATGGACGTGTATTCTTTCCATTTTTAAAGCTGAATTTCAGATAAGCAAATATTGTCTAAATACAAGAGCCATGTGTATTTTTATTTGAATCTTGGGGAGCTTTGTGTTTGTCTTCCAGATCTGTGCAGTAATCCAATGTGAAAGTTTACCTTTGTGCAGGGGTTTCCTATAATAAAGACCAGTCGCTGCCTCTCTCTCTCTCCTTGTGCAGGTTGACTGGTCTTGTCTCCGCCCCCCTGTAGTTTACTGCAGGCAGCCTATAGTGGGAGGAACTGCTGGGTCCCTCCCACAGCTCTGCTCTCTGTACAGGCTATGTACAGTGCAGTGATAATGTAGCTGCTACTTTTACAAGGGAGTAATTGGATAGTGGTGATTACAAGGTAGATGTATATCCTTTTTGGCTATTGAGAAATACATTTAAATGAATGTTTCTGTGCTTGGAGTTCAGCTTTAAATGTGGAAATATATTGATTCATAAAATCGATCACTTTAACCCAAAAACTTACTAGCTATCAACATCTTCCTATTATAATAAACTAGTGAGGGATAATGTAGGTTTCACTGATATGTGAATCAACATCATTCATTTTTTTGATTTTTCTAAATGTATGCTTGAAGACCTTTACAATTTGCAGAGAGGACAGTCTCTTGAGCAGTGGGGGCAATAAAGCCAAGTAGACCAGTAATGTCTTGTGAGGGAATGATCACAGCAGCTGGATAACAACCTGAAATTAATTGAATACTTCCCTGGGTTCTAGTGCCTACCGAGCCACATGGCTTACTAACCCTTTTGCTCCCAAAGTTAAGGCAATCATCAGGAACTTGTGGTTTAAACTACAATTTTAACTCCTATCTGTGTTCGTGGTTGGGCATATTAACAAAAAGACCTAAGGTAAGCTTTCCTAATTCAGTGCTAATCATATGAACCTGAAACTTGCAACACATATGTTTGCTTATCTGAATAAGCACCAGTACTTACTCTTAGTGGAATGTGGTCCCCAAAACCAGGCCTGAAAAGAAGCCATTCACAAATGTCCATGGTCCTTTCTGAAGGTCTGTATTACAACGAACATTAAATTTCAGTTGCAAATACATGTGAAACTCACAAGAAATATAATATTTCTAAACCAAAGTACCATATTGACTTACATTCTTAATTTTCATAAATAGACAATAACTTCTGCTTCAGGCAGGAAGCCAGACAGGGTTTACAAGGGTTAAATTAATTGTAGAAAGCAGATCAACAGGATCTACAAGCTACTGCCAGGCTAATAATTTACAGTAATATGCAGAAGGAAAAGGACTGTTGAATTATATAGGTGTTTTTGAATTTGGAGGTTGTCTATTAGTGGTATAAAAATGTAACCCTCAACAGGACTTGAAGTGTGTCCATATCTCTTGTCCAACCATATGGCCATGGTCCTTAACTACTAAAGTGTCTTTGAAAAACATTTTTCTTTTGCAAAATTTTCCTTAGGAATTTAATTGGTTGTTGTCATGCTTTACTTAACAGCTACTCTCCTCAGATACAATGTCTTGCCTTCCTTTCAACCCCTGCAAGGCTGTTTGGCCACCGGGGGCAAGGAGAGGAAGCCTTGTGTAAGAAGCGTATGCAAGGCTGAAAAATCTCTTTCTGACCCTGCATGAGATTTCTAGGCATCCGAGTGGCCAATCACCAAGCACCATTGCTGTCACATTGGATTATAGTGGTAATCACAGGTTTGCGTTAAGCTGCCTATAGACATTATATGAGTATCACCACATCTGTTTGATGACCTTGTGCTTAGCATACCAGCAGACATCCCTTTTTGAAGAAAAGAACCATTGTACATATATTAATGCCCTGTCCAATCATGTTTTTACTCCTTAGATAAGCAATTTCGGTTTCCTCCTCACTCTCTTTTCTGCATCCCTGGCATTAATATACAATGCTCAGGGAATCATTTGTACCTGTTTGTGGACTCAACATCATTTAATTGTGCCTGGATGTCCAACCATAATCTAATGTCTATGACACACTTAGTCCAGAGCAGTATTCAGGTAGCCAGGTCTACATAGAAATTACAGCTGGCGTCTAACTTTTGAGGTTTTCTCTAGTTGTTGTCAATGAAGCTGACCCCTGGATTGGTCAGACTGGCTTCTAAATTCCATATTAATTTGTCCATACCTGCCTTAGTCAGGTACTTCTCAAAATGAAAACCCATTTTCTACACTTACCTGTACTGATCCTGCTTGCATTATTTCCTACCTAGACCTGTTGGTTATGTGTTTAGATGAAGCACCGAGATCAAGGAATGCTGAATTACGTTTTACTTGCATAGAAGAACATTATATGTGAATACAACATTATACAGCATACATATAGAACTTCCTGTGTGTATCATAGATAGGTATGCATACAGAAAACTCTCATAGACTAGCATTGCACTACAGTGACATCTACAGCTCAAAAGACATAATATATGCTGTTGTATTTCCAATAAGACCCTCCCTATTAGTTTTGTGTTCATACTTCCCAGCTCTTTGTGATGAGAAAGAGGGACTCATTTTGGCATAAAGTATGTAGATAGAGAACACACTCCTTCCCTGACCCAAATTTTACAGACAAAGAATATACAAAACAATGATAGGTTAAACAACGTGCTTTTGTCCACCGCTATATTTCCCTCTTATTCTGACTTTTCATATATCACTTAGTGGTAGTTACTGTAAATAGTACATTTTCACGGAGGTCTATACATCAGACCAAAGGGAGGGACAATTAGAAGGAAAGAGGGACAAGCTTTCTTAATGAGGACATTTGGGAGCTATACCTGTCCAGAAATGACAAATGTCACAATGTCTTAACCTGACTGGTCTTCCATAGTGGCCTGATAAAGAAGGAATCACTGGTTGTAGGCACCTTCACACTGTGGATTCCTACCTAACCACACCATATTTCATTCCAATTTTTACAAAACTACACAACTGAAAGTACTACATGACCAGGAAGTCATCAAGGCATAGGTAACACAATTAACAATAACATTCCATTGCAATAATAAATAATCCTCAAACACAAAAACAACATTCACATTGATATAATTAACCTAAAATGATGATCAGTAGAGCCCATAATAATAAGCCTGTTGCCTAACCAGTAGGCAAATCCCTATTACTATACCTAAAATGTATGAAAAGGCAAAACTTATTTTTAGAAAGGGGAGGTAAGTATCTGTTTCTATTGTTGTCTTTGTACATCCCTCAGGTTTTCCTTATGACCATTGTCATTGAGACAAACAGGGTTATTCACAAAAGGGTGAAGAGTTTGGAGACAGCAGTAGAAGGGAACAATCTAGGGCAACATAGCTGAACTGGAAAGTGAGCTGAAATCGGAGAATTTTTCCAAATCGGCTATGTTGTCCTAGATTGTTGACTTCTCCTGCTTTCTCCAAACTCTTCACCCTTTTGTGAATAACCCTGAAAAAGTCAGTGCTAAATTTGAAAGTTGTCACCTCAGTAAGAGATGATGGGAAATCTTTCACATGTTCCGGGTGCAAATGTCCTGGATGGAATTTGTATCGCTTTGGTGAGATTTCCTCCAATTTCCTATTGTGTCTTCAGGACAAAAAGTAAAGTAATATCTCCCCAATCGGAAACAGACAGCAAAAAATTAAATAACCTGATAGGGTAAGGAATGGTTGACACCCCTATGCAAAACAGATGGAAAAGGTTTTGGCTAAACATACCCTTTAAACACAAATGCTTGGGCCCTGTATACTATAGTATGTACTAAACAAGGAAGTTTCCATCTATGACCTCTGTGTTTGAAATGGACTCTCCTGCAGTTAATGAATTACAACACTCCTCTAGTGTCTAGTGGCATTATCATATGTTCTGACGAGATTTTGTTCATACAAACGTTCATAGAAAATTCTACCAGCATATGGCCAGTGTTATGTCTGATTAATTAAAACCTGTACTGAGGTAAGTAAAGAGGCTGTCATTGCTGACCGCGTCTGTACAATTTAAGTTGACTAGCTGTTGCTGGCCTCGATATTCCCATCACTGGCCCAAAACAAGCATGCCGCCAGTAAAGTCAGAACTCCTGATAAGTACTTTTCTAAGGACAGTTATTTATAAGTCACAGAAGGCGTTGAATTAGTATAACATGCAAGGCAGCTAATAATTTCAAAGAAAGAATTCAATAATTGCAGCCTACTCAATATAGGCTTCCTTTGAAGGAGAAGTATTGGATGAGTAAAATATACTCTTCCCAAAAATTAGAGCTGGCGTGGGACACTGCAGCTGTCACATGTCGGCCCTATAGATCAGGAGCTGAGAGATCACAAACCGCTGATTGCTCAGCTCACGGCCTTTTCCCTACAGAGAGTGGTGACTGTCAGTCACCACTCCCGGCAGGGATTGCCCCCTCCCCTCTCTGTTTCTCAGTACTCATTGGAGGTACAGACAGGGGAAAGGGAGGGCAAAGCTGACTCTGGCTCTAGAAAGGCAGAGTCGGGGGTGGATCCAGAAAATCTCTCTCACATGCAAACATACAGGGTTAATTTAGAGAGGAGCCAATTAACCTACCAGCATGTCTTTGGAGTGTGAGAGGAAACCGGAGTACCCGGAGGAAACCCACACAAGCACAGGGAGAACATGCAGACTCCTTGCAGATATTGTCCCTGACCAGCATTTGAACCGGGGACCCCCATTGCTGCAAGGCAGAAGTGCTAACCACTAAGCCATTGAGTTTTATTGCATACATGCTCAGATGCACATTTTGTTTACATAAAATACTTGGTTAAAACTATCCATGCAGTGATCCCCCACCCCACACTGCAAAGGGTTAAATGTTTGTTAAGTCTAGTAATAGAGGAATAAAGTGTAAAACTTACCTTATTCCTCACTCTGGCTCTTGTTGCTGACACTCCAGGTTGTGGGTGGGCGTTTGTTGTCCTCACTTACAATGCAGTAACATTGGTCCTACATATACTTGATGACATCAGTGTGCAACTGCCGACTGAAGCAAGCACCAGAGAAAAGGTTTCAGGGGGCAGTCACACAGTGCGGAGGAAGCCTGTTAGAGCGAGGAATAAGCTAAGTAATACACCTTTTTCCCTTAACCCAAACAAGCAAAACAACCCTTGCAGTCCCCACCACCACCCTCCAGACATACACACAACCATACGCTACAAGGGTTATTTTTTACTGTCTGGAGTGAGACTGTAAAGGATTAGTGCTTTTTCCATGCCACCCTCCAAGTCACATTTAAATGACCCTCTTCCCACTGTATGATATTTAAAAATATGTTTGGCTTTGTTAAATGTCCCGCACGGCATTGCCCAGCTCTCCAAGCCCTTTGTTGACCATAGCTTGCCTATTAGCCCCAAAGGTGGCTAGAATTTGAGCAGGATTTGCCACCTCCCCCATAGACTTCATTTCAGGTTTTGTCAAATTCAAACAGGATTCAATGAATCGGCAAACCACCTACAGATCTAACCCAGTCAGATTCCTTCACCCCTATTTACGTATATGTATACAAGAAGATATGTTACCTTTCGGATATCATTAAAATACACAAAATGATGCTTTAATAATGTTTAAAGCGTGCTGCTGTAGGGTAGATTGCAGTAGCTGAGATAGCATTTGTTGGATAAATACCTAACCTTGCCTAATGAGTTTATTAAACATTCTATGAATTGTCTTAGCAGGCTGAGCATATAGTATGAGAGATGTGAATGGTATGATCCAGCCCAGCATGCCATGTTGTTAAACATATAGCATTCTGTGCTATTACCCCATATATAGAGGGTGACCGTGCCTTTTAATTACACTAATTGTACCCGCTTCTAAAAGGCCCAAAGAGAAGATTAGTCATAATGATACTTTTATGAGTGTGTGAAATGTGTGGTTTAGTCGTATATACACTCAAATGGATTACCTAAAGCTATGACATAGTGCAGAGCAGAATGCAAAGCTGTTTCTATGAATATATACTACTATTATTAATGGAACTACTATTTTGTTTTGTAGTGTGTGGGTTGGAGTGTAATACATTAATACTACCATGAGATGAGGTCTGGAATTGTATCTATATATTTTAAAGGGGGTGGGCATATCCTACCACTTGGTGTAAAAATGTGTAAGCATCTGAGATTGCAGTGTTCTATAGGACGCAGGCCAATGGTGGGAATATCTAGAGAAATACAGAATTGATCCAACAAAATGGGAAACTTTAGAATCACAAAATGTTGGCGATGCTTTGTGAGGTACTTGACTCTACAAATGCTGTTTAGGTTGAATGGGCACAAAACTCTCACAGACACCCTACACAATCTTGCGGAAAGTCTTCTCAGAAGAGTGCAGGCTGTTTTAGCTTCAAATGGGGGCCAACTTTATATTAATGTCCATGATTTTGGAATTGGATGTCCAACAAACTTATATAGATGTGGTGGTCAAATGGCCACAAACCATTTGCCCATGTAGGATATGTTAGTGGATGCAGAGAAACAGAACAAAATCTGTCTAAAGAGTGTCCTTGGTACCTTGCCCATGGTTTATTTCTGATGGTTAGTGGCAATCTTCTGACAACCACAGTCAGATTTTTTCTGACACCAGTCAAGTAAAGTAAACCATGTAGATAGAAGCCACAGGCCTATGGCTGTACCTCTGTGTACCTGACATTAAGATTGTAATGGACCTTTAACTTTTTTTTTAAGTATAGATGGTTAATAATCTCTTTGTTGTTTGTGTGCTGTAATTCTTAGGCCTCCTATACATTAACTACAATTCACAAGAACTGTAGCTACAGTATTTAATTAGGAAACCAAACTATGGCAGAATAGGAGGTTAAATGCTCAGTCCATACAAAATACATATTTAATTTTTGGATATAAACTTATGGTTTTAATCACACCCCTCTTTCCCCAGTATGAGTATGTAATAAATATTCCTTAAAGATATGCACTGCAGTTCCTGGGTCTAAGCATCTTTCATGGCCAATACAAAGGCATCTCACTACCGTGTTTCCCCGAAAATAGGACCTACCCCGAAAGTAAGACCTAGCACTATTTTTCAAGATTCCTGTGATATAAGACCTACCCCAAAAATAATACCTAGTTTGGTGGTAGCATGTGAAGGGGAACTTGAAGAGCAGGAGAGATGGTATCAGCATGCAGGGACATACTATATTAAGAGGATGACAAGGGACTCCCTCCGGCGAGCGCAGTGGAGCACTCCAGTACCATACTTCCACTGCTGTCCCCCTGAAGGTATTGCTTAATGTAATGGTAATGTACTGTACTGTAATCTGTACCGTTAAATGGTACCGTACTTTACCGCGCTGTCCACTGTCTGATGTCCCAATGCTGCACCGCTGGTACCGCTGTCCCTGATGGCAAAGGAAGCCGGCGCTGTAGAAAGCAAGGCTATGGGGCAAAACAAAATATAAGACAGACAGTGTCTTATTTTCGGAGAAACACAATATCTTTGTTGGATATTTTAGCAGCAGCTGCAGCAGAGAGTCTGGCACTTCACTTGCTACAATACGATCAGCAAGACTCTGTGGGGGTGATTTACTAACCTAAACACACGCAAGCACTAGGTGCGTGTGATTTTTACACAGCAAAACGTATTTATCAACCAAAAAGTCTCTAAAAGCATATTTCCACTAATGCCATATATGGAAAAATCATGCACATGATGCATATATAATGCTGCTTCACAGTTTAGACAAAAATGGTTAGCTCATGCATTTACATTCCTGTATTCATCAACGCAAGCAACACAATGTAGAGCTAATTTACACAACATCACCTTGCAATTCATGCAGGGCTTTGCACAACACACCTGCTGGGTGTGTACACACTACAAAGGTGTCTAGATTCCACCAATAGTTCATGCTGGGAGGGAACGCACTACAGAGGTGTATACTTGTTCGTGGCGTGTTTATAAGGTTAGTAAATCAACCCCTATGAATGAGAAGAACAGAGCTTGGTTTTCCAGAGGGGAAATTTCACAAATGGTTTTTGCAGAGGGAACATTTTGACACCGGTGAAGCGTAGGGCTAGAGCTCAATAACTCAGTTTTCAAATACACTAAGCATCTCCACTCTGTTAATGCCCTTGTAAAGTTGCTATATTTTTATTTGTAGAGTAATATACAGTGTATATCCGGTATTCTCTGGGTCTGTACACCTACAACTAAACTGCTGCTAGAGTAAGTGGACAGGCTTTCGCTCTCACGTTCCAAGAGTATCCAGCAGGTACTGTACATGGAGATGGTAACACAAAACAGTTTACCTGAGGAAGGATGAAGGAACAGGAATCCAGCTCTGGAGAAGCTAACGTATGATTTAGCCAACCACTATCTACTCTCAAAACATCAATATTGGCGAAATTACTCTTTTAATGAAAACTATAAATGTAGATTGCAAGCTCTCGTGAGTAGGGCCCTCCTAATTCTCTTGTATGGATTTGTAAGGTAACTGTGTTGTTTCCCTTTTATTTTGTAAAGAGCTGCACAAACCATTGGCATGTAAATTCTATACAATAATAATGTAGTATAATACTATTGAGCACGTGCCTATTGTAGTGAATTATTATGGAAACAAATAGTTGATATAATTATAGATGTGACGTTCCTTACTGTCCTTTATTTTCATCACTGCAATTCATAAACAAATACGTAGATTCTGGTGGAGATAAAAACTCTTAGGGTAGACTAACTGGCTTGCAGTAATAGAGAGGAACAGTAGAGCTCACAAGCGCTGCTATTCATTACTATTGTACTATTTACCTCTGTACTATTGTACAGTATGTAGATTCTGAATGGCTGTGGATATACTGTAGTATACTTGGACTTTGCAAAAGCATTTGACACAGTTCCCCACAGGCGGCTAATGTATAAGTTAAGGTCAGTAGGTATAGAGTATTCAATCTATAATTGGATAGGAAACTGGCTTGAAGACCGTATTCAGAGAGTGGTGATCAATGATTCATAAATGGTCTGAGGTTGTTAGTGGTGTCCCCAAGGTTCAGTCCTTTTACTGTTTTACCTATTTATAAATGACATATAATTGGGGATTAAAAGTACTATTTCTGTGTTTGCAGATGACACCAGATTATGTAGTGGAATACAGTCCTTACAGGATGTTTCCAACCTATAAGCAGATCTGAATGCACTGTGTGATTGGGCATCGATTTGGCAAATTAGGTTTAATGTTGATAAATGTAAAGTTATGCACTTGGGGACTAGAAACATGCATGCAGTTAACTGTTTAAAAAAAAAAAAAATCTGGATGTATTCCTAAATGCACAGAATATTACTGGATATTGAGTGCTTATAGGTGTTGTGATATTGGGGAGCTCACAGAGCACTCGCACAGGCTTTTCCATTAACAAAACATCTTTATTTTCTGTTCAAAAGGCAGACAGTAAAGGAAGTCCAACATAAATAGCTTGCTGCAGCATATAACAGATATGGGCTCACCAATGCTCACCCTTCACAGGTTATCCTGTTCAGTGTCCCAGTCCCAGGACCTTACTGTTTTCCTCAACAGGATCTCTTCAGGAATACGCTGGGCACTTTGAGCAGCTTTCAGCAGCCTTTGATTTCACACCCATACACCTTGGGTGCCTGGCTCTATCAGCCTCTCTAGGCCTTCCAGCCTCCAACACATACACAGCCTCCTGGCTTCTGGGTGGAGTCCGCCTGACTCCGGGACACAACCTGTCCCTCTTCCCAGCAGGACCTCTGAACACACTCCAGCACCCTCCTCATGAGGGATGCACACAGGTGCACAATCAGGTGCTGGCTGCCACTAAAGCCTGGACCCAGGAATGGAGATTTCATCCCTCCCAATGCTCTTTGAAATCTCCCAGTTCCAGGAACCCAAGCCAAATCAGGAAAACCTGGGAAGAACTGCAAAGCCAGCTCTTTCCCAGTAAACGTTTGCACTTTCTGGAACTGCTCAGCCCCCCTGGCTGAGAGACCTGGGTGACTATATTGCCAAAAGACACCCTGGCATTGCCACGCACTGCTACAGTGTATAAAGCTAAGCACTAGAGATTGTTGATCCAGGGAATACTTGATTGCCTTATGGGATCAGGAAGAAATGTTATTCCCCTGTTGCAAATTGAACTGAAATCGAATATTGGGGTTTTTGGCCTTCCTCTGGATCAACACCCAGATAGCAAGCATAACTTGTACAAATTTGTGGCAGGGTGAAATTGTAATTCTTGTTAACTTGCTGCACACATTCCTGGCAAGTTGTAGACTTGCAGAACACTTGCAGTACAAGTTCTAGTTGACACTTTTTGAATTTGTAGCAAATTTGCTTGGCATGTCTACAGCAAGAGTCCTGCAGGTCTTAGCAAGAGCTCTGCAAGCTCGCTGGTCTGGAGACTTGCAATGCAGACTTGCTGTAATTGTGCACCAAAATAGTGAAGCTTGGCAAGTCTGCAATAGTTTAGCAAGTCATTTTCAAACTTGCAGCTCAATTGCTTGCTATCTGGGCAGTGGGTAATTGTGGGCATAGCGTTCTGTTTAGGCTTTTCTTTTTTTTTTCTCATCTCTATAGGTTGAACTCGATGGACATGCGTCTTTTTTCAACCTGACTAACTATGTAATTATGTAATGTTGGAAGGCGGATTCTCATAGCCCACCAGTGAAGTGTTTTCATTGCTTAGATATTAAACTCATCTTTTCTTATGTACACTGGGTAGCCACTCAGCATATTTTCCTGCTTACCAGAAAACTGTTATCTTTAGAATTAAGATGGGATTAATCTGGTTGTCAACAGCATAAAATTGGGCTTGTTACAGTAGAAGGATTAATATTGTGCACCTCTCAACAGGGAAGAGAAATGCTAAGTGTCTAGACCCAATAAACTGCGTAGTGGATTACTGAGACTTGACTTGGAGACAATTTAGGCGCGTACTGTGAGTCCTGACATCCTTATTGTTGACTTCAACGTTTACATCTAATAACTGTCTTCACATCTAATTTCCAGCTTACTTAAAGTGTATTTCCACTTTCGCAGCCAAATTGGGATAACACATATTGTTTAACATGCTCCCATTCAATATAGCATAAGCTAAAATAAAAAAAAAAGCTTCTTGCAGTTTAATTTGCTTTTACTTTGGTTAGGGTTTTAAGGGTTAAAATTTCTTCTTGCTTTTTTTTTCCTTTTGAAATGTTAGGAGGGGCTGTAAGGGGCTGATTGTGCTTGTCCATTGTATGTTAATGAAGCTTATTAGATAAACACAATCCTTCAATTTCAGTCCCAAGACTTTCCATTAGGACAGGCCACTGTGAAAGGACTAAATAAAAACCTGGAATCAGCCATCTTACCCGATTTAACAAAACATCTCAAAAGGTAGATGCTGAAGAACACTCACTGCAAACGCCTCTTGGCCTCCCGTGGATTACTAGGACTCTATGGATACCACACTGACCAGGTGCGGTTGTTCGTCCAGGCCGCGATATTCCCCGCTGGGTAGGTTCTACTGTGCCCCACGGAAGCGATTGTCCAAATGACACTGGTTGCAGCAGACCAGACAGAAGTCTCTCTATCCGGATATTCTCCAGTCTGCTCACACTGCCGTAGGTGGGCTTACACAGAGTCTATGGCTCCTCTGAGTCAGCAGCAGCCACATAGATCTGTGTTCTTAGCTGGGTTATCCCGCCCGGAGCACGTTCAGAAAACTCCAGCGCAAATCACCCCTCCTGCTAAAAACACAGCCTGCTGGGAATTGTAGTGTCTATAGTCTCTCTCAGCACAGCTTGTCCCAGGCTCTGCATTGCAACTCCCACAAGTATCTCTGTATCACGGCTGCACAGTGTCATTTAGCTATTTACAAGCAGATTTATAGCTGATTCTGTACAACTTATATAGGGGGTACATTGGTCTTGCTTTGTTCTCTTTGCTGTGTTCTCAACACTGCTTTATTACTAAACTGAAGAATGCTGGGAGTGACTATACCACGGTGGTCACCTTTTTTTTCCGCCAGTATCCAAATGTTCCTGTAGATGGCAGTTTAACCCATATGTCTTTAAATCCTGTGTCCCTCAATGAATTCTAAGATTTTACAAAAATTGTATTTTAGCAGACCAAAAACTAGAAAAGGGCTTTGGAAAGGTTTACATACACTTTAAATAAGGCCACTATTTATTTCAACACACCTCTTAAATGTACTATTATAATAGAGGTAAGGAAAACCGGATTCATTGTTCATACCACTCAATTGGATTCTTCCTTTTTTACACCTACTCTACAAAGATGAATCATGGAATTTGATTGGTTACTCTGATAATGCTTCTTTTCTGTCCCACCTATTGAATCACTGTGTACTTTTCATCCTTTGTACTCAAACTGGTTGGTATCTGTTGGATGGAATTTAGTTGTTACTGAGGTCAGACGACATTCATCATTTGTAATAATTTAAATAGATGTTTTGCTTGACGGCTGTTCACATGGCAGGTCTGTGTGGGTCCCGCCCTTGTTCTAATATTGCACAGATGGATTAAAACATTTACATTAGCAAATTATTGCTGGAACTTCAAACAATAAGCCCACGCCTTGTCACGGACACAAACAAGTGAAATATTGGGCTGCTCCTGCAGGAAATACTACTGAAACCCGAGAGGAGAAAAACAAAGGCTTAGATGAAAGAACGCGTACCTAATTGTATCTATGATGGACATATAATACTCTACCATGTTTATTATTTTGGGAGAACTGAAACTCTTCTTGTGTTTTAAGGTGTCCATGTGCATGTAACTGCTACCCGCACGTGCAAAGCTTTGAGTTTTAGCTCATATGCATGGCCAATCTTTCTTTTCAACTGAAGAAGTCTGAACCTAGCAAGAAATATTTCCTGTTTTGCTTTATGTATGATGTGCTATTAGACATGTGCGATTCATTTCGTTCCGAATTGAAATTGGGCCAGAATATCGGCAAATTAGAACATTCGGATGCATGCGAATTTCCGAATTAAAGAAATAACGAAATCCCAACATATCCTAATTTCCCGAAAACTAAATTCAGATGCATCTGAAATGTTTTCAAAATGTCATTTTATTAAACATTAACAAAACAAACAAAAGAAAAGCATGGGGTCCCCACCCCAATTCAAACCAGACCCTTTAGGTATTTTAAGGGGGACCCAACACTAAAAAACATTGAAAAAGCGTGGGGTACCCCCTAAAATCACTTGATCCAAGCAGCAGCCTGGCAGACCAGGAAAGGGGGGAAATGAGTGTGCCCTCCTTCCCCCCCCGCTCCTGAACCATACCAGGCCACATGCCATCAACATGGAGGTTGATGGGGACAAGGGCCTCTTCCCCCAACCCTGGCCTATAGGGTCTGCTATGAATTGGGGAGGAGACCCCATGATTTCTTTTATTGTTTCCATGCACTGTCAAAAGTTAAAAAGAAAAAAGTAAATGTCACTTTTTTAATGTCACTTTTCTGCAACACATTTTGATTTGTAAATATCGTTTAACACAATTTCCCAAACACAAATTGACTTCCTGACCTTAAATACCTCACCCTCTTCTCCATAACTCAGGCGGGAAGTCTTCTGTATTCCTAGGGTGACGGTGCTCACTGTATTATATCTATGGATGAGCTCCTCTGTCAGCCTTGAACCTCTCCCCCTCTTCTCCATATCACAGGGCAAAGGTGTTCTGTACTCCTGGGGCAGGGGTGGGCAATTAAGTTTCTCTAGGGCCATATGAAAAACTTGCAGGGCTGTGGAGGGCTGACCCAATTAACGCATGGTACCATGCAACACACTTACCATGCGTTATAGTGCACCAAGTTGGTTGCATTGTCATTCGTTTGATTGGCACCACAAACACACCTCCTGGGTACAATGTGATTGACTGCACCGCAACGTGTGGTACGGCAATGTGCACCTGCCGAACAGTAACGCACGTTGGGTGTGTTGCACAGTACCTTGTGTTAGTCACGGCTGGAAGGGAAATTCAAACACTATATGAGCAGCTGGCACACACATGCCAACCCCACCCCAAACCCCTCCTATGTACATACCATTTTTATTCATTTATTTTTTGAAAGGCTGCAGGGGAGGACTTAGTGCCCAGTGGTCCTAGCATTCAATGACTGCAAAGGAAGACCCCTGACATCATTGGTTACTAGGAAGCCAGCTGCCCTAGCAACAAAGGACTGACTGCAAACACGGCCTGATCGCCGGCCTGCGCTGGGCTATGGCTTGCAATTAGGGATGTCCAGATACCAGTGCCGATACTTGCCATTTTCATGAGAACTAACAGGGTTGTAGCTAGGACATGGCTCTGGCGCTCCACCACTGTCCTGAAATCATTAGCCTGTATTGTTTTAGAAAAACTGTCAAATGACAATAACCAAAAATGTATCAGTACTTGTATCTGTGAGTACTTGGACAAGTATCAGTACTTGGAAAAATGGTATCGGTGCATCACTTATATATATTTATTTTTTAAAAATAATGCATTAAAATGGGGGATGTACAAATCCCAGGAGCTCCGTGCGCTCCTTAATACTGACAGCTGCCTCCTAACTTTTGCATTTTTCTCTATTCTAGTCTTGAAGCTGTAAAAGTATCTGTACTTGTACAGAGTATGGTACTTGGTATCTGAACATCCCTAATTGCAATAGATGCACCAGCCTTGGAGACCGGTGCATCAACTGTTAGCCACCCAAAATGAATCGCAGGTCGGCAGGCCGAACCGCAACAGGCCGCCACAGACCAAGGGCCAGATACGATCCGTGGCCAGAAAATGCCCAGATCTGTCCCAGTGTGAGTTAGTACAGTGAGAGAGCATATCTATAGATGAGCAGCTTTGTGAGCCTTCAACACCTCCTTTTCTCTTCTCCATAACACAGGGGTGAACTGGTAACAATGGAACTGAAAACAGATAGCAGAGGCAGAATATATGGGAAATGATCAGGTTTCTGGCATGATCAACTGGTATTTTTTTGTACTGAAACAGCAGACAAAAAAAACTTCCAATGATATATTTTGCAAATAAAAGGGAACAAATAAGAAATAGAAACTTTAAAATAAATCAAGTGAACTGTCTGATTTAAACAAAGTTGCTATATTGTATTAGTAGCTCAGTGACTGCTTTCCTTTGTTGCTTGGATTATGCTTTAAACATTTAGCTAATTATTGCTTTCTCCTTCTGTTTACAGCTTCTCAATGGGCATGTAAATGGTGCTAAGCTAACACTACAGATGGAAAATGCAAAGCTGGCCTTAGATGACTTCAAACGCAGGTATGTACATCTATTTTTCTCCCTCTGGTCTGCCTTTCTAGAGCACTTCTTAAAAATTATCACTTTATGAGATTAACGATTCCCAGAGCCATTTACCCTCCGACCCCCCGTGAATGTTTGTTCTGTGTACATAGAGGCAACACCAAACGTTCTTAATATATTTTCTTTTCAGATCGAATGTAATATAATGAAATACCGCATATGGACACTAGATAAAGCTGAATACTTCTTTCCTATGCATCTCAGCTCCATCTAGTGGCCATAATGTGGTATTACATTATACTACATTCGACCTGAAAAAAAATATACTAATGTTTTTCCCTCTATTTGCACAGAATAAATATTCGTAGAGAATAATATGGTGAATGACTCTGTGAATTGTTTATGAATAGACCCGTCAAATAATATGACGTTGACCATAATTAAGCAGAACACGTTCAAACAATTATATACTCTGGAATCCTGTAACAAAACATTGAGGCTGAATTCACATTCTGTACATTTCATTCTGTGCAGTGTTCAAAGATGTATTCCTATTTGTATTCCCCCTACTCCCTTTCCATTGGCAACCCTAATTGTGGTACACGCGTATCAATATGATCATTCTAGGTGACTAAATTGATGCAGTTGAATAAAAATTGCAAGCCATTGGCCCTCCAATCAACTGGTTAGGTGAGCTCTCAATCGATTTAGTCTATTTAGTCAGTTGGCCGTGGCAGAATTTATTTTTTTACTTCTGATCGATCGAACAAATATCGGTATGTGTGCCGGAGCACCGATTGTAATTTAGATCGGTTATGAGAGATTGTTCACATTTCTGAACTGATAGAGTATTTTCAATCAACCGTGAAATATTGAACAATGCCGCGTGACTTGCAACGCTTTATATTTTAATTGATGATGAGATCCCTTATGCTTTGTAAATCGATCAGAAATCGCTACAGGGATGGTCACCTTCAAATGTTACATTTCCCCCCATTTTTTGCCTTGCTGACATTGGGCCAAAAGGACAAAAAGTTAGAGTGACTCTCTCCAGATGCTACATAGACCAGGACGACCCGATTTTAACTTTTTCCCACGTCATCCAAAGCTTTCAAAAGTTATTCTGTGGTTTCTGTTTACCTATCTGTGAAAGTTTTGGCTTTAGCTTTACTTTAAAGATCATAATATTAAGGTACAAAAACCAAACATAACATATATTAAAAAAGGGAAAAAACAGCATAGTAAACAGCAGTTTCTATATCAGCAAGCCTAGAAGTAGGAGGACTGGGGAATCCTCATCTCCAGCCCATTTCCACTGCGAATGTTACAGGAATGTTACACCGCCGTCCCAAATGTAGCACAGTACTGTGAGGGGACACCAGTTCCTGGAAATTATGTGTTATTGTGTGGATAAACCTTCCAAGAGACATACCTTGTCATTTCTTTTATCATGATTCTCTATCCAGGCCCACCCATGATAAAGATTTTACTAGTCACCATAGGAGATCTCTGTACTAATTGCTAATATGTGTACAGAACAACATGGATATTAGAAGCCTCCTGTGATTGAAATTGCCAGTAATACTTATGCAAAACATAGCTCATAGCAGGTTAAGGAGAGAGGCTGTGAATTACATAGTTACATGGTTGGTAAGGTGGAATAAATACAAAGGTCCATCCAGATAGAGAGACACAGGTCAATCCAGTGCGCATCCAGGATTTTTCAAGCTGAACTCTGGGCACAAAAATGTTCATTTAAATATATTCCCTAAAAGCCACTAAGGATATAAATTCACTTTGGGTGCACCAGATGCCTTTGCAACCCTGATATTACCTTGTAAAAGTAGCAGTGACATCACCACGCTGTACAAAGCCTGTGCAGAGAGCAGAGCTGTGGGAGGGACCCAGCAGGCCCCACCCACTATAGGCTGACTGCAGAGAACTACAGGAGGGGACGGAGACAAGACCAGTCACCCTGCACAAGGAGAGAGAGCAGCAGTGACCGGTCTTTATTACAGGAGGGGGCAGAGACAAGACCAGTCACCCTGCACAAGGAGAAAGAGCAGCAGTGACCAGTCTTTGTTACTGGAAGCTCCAAGTTTCACACTGGATTACAGCACAGATCTAGAGGAAAAGCACAAAGCACAAGATTCAAGCAAGGACGCATATGATTCTTGTAATTAGATAATTGTTGCTTTAGCTTTAATGTTTGGTCCTGTCAACAAACCATCGGAAGCACAGATTATTCCAGCTCCATAATAATATAAGAAATAAGATAAAAAAGCCTATTAAATATAAATAGTAATTTAGAAATTAGCTTCTCTGCCACCTGCGGTATTTTGCTTCCTTATGTAATCTCTGAGTCATTCCTGCCTTTATAAATTGCCAAATGAAGACCTGGAGCCTCTGCTGCACAGGGGAGGGCCTGCCCCGCTCTTTCTAGAAAAAAAAAATGTGTGCATTTTTGGGCAATTTGGAAGCATTTTACTTACTGCTTTCACATGTTTTCAGACTTTATTTTAGCCAATGGAAAGCTAGTTGATGGGAGGAGGAGACCTTGTCAGGTGCAAAAACATACATTGCATTAATTTTGCAGGTGAACCCATTGAAGTCTATGGGGCCAAAAACACAAAACAATCAGCTACAGTCAAAACAATGCCCAGATATGTACATAGGCACCATTACCAATAATGGAATTCTCCACGTTGAGATGTCACGCTATGAGAAACACACAACAAAATGCTTAGTCATGAATGGGGACTAAAAAGTAAGGGTAACTCAAACAGAGATCAATAAAATGTGTAAGAATATTGGAAGCTGAAAGATTTGTCTTTGGCATAAAGGTGAAGTTACACTTTAAGACTTGGGGCTGATTTGTAAATCTTCCACCCAATGTATAGCTGACTGAATGCTATTCTCATGGCACTAGTACCCCTAGATGGAGATGAGCAGCATAGGTAATTTATAAATCAGCCCCTAAAAGTAAACCTCACATGAGATAAATTCATATGCCTTCAATGCTGGCTCCCTTTTGAAAATACAATTTTCCTTGTTGCTATACCCATTTTTTTCAATACTCATTTCACTGACCTGGAATGCATATGTAGGGTTAGTGACTCGAAATGTTGAAGTATGGGGATCACCTTGACATCCAGGCAACTTGATGAGGGCAGCAATGGAAGACTCTTTTCTTTTCTCATGACAGTTTTCTTTGAAAGGGTTTGTGCACCCAGATCTGAAATTTCAGTTTTTGGTAGCCCCTGGAGAGCTACAACAATCTCTCGGGGACTCCATTGTTGAGTGATCTGGGGTGAGTTTCTGCCACTGCACATCTGCTGTACCTTTTATAAGGGGGTTCCACTGTTGGAATGTTTATCTATTTTACATAATGGGGAATGTAATGGGATGAGCTGGAACATACAACCAGAGGTGGGAAGACCTGTATCCTACAGGTGGACAGGAACAGAGTTGGTATTAATGGAAGATATTGCTTTTGAGTAATATTAAGCATGTAAGAGAACATGGGCTGGCCCAACCTAAAGGGCGCCACCTGGAACTAAATTTCACTTTTGGGTGAACTGGTCCTTTAAACACACCAGTAATAAGTAGAACATATTGTAGCTGGCTGTGGTTCTGCTGGAAATTACACTTTAATTACTTGATAACCAGACTTCATACATAAAGTAAAAAAATGTGTTTTTTCAACTAGTAATTGAAACAGGATACAAATGAGTGAATTAGAATAGCAAGGGTTCATAGTAAATTACTTCAATAAAATCTCATAGAAGGACTGGCAAGGCTTTCCACAGTTAGATGTCCCCTTGGCTTGGCTGTTTGCAGAAGCTGATGTGCTCAATGTGGTTCCTCAGAGATCCCTTGCTAGAATCATTAGCTGAACATGATGATGTGAAATTATTATGATTCATTTGATTCTGATGCTGAGATTTTGGCACAGGTATTTTTAGGGCCTATAATTTGTCTTTCTAACATTTCTTTACATGGCATTTGCGGTAGAGCTGTAAACAGTGGCACACCATATTTATGCATTTCAGTTGCATACACAAAAAGATGCTGTTTTTCTTATCCCACTCTGGTCCTGTTTTATTTATTAGAGGTATTTATATAGGACAGTCAATGTATGCAGCACTTTACATAGAGCACATTCACATCAGTCCATGCCCACAAGGAACTTATGATCTATAGCTAAGGTCCCAACTCACATACATACAGCTATCAGGGCAATTTAGACAGGAGTCAATTAACCTACCAGCATATCTTTGAAGTGTGGGAGAAGATTGTTGTACCTTGAGGAAATACAAGTACATGGAGAACATGCAAACACTATGCAAATAGTGTCCTGGCCGATGTTTAAACCCAGAGTGAAACAAGGCAGAAAGAGTGATCCAAGACAGAAGTGCTCAAAACTGAGCCACTGTTTTTTTTTTTATAGTTATAGAAATAAATCTGGAAACCCCTGTTATTGCTGTCTATGTTCTTGGTGGTGAGATTCACCCTCTCTGGACATCCTGGTGACCACCGGAAAATCATTTGAAATCCAAAATATTACAATGATCTTCAGAACAAAAGATCAGGGAAATTCTTCTAAATTTTGTGTCCCCATTTCTTTATTGGGGGTACAGACAGCAAAAAATTGACAGAGATTTTAACTATTCATACTTAAAAGTTTTGCCATTGGTTATACTTTAATGTTATTATTATTTTTTGATCACCTTTATAACTTTTGTACCAAGTTTTTCTACCATATGCTGTTTATAAATGGCCCTGTGGTGCGTTAAATTTTCCCCTTAAAAAATAATTTATCATTGGTTTCAGATACGACACAGAGAAAGCGTTTCGTGCTGTCCTAGAGACGGACGTGGAGGGCCTGCGCAGGGTGATGGATAACCTCACTATTGTCAGGACAGACCTAGAGATGGATGTGGAAGGAATGAGGAAACAGCTGATCTACATGAGGAAGAGCCATGAGGAGGTACTGTTGTCTATTCACTCAATATTCTTTGTACTATCCACATTGTGTGGATGGTTCCAAGTACAGCATTGTAATAGGAAGGACTTCTGATTTAAATAAAACAGAACAGGGCAAACAATGTATCACCTTAGTTCACTGGACTGAAGAATAGCTTGGACAAATAAGCAACACACTAAGATATTTGTTCTGCATACAATATGTCTGGTTTTTACTGGCTGCCATGTTTGACTGGAGATGGCCAGGGAACCAGGCATACCAACTAACAACAGATCAATTGTACATCCTAGACACAATGATACTGAAATAGAATGAAAGGCCAAAATATGAGCAAGGGAAGCCTGTTCACAATGAACTGTAGCAGATCATGTGACTGCTCTGTGACCCAGCAGCCTAGACCTGTCAGAATACATTAGGATTTGCCCAGGCACTAAAAGCATATACCACTTCATTTTGGATACAATACATGTATTATACAAGATAATATAGCGTTGAAGTGTTCTATTGATTTAGTAACTGAGTAGACAAAATTTGGGAAAAAAATCAGGACAATCCAGATCTTTCCACCACACAATGAATATGCAGTGAGGCTCTTTTTTCTAGGAAGTAGGTACACTGCAGGGCTAGTCAGTGGTATAGAATTGTTCAGGTAATAATATAAAGTTTGGTTTTAAGGTGGGGTTTTCCCAACCTGTGGACCCTTTAATAAGTTTGCCCTGAAAACCCAGGAAAACCAATGCTTGGCCAGTTATCTCCTTTATGAAACATTCTCACAGTATACTGCATGACACCAGACACCTGGTGTGATTGTTGGTCAGATTACAGAATTAATCACATGATAATATAATAACTAGGTGCTACATTGGGAAATTATGACTCTTGCTTGGGTACTGAGTGAGTGGGATGCTTGCATCAGTGGCTGCATTTACACATGAGACAAGTTCTATAGCCCTCTATGGTCACCTACAGTTCAGTTTTATGGTCCCCTATAGTTCAGTCTGTGGGCACCCTGCAGTGCAGTTCTGTGTTCCCTGCAGTCCTGTTTCTATGGTCATTTGTAGTTCCGTCTTTTCTCCCATCAGGTCAGTTATAGTTAGGGATGCACCGATACCAAGTACCGTACTCAGTACAAGTACAAGTGCAGATACTTTGACCTCCAAGACTAGACTAGAGAAAAATTCAAAAGTTAGGAGGCAGCTGTCATTTGTAAGGAGCATACGAAGCTCCTGGGATTTGTACATCTCTGTTTTAATGTATGATTTTGTTTTTATAAACACATATAAAGGGATGCACAGATACCATTTTTGTAAGTACAAGTACTGATACTTGCCCAAGTACTTAAATTACAAGTACTGATACATTTTTGTTTGTCATGTGACAGTTTTTCTAAAACAATACAGACTAATGATTTCAGGAAAGTGGTGGAGCACCAGAGCTAGGTCCCAGCTGCAACTTCTGCAACCCTGGTAGTTCTCATGAAAATGCCAAATATCGGCACTGGTATCTGAAAAGTATCGGTGCATCCCTAGTTATAGTTGTGTAAATTATTTTGTGACCAAAAATATTAATGTTTGTGTAACTGAATAAAAATACCCACTTGTTATCAGACACCTGCAATCGTGGGTGAATCAGGTAATAATCTGCAAAACAGGGGCACACACACGACCATACCCTTGGGTAACCTTGGGAAATTCCTTAGGTCGCTGGAATATTTTTGAAAGATTATTTTTTCGTCAAAACTACTAATATAAAACAGTTGTGGTTAGTGTTGAAGTTATATAACATGAATGTGCATGCTTACGTAGATGTTGAGTGAAAGCAGGATTTTGCGACTGAAATACTTCTTAGTGGTTGACCACCAACCACTGAAGGTGGACTTTCATTTCCCATTTGGCCGATGTCTGAATGTGACATACTGTATGTATGGTTTAGGGATCATTCGTTTTTTTATTTTTAACAAAAAGTCGCTTTACTACTTGTGTATGCTTATATGCCGCTGGTAATCAATTGGATGCTAACCTACATGCTGTCTTACTATCACAAGTAATAGTGGAATAGATCATATTTTTCTGCATTCTGATCTAAATGATTGATAACTATACAGTATTATGCCTCTTCTGGGAAACTAGAAATTCTTGTATCATGGACCTAGATAACTCTGTAATACTAGCAGTCATTTGACCCATGTATATAGATAAGGATATCTGTTTTGAAGAACAATGGTATAGGCAAATACCCACACCCAAGTAACAAAAACTTACCTTGCATAGTACGGTCAAGAATAATAATAGATGTGAATAAAGAAGAAATGAGTGTGTATCAGTAACTGTCTAAAATCCTTTCAGTACAGTGCTTGCAAACATCTTTCATTGCATAATGTGTTCAGAACACATAAAGAGTGTGGAGAAAATTAAACATAGCCATTTTAAAAGGCCATTGATGAGGAACTTGAACTGAACATTGTTACAATACTGTAGTTGTTATAGAGATAATAAGTTGGTTTTACATGCATGCTTCTCTTTATATTCCATTCATCTCCTCCCTGTGCTGTTGTTCAAGAAACAAGAGGGTGATTCTGATTGTGCCAACCTGCTGAGCATTCCTCAGATGCAAAATGTGTATTGATGTAAATGGTTTAAAGGATCAGGACACACAAAAGTACTAATTCAATTATAGATGGACCTTGGTTGTCTGAGTCAACCCTTGTATGTCTTCAGTACTCATTTAGTAGAATCAGTAGAATCTTCCTTCCATTTTTTCCAACTCTTTTCCTATCCACTTGGGAGTTTTGTGTGTTCCTGCCCACCATTGTATGTTCCATCTCCTCCTGTTACAATCTCCTTAACTTAAAGAAAAAAATGCAGTGCGTAGAGTGGGAGTCCCTCATAATGGACAAAGCAGGTGTGCAGATAGGGACTCTATTGGTGAGATCTCCGCACTAATAAATTTTTAGGGGGATGTAACTCTCTAACATCTTCCAAAACTGAAATATGTGTAAGGTGGATTGACCCTTTAAAGAAACCAACCAAGAAAGAAACATAGACACTGTCATTGCTGCCCACTTCTGCAAATGCTAGTTGTCCAGCTGTCATGCTAACCCTTATTATTATTATTATTATTATTATACAGGATTTATATAGCGCCAACAGTTTGTGCAGCGCTTTACAATATAAGGAAGAGATTACAATCACAATACAATTCAAGACAAGATGGTAAGGAGGGCCCTGCCCGTGAGGCCTTACAATCTAAAAGGGAGGGGCAAGTGATACATGATGAGTTTGCTGTGTGGGGATGAATTGTTTAAGAAAGTGATACCCTTACACTTCAATACCTTGAGTCACTGACCCAGAACAATATAGGAAGGGTTAGAACCTCTATTAAGTTCTCATTGCTAGCTGTGTGAGAATCTCCCTCATTACCAGTCCCAGAGACAGGACAGGAAGAAAAACAATCTACCCACAGTGATGGAAATCCTATGTGTAACCATTGCCATCAGAGCTCTTTTGGGAGATTCAAATCTTTGGGCTAAATACTTTAAACATACTTGCTCATGTGATACTAACAATGTAGGTTATGCTTGGAATGCAACCCTCATGTAATTATCTGACTTATTTATACAGGACATGAGACTGGCTCAAGCTCAGAAGCAAGGTTCAACTGTCAATGTGGAAGTTGATGCCCCCAAAGGAGCGGACTTAGCTAAATGTATTGCTGAAGTGAGAAAGGACTATGAAGCCATTATAGCCAACAACAGAAAAGAAGCAGAAGAATGGTACACACACCAGGTAAGAAAAGTCTTCCCAAGTTTAGAGAATGGTAATCCAGTGATTTGATGGGTGCCCTGTCACCGTCTACATTCCTCATTTTTCTAAAGCTTCTATAAAAAGTTTAAGCAGATTGGAGCATCATAAGAACATAAAGGCATTTAAGTCTCATTTTATCACATATTACAAAAATAGGGGATTATTTCTCTTTTCAGTATAGTGGACGGAGCCATGCAAATCTTTTATGCCCCTTTGCTAACTGCTCATCAAGAATCATTGGTGTATATCGCAGATACAGCCTAATATTATATAGTAATTTATTCCAAACTGCATACAGTTGTGTCAGGCTTGTTAAGCATCATTGATGCAGTGCTTGAAATATAACATGTCAGTTAAACTTTCTCATGGTAAGGTTAATAAACTTTGGAGTCAACTTACACATTCAAACACTGCTACGGCAGATATCCCTAGGCACCTAGTCTAACAAGAAACTGATTGTAATGTGATGACTATGAAATAAAGTACCTGGGTGTATTTATATGTGTACATAAACAATGTATGTGCATAAATCATAAAAGGGACTGGAGCTTAGAAAACTGGAACAAAAAGATTGAGTAGCCAAGAGTAAATATTCAGGTTTCCTATTGTCATGATCTGGGAACCGGGACACTAGGAACCGTGAGTATCGGGTTTTGCGGAGCAGTCCAGAACTAAGAACAGGCCAGGAATACAGGTCTTGGGGAGTGCGTCAAACACAAGGGACCAGGGACAGAGTGTCTGCACCGAAAATGTGGGTGTGCTAGAGGCACAGAGTCTAAGGAGAGCCTGGTCTTCTCCAGAGCCTTCTATGGTGAGGATGATTGTGCAGCAGGGCAGCTCCCAGGTTGTGGCCCTCTAACACACCCGTGCAGACCTGTTACAATGGGAACAGCACTGGGGGTAATGGCACAGATCTGCTCCATCAGCTTCTTTCCAGCTTCTGAAGCCGGAGAGTGACACAATAATGCGGAAGTGATGTAATATACAACAATTCTGCATTCTTGCAGCGGAGAGGGGACCAGAGGGAGCTCGTGTACCGATCTCCCTCTGATCCCCTGTGACACAGGCACAATGCTGATCCCGGGCTCGCACCGGGCACAGCAGAGCCCGGGACCAGCATGGCAACGGCGGGAGAGACCGCGGAGGGGTGGTGACACCAATCGTTACCCCATACAAGCGATCCGCCGGCGCTATAGCCGACGGATAGCTTGTATGTTAACAGGCATCGCTGCCTGTTCTTAAATATCGGGTATTTCCCGCTCGCGCGCGTCTGAGCAGATGTCTTAAGATGCCCGCTCAGATCTAGAAAGCTTCCGGCCGGCCTTTTTTTTTACAACAGCTAGTTAAACATTAAAGGGCCCCAAAAAGGTGCCTTGAGCAAGATTGAGGAGTTTTGAAGGAACAAGAGCACCACATCATTGGTTTTGACGTCTAAAGCTATTTATTTTATTACAAAAAGAATTGCATTCATGTCCCTGGTTCTTTATATGTGTGTGGTTCATTATACTCCAGATGGAGAGGAACTAAGGCAAAATCTACGAAATTAGGACATAGAATAAAAAGTTGAGTTCTAACCAGCTACACTTTATCCAAATGGAAACAAAAATGGTTGGAGTTGGGTATTAAACCAGCTCCAGCCAACAACTTTTATTTGAGTTTTATATAGAGTGTAGAATGGTTAGATTTTTATTGACATCTGTGTCTCTACTGGATAGATTTACCCTCACATTGTGCTGGGACAAGAAGTGATTGGTAATCTTCCCCAACAGGGACATAGACAAACACAAAACCCCATTTTCAGTAGGCTAAGGAGGGTGTAGAACGTCTAACAATGCTTTTATGACTGTGTGCACCTCCCTGTCCCCATGATAACTGCACCTCCAGTTTTTGTATGGGCATCACAGGGACAAGACGAGAGGAAAAATCTCCCCAATGGAGGTTCCTTTATACATCAAAGTTGAAGTAAAGTTGGCAAAGATGTATTTTCACACAGTGTGCATACTATGTCAATAAACAACTATGTTCTTATCCAAATTGAAGGTTGTCTTAGAACAAGCCAAGGCTTGCTGGTTGCATACGTTACTCTCTTAGCTAATGTTTATGTGTAATGGTAGACAGCTTTAACCCTGGCACATGCCCCATGCCAGCACATGCCCCTTTTAGATTAGACTAAATGGAGAAAAAAAAAGTTTCATTTGTTCAACATTCTATGTTAATCCAATTTGATTTTGGCTTACGTTAATTTTGGCTGGTGGTCAAACTGGAAACAGTTCATTCGTTTCAAATTCTCCTCAGGCCCTATGCAAACATTAATTGTGTTAATGTAAAGTAAAGAAAAAACATGCAATGACAGACAATCTCTATAATATTACATATACCATCATGCCCCTCATTTCCTGCAATTGACTGATGGGCTGTCACGGCTTTAATTCATGCAATTAAATGTGTTTGTCTCAGACTTTTAGGCACTAAAGCTGAAGATTCCACAAGGCACAGTTATTATAATTATGTAGATTAGAAGTCTTTATGAGAACTTGTATCCCACCTGAGAAAACAGCATGCCCCTTGTTCATCAAGCTGCACTTAAGGCATTGAAAGCATCCTAATGTGCACTCAAAGCATGCTAAAGTAGCTTCTCGGTCAGAATTATTTTATTGCATTTTAGCATGTCTTAAAGCTAAACTCCAAATAGTGTAAGTACCTAGAATGACTTGGTAGCCTTTTGTAATCCACTGTAGCTTTTAGACTGTAAGAGGGAAGGGCAACACTAGTAGTCAATCTTTTGTATCACATTGAAATGATGGCAAGGAGAGAGCAGAATGAGCATAAGGATGAATACTCATGGGTGCTGCTGACCGTAAGCTGAAAGCAGGGAGATGACCAGACTGTATTGCTTAACGTGTATGTAAAGATGGAGCAGATAAGTGAACCTGAATGCAATCTGTCTGCGTCCAGGGCCGGTCATCTGCCCGCGTCTAGGGCCGGTCATCTGCCCCACACCACAGGTAACTGCTGGAAGTACAGATACATGTGAATAGCAGTCACTCAGCCTGTACAGAGCTAAGATATGCTGACAGAAGCTGGAACCACCTGTCATTCCAGCCACAGGAAACCATTGTACTGACCTTATAGGCAGGGGCGTCCCTAGCTTTTTCGCCGTCTCAGGTGGGGCAGGTGCGGGGGTTGCTGGTAGTGCACACTAACCGAGTGGAGGGATTGGGGATGTGGGGAGCTCTGTTATTGGTTAACAAGAGCTGGGTGGGACCACAGCTACAGCATTCTACTCAGCTCCTGGACATCAGTGACATCACTGGTTGCCAGGAGCTGAGCAGGACGCCGGCAAGAGCGTCCCAGGTTGCCAAGAGCCTGGCTCTTACACATCTCCCCACCTGGCTTTTAGCAACCTGGGATGCTCTGGCTGGAAAGGGAGCAGCAGGCACACTGCAAATATTTTTTAGCAAAGTGGCCATGCCACGACCATGCCATGACCCAAATAGATGCCACCTGAGGCAACAGCATCAGGCTGCTTCATTATAGGGATGGCCCTGCTTATAGGATGCATGAAATCAGAGCAAAAATTAAATGTAAAAGGTAAATGAAAGCTTGTGTGTCCGGAGTTCAGCTTTAAGAACATACACAATACTTATTGAGTCACAAACACGCAAAATTACCTGAAAGATGATAGGCCAAAATGAATTGTATTTTAGTTGTACTCTCTGGAATAGGTCATATTGCAAATAAATACTAAAACGTTCTGCCTGTGTAGAGTATTAATAATATTAGTATTGGTAATAGTAATAATGAGTGCCATGTTTTGTATCTTTCAGTCTACAACAGTACAGAAGGAGGTGAACACGCACACAGAGGCTCTGCAAAGCAGCAAAAACCAGACCAGAGAGTTGAAACGCACTCTTCAAAATCTGGAGATTGAAATGCAAGCCGAGCTTAGCAAGGTAAGACAGTCAATGGGACCGTGACAACCTGAATGCAGAAATGTATAGTGATTTTATGTGACACTTATGGTATATTAAATGTACAAAAGGTAGATGTGAGGAACTGGACTTACATTTTCAAACAAATCAGCAAAAGCACTATTAAAGAAGTTGCAAAGTCTCAGTATGTACTATCCAGTTATGACATCAGCATTGTAATAGAATACAAAATAGCTGTTTGTGATAATGCAATCAAAGCTTACTTAAAAAAAAAAAAAAACCTTTTATGTAGCGAGCGCTGCCTCCCGCCTGCCCATCACTTTAAACAAATTCCTGGATTCCCAGTGCGCTTTGCACCTATTTCCCTGCTGCTTGACGTGATGCAGTCTTGATTTCTCAAGACCACATATCCCAGCATGCATTGTTTCCAGCAAGCAATAATCATGTTGTAGTTCAGACGGCAGGCTCTGTAAAAGTGTTGATAAAATGAAGGACATCCTATGGGCATCCTCAATAAGTAAGTTTACAAACTTCTAGATCGATATGGTTGTAAGGAGTGGGACAGAACTTATGGAAATTCAATTCAAAATACATATATATTATTAGTTTGTGACTATAGATACCCTTTATAGAGTCAGCTGCCCATCGAAAAAAAGGGGGGTGTCACCAGAATTGAGAAATCCATATGTACATAAGTCAAATGAGAGTGCCAAATCAGGTGATAGGAGTCGAAAGTCTTTAGTTAGGTCTGATCACAAATTAATACAAATACAGCCAAGACAGCCAGACAGCGTCACATTTTCTGCCTTGAGAAAGGGGCCCTGCTTGGCCCCGAAACGTCAGCTCTTTTTGATTGTCGTGACACCATGGTCCTTGAAAAAGGACTTATTTATTTTTAAATCTCTTGAGTGAGGTCACATTTTCTGCCTTGAGAAAGGGACCCTGCGTGGCCCCGAAACGTCAGCTCTTTTTGATTGTCGTGACACCATGGTCCAATAAAAAGGACTTATTTATTTTTAAATCTCTTGAGCGGTCACATTTTCTGCCTTGAGAAAGGGACCCTGCGTGGCCCCGAAACGTCGGCTCTTTTTGATTGTCGTGACACCATGGTCCAATAAAAAGGACTTATTTATTTTTAAATCTCTTGAGTGGTCACATTTTCTGCCTTGAGAAACGTCGGCTCTTTTTGATTGTCGTGACACCATGGTCCAATAAAAAGGACTTATTTATTTTTAAATCTCTTGAGTGCTGGTGACCTATTTCTTCAACAAATACAGCCAATTTTTTTTGGGGGCCACAAATATCCCCCTTGATCAGGGATTATGGAAGGGTTCAGACAGCTGAAAGCGGGATTGTGCTGAAATACACTGGAAAGCCATTTAGTAATGCATTGCCAAAGAAAGAGGAAAAGAGATAATAAATGAACTGGGAGCATGCAATCATACTGTTTTTGACTTGTTATGCTATTTTTGCTTTGAACACACATCTTACATAGTATTTGAGGTTGCCCTCAGCTTGTGTAGCAAGCGTTTGTGTGGTACCGTATAGGTTCTAGTCCTTCCAGTACACTTCCCTTTTCTGTGTTCAATATTAAAAGTAATCACATTGTGATCACTATTACCCAATGATATACTTTTTTCTGAAGTGAAGAGATGTAACAGTTTGAGCAGATCACATGTTGCCATGTAGACTTTATTGTATTCTATTGCCTCCCTGTTGATGGATAAGTTCACCTTTAGTTACGCGTTCCAGTAATAAGTGTCCTCGGACACCAAAGGCATAGTGAGACCTCCCGTCTGTGTAAGAGCATCCTGGGAAAACTCCATAACATTATGATAGGGAAAATTGTTAAAGAAAAGGTCCCAACACACTCTTGGGACTTTGCTTGGAGGGGAAAGGCATTGGGAAACTAGGCTAATGGTATCCTTACTCTAAACAACACTAGAGATGGGGACTCTACCAAGTTTCCCCATCTAGGACATAGCAGATTTCCATTTCCATTAAAGCTGGATATTAAGTTTAATACATATCTAAACATATCTTAATACACATATTTTCCTTTATTTTCACCTGGTGATCTGGCCACTAAGTCTGGTTTTTTTTTAAATTCCTTTAGCAAACCAAGCTGTCTAGCAAAAGTAGCAGATCTAGGTTGAGACAAACCATTTATCACAGAGAGGGGTGCTTACAGTGGTCAACTTTTATTTATTTATTAGGGCGGTGCAAATTAACAATTAATTTCTCGATTAATCTTTAATTTTTTTGATCAATTAAAATTTTTTTGATCGATTACATTTTTTTGAAACTTTCTGCACAAGCGCCAGCCAAGGCATTGGCCTATACACATACAACACAGCAATGAGGTAATAAAATGAACTAGGATCACACTAATCCAGCACGCTATTATTCGTAATTGCCCCACTCAAGCGCCGGCCATATTGAGTGGGGCACGTGAGATTAATAACGTGCTGGATTAGTGTGATCCTAGTTCATTTCATTACTTCATTGCGGTGCTGTATGTGTATAGGCCAATGTAGTTGGATCTGTATGTGCGTTATAATTAATCATAATTAATCGATTAAAAAAAAATTTGATTAATCGAACACGAAAATTTTAATCATTACCAGCCCTATTATTTATGTAAAACCTTTATTCTTAAAGTGAAAAAAAACCTTGCTCTAACTGCGTAAAAAGTGTTAGCTGGAGTTCTGCTTTAATGTGTTGAGTAAAGTCCATCTAAATCTTCTAGTGCATCTAACACTACCCTCCCCACATGATGACAATGCTGTTGTCCAAGGGTGACTCCTTAGAGCAGAGCCACCATAAGACAGGAAGGGGTTGATTTACTAACCTTATAAACACGCCACGAACAAGTATACACCTCTGTAGTGTGTTACCTCCCAGCATGATCTATTGGTGGAATCTAGACACCTTTGTAGTGTGTACACACCCAGCAGGTGTGTTGTGCAAAGGCCTGCATGAATTACAAGGTGATGTTGTGTAAATTAGCTCTACGTTGTGTTGCTTGCATTGATGAATGCAGGAATGTAAATGCATGAGCTAACCATTTTTGTCTAAACTGTGAAGCAGCTTTATATATGCATCATGTGCATGATTTTTCCATATATGGCATTAGTGGAAATATGCTTTTAGAGACTTTTTGGTTGATAAATACGCTTTGATGTGTAAAAATCACACGCACCTGGTGCGTGCGTGTGTTTAGGTTAGTAAATCACCCCCAAAGTGTTACTGACCAGATTATCATGTGACAATAAAGGAAATAAGCCAAAAAATTAATAAATTATTCCAGCCTCCACAATTATGTATCGATATACTGCAATATATGACATTTTTGCTTTTTGAGTAGATATACTTTAAGCTGAAAAAAAAATGTTTCGTTTTTTCAGCCACATAGGCTTTGGCTACTGTAACATATTCTTATATTTAAAGAGAGCAAATACAAATATAAAAGCAGATGAATTTCTATTACAGACTAATTTTCACTTCAGGAAACCTTAAGATATTGTTGACAAGGGTCTGTTTTCATCTTTTAGAAACAAGGACTGGAGAACACATTGGATGAGACCCAGTGTCACGCTGGTGCACAGCTTCAGAAGATCCAGGAGCTCATCTGCCAAATGGAGAACGAGTTAAGCAAAGTTAGGAATGATTTAGAAAGACAGAGCAATGAGTATAAGATCCTTCTGGACATCAAGAGCCGTCTAGAGAATGAAATCGGCACCTACAGAAGATTGATAGATGGAAACAACAGCAGGTATAATTATGTGTGTGGGTCATATTGAATACAGTCACACAGCCATGGTATTCCCATTATCATATAGATACATTCACATCTCTTTGTAAAAGGTGCCATGCATTTTTTTGCTGCAGAACGGTTGACCAGGATGAAAAGGGGAAGGGGGTATTAGTGATCAAATTGGCTGACCCGGGAGATAAGGGCAGTATTAGTGATCAAGTGGGTTGACCCGGGTAATAAGGGGGGGGGGGGGTAGTTATTACTTGGGTTTATCCAGCTGACAACAGTGGTATAGGTGATCAAGTGAGTTGACCCGGATGATAAGAGGGGGTATAGGTGATCAAGGGGGTTGACCTGGGTGATGAGGGGAGTGTTAGTGATCAGGTGGGTATCAGTGATAAGGTGGGTTGAACAGGGCAATAAGGTGGGGTATTCGTGATCAAATGGATGAAAACTGCTCCAAAAGATGCAGCAACTGTTTTTTTCTCCTCTAACACATTTACTTGTTTTAATGTTTTTGACTTATATATTTTTTTTTCAGTGAACCACGAATTGAATTAAAAGGTAATATAATTTACTGTTTTATTGAATAATGGATTTTAAGCCTAATGCTGTGATTGATGGCTTCGTAAAGGGAGATATGAGAACTATGAAAATTTTATGTTTGATAATCATAATACAGTTTGCACATGTTATACAGTAAGGATACTTTGAAAAATATATGGTTTAGTACTGCTGTATGCACACATGAAACCAGTCTTTAATGTGAGATCAAAAACTAGATGGAATGTTAATGTCTGGAAACTGTAGGCTTGACCTTGAAAAAGTTGAGTAGTAACTTGACAAACAAAATAGAATTTTAATGTTCTTTTCAATGGCCTTAGTGATTTCAGGGGTAATGCAGCAATGGTTAGATACCAACAGGGCCAGGGGAAGAGATGCGTTGTCAAATAGTATTATGCAACAGGATAGGTTGTAACACCCAAGACAACCCATAGTAGCAAGGTCTCACTGTTGTAGTCCCCAAGAAATATTAGTGTCAAGGTGACCCTCCGTCACGTAGCAGCCCCTGGCAGGTGTCACGGGATCACCTGAGGTGCAGAGACTAAGCACCAAGGGATTTTCACCAGAACACCTGATGGTGGAGATGGGTTTAGCTGCTTGCTGGTACCAGGTCATGGCCCCCAGAATTCCCTCGCCAAGGGATGGATGAGGGCAGGAGGATTCCAATGAAGAGACAGTAGTCCAGGACATGGCAGAGGTTTCGACAGTAGATAACCAGATAATGGTTGGATGGTCCGGGTCAACAGCCAGTAGACAGGAGACAAAAACTGGAGATGAGAACTTAGTCCGATCCAGGCAATGGTCGAGACAGGCAGCTAGAAGAGAGTGGTCAGGCGGTCCAGGTCGGCAACGAGCTGTCAGCAAATCAGGCCAAAGACAAGAGCAAAGTCCGGTGCAGGCAAAAGATCAGGGCAGGCACAATTGGAAAATGTGTTAGACAGTCTGGGTTAGCAAACAGCAGTATTAAAGCTCTTTGTACACACAGGAACCTGGCTTGAAAACACAGCACCAGCCCCTTGCAGAGCTGGTGCCTAAATACCCCTTAAATCAGAGGCGACACACCCAGCATCACTTCAGGGCACTCTGAATAGCCTGGTCTGGATTCTGTGTCTATCATTAGCCATACTGATCTGGATTCTGGGAGGACCATTAGAGGTACTGGATTTTCTTCTGGAAGTCCTTGCAGGGATTCTCAGAGAAAATCTGTAAAACAGCAGGGACTCAGAGTACCATAACAATAGGATAACAGTTGATGTCTTACTCCTTCACACACCACTTAACATAACTTCCGGGTGGATTGACTCTTTAATCACTTCAACTCTCATACCTGTATTCACCTTATGGGCCACAGCAATTTTTACATTTCCACTGTGGGCCTGTATATTTAGTGATAACTTTGCTCTCTTTTGGCGATCATATTTTTCAAAAATGTTTTTTTTTTCTATGTAATCTAAAAAAAATCTAAAATAATTTAAAAAAATGTTTTTAGTAGTGTTACTGTAAATTAAAATAATACATTTTATTCTACAATTAAATTGGCAGAAAGTATGAAAAAATATTAATGGTAAAAAATAGTAATAAAATCAGCAGAAAAATACTAGGTAAGGGTAGAAGAGGAGGAAGGAGATAAAAAGGGCTGATTATGGCTAAGGGTTAATAAGGGGGTAAATAGGAATATATTTAAAGAAAAACATAACTTGAATAGTTTCTTTGAGTGACATTGTTTTTTTTTTTCTATTTCATTCATGTGTAGATTGCCTTTGATCAAATAATGATTAAATAGTAAATACAAGGGATGCACTGATACTGATAATAGTATCGGTGGCGATACAGAATATTTAGGCGAGTACTCGTGCTCCCCCAAATGCTCCGATACTTACCCCCAATACCGGAACTTCTGGTCAGAGAGATATTTCCTCGGACCGACAGTGCCGTGATGGAACATGAAGCCTGCTTCCCGTCCAATCAGCATCGAGTTGGCTTCTCGGGCAATCAAGAAGCCAGGCGGGTAATGACACCGTGATTGGCCGGGAAGCGTGTTCCATGCTACCAGAAGTACCAGTATCGGTACTCGAGTACCAAAAGATCAATATTGGTACTCATACTTGATACCGAAAAACCGGTATCGGTGCATCCCTAGTAAATACAGTGAAACAATATATATTAATTTATTGTATTTGCTCATTGACACTTGCAGGCTGCTAGTTTTATTTTACACAGGAGCATCTGTAGCTCCTGATCTGTAATACAAAGTAGTTACTAGCTTCCATTTTGAGACCTAGCATTACCTGGTAATAGGAGCAGCGGGGACGGCAGCAGGGGTATAGTAGCTGGACGTTACAGAGGTGAGGAAAAAACATTGTTGAAGTTTTTAGGACATACAGCATCTCTAACATTCTAGATTCTGATGTTGTTAAATGTGTAGTTCATTCAGAATCAAAATGCGTAAGTTTTTTCAGAAAACTCAGACATTTGGACACATCCTTTTCTGATTTTTGGATCCCGTCCGAATTTTGTTCAAAAACGTAACTGATCGGACATGTGACTTTTCTGGCCAATCAGATGTGTTTTTCGGTTTAATGCATCCGAATGGGTCTGAACACAAATTTTCATTGCGGCAACATGAGAGCCATATACAGTATATACATATAATACTAAAGCTGAGGATCCTAGACCCGAATGGCATTCAGGATCCGAATATCCGAATTGCATTCGGGAGCTCCTGAATGACATTCGGGTTTGGGAGGCCCAGCTTTAGTAATATATGTATAGGACTCCCAGACCCGAATGGCATTCTGGAGCTCCCGAATGCAATTCAGAAATTTGGATCCCGAATGCCAATCGGGTCTAGGAGATTCAGCTTTAGTATTAATATCTGTATATGGTTTTCTGTAAGAAAAGAACATTCGTAAACTCCTACGAAAGTAACGAAAATTCGGATTTCGGCCGAAATCCGAACCAAATTGAATCCCAAAATAACAAAAAAGCTGAACCAAATGTTTCCGCAGCTTACATGTCTAGTGTAGAAAGTGCATGTAAGCAAATTACTTTATCATTTAAACTTCTCTTCTTTCAGATACAAATCGCAAGGTCAAGACTATAGTCCAAGACATGGTCAATGGAAGAGTGGTTAACTCCAGAATTTCTGAGATTCCCCAAAAAATTTGAAGACATGAAAACTTGAAGTCTCAGACATAACAGGCTTTACAATCGCAAGCAGGCGATTATACCCAGTTTACATGTGCCAATATTTATCACAAATGTACGGTGGGACATAACAAGAGTGTAGAAATTCTCTACTGTATTTTACTGCCAGCATAAAAACAAGAGATGTTCAAGAAAAAAAAATGACTACTCATTTGGCTACAGTATGCATACATCATGTATCAATACTCAGTGTATTTCCCTGCAAGGGTTGCCTTTTATCATACTTTCCTGAAAAATGTGAACCTGGTGCTAGGCTCTTTTTATCTGATGGTGACACCTCAGGGACATTAGGGAGCTGAGTACATGTTACGGAAAGCATTGTCATAGGCTGAAAAATAAATGTTGTTATTCATCACTATGAAAGGTAACTTAATTAATACAGCATAAATATACAGGCATAGAATGTATCAATACTTAGAAGGTGGTGTCTATTAATATTTATTTAAACCTACATATACAGCCTAGATTTTGCCACTGTAAATGCTCCCAACATATTCAAACGGGGGTGTTAGTTTTGTTTAAACTTTGTTTATGCATTATCATTTTTGACATGGAAGTATGAATCAGTAAACTATGTTACATATTATTTTACTTTCTTTTTTTTTTTGTGACGTAAAGAATACTGAGTACACCGTGAGAAAAGCAAAATGTGTGGATTTGTACTTTACCTATTGAATTATATGCTTTCCACTGATGGCACTTACCGTGCCTGTTCTCTTCAACCACTCCAATAATCAGCTGAAGACCCATGAAAAGTCGGCGCTTTCTAGTGGAGGGGAACTTGGCGTTTTTGCGTTCCTCCCACAATGCAGCACTTAACACCAGTTTAATAGCCTTGTGTTAGCTCCAACCTATCCAACCCAGTTTTTACTCATGCCTTAGGGGGTAAAGTGGGTGACACGTGAGCAAGTGGAAGGTAAGGAGCAGCAGAAGGGGCCCTAAATGGGCAAAATACCAACTTTCTTTAAGTACCACACCCTCAAAAATTGACATTTCAGTTGTAGGGACAATCTGGTGGATTGGGTTACCCTAGTTATTTAACCACTCAGGGAATCTAACAATTAAGTCTTCCCACCATAGTACCAGTTCCAGTCTACTTTCCCGTTCTTGGTGTCCCATATTCCTTGGGGTGTTTCCACTCATGCTTTATTTTATATTGGGAAGGATCCAGTTGCTACTACCATGGAAGCTGTACAGGTCCGGAAACGTGTTGAAATACTTCCCCACTAGACCCTAAGAAATATTAAAAATATTTAGGTGCTTTTGCTCTCTAGCATCTGAAATGTCAATTTTGCGTCAATTGTCCCATGAGATTAACATAAAATTGTGGTAAATTACCCATTACAGTATTTGTCATTTGAGAATTTGGTAAAACAAACTACACGAGCCAGAGTAGAAAAGCCCATGCCCTGCCACCATACTGCAGAGAAAAACGGCTGCTATATGTGTGAAAGCAGTAGTCTCGATGTAGCAGTCTAATAAGCCCTTGCTGAGGTAGAGCTGGAGCTCTCCAATCAGCAAGACACATCGCACAGCCTATGCTCATTGGTGAGTTTTGGCCTAGCAGGGGGCATATCAATCTTCTTCTTACAAATGGATAACACACATCTTTCTCTTCAATATACTAGAATGGGCTGCTTTTTCAACTCTGGCTTCAGGAAATAAAATGTAGGACACACACATAACCAATTTGCTGCATCTTAAACCTATAGACACAATTTTTACATGAACTTTAATTTGGCGTTATAATTTCCATGTGTTACATTACGTTGTGATATTTTAAATGTATTTTAATGTATTAAAAATAACCTACATATTTACATTGTTATACCTTTGAAGTGGTAACTTTGTGATTTTATTTTCTGCTTATTTATATTTTGTTGAGATTCTAATCAATTGTCGTAAATTTTGTACATGATTTTCTTTGTTTCCAATACTTTTCTACTTTAGCATTTGCATACAGTATATTTAAATGTATCACGTAATGAATGTGAATGTGGCCATGAGTAGACAGACCTTAGGGTGAAGGAACATCTTCAAAACTGTACCTTCCAATCATTTATGTAACGTTCTACTTAGATACATTTTTTTTGTGTGTTTTGTGGATTGTTCTGATATACTTCTTACTGTTCATTCTTCATCCATATAGTACTGAATTATTACACACTGCAACTAAATCTTCACAGCAACAGACACAACAATTAGCCGTGTGTCCACGGCTCATATTTGTATCCAATATACACTAATTTTATTTAATGACAGCAATTGGCAACAGGATTCTGAATTTATTGATGATTGTACAATTAGTTCAATCACCATTTGTTTTAAATCTGGTCTCAAGCAACGCCAATAAATGTTTTCCAGCTCTCTTAATAGAATCGCAGGTTTAATTTGGTTTTTCTTTTTGAACTCTACTAATTAAAACAATTCAATCTGCATTTCCTCCAGTTGTTATACAACACTCCCAAAATATTTATTCATACCTGTAATTTGATTGGCGGTTGGTATGTGAAATACTTAGAAAGTCAGGAAAGGTTGATTAAATAGTCTGGATACAGGAGGTGTAAAGGAGATCATAGTTAATGTAAGATGGGTATTGTTGAAAGTTGTACTCCAATCAAATCTGTGGAGCTCATCCATATAAAATAGGCTTGTTTCTAATTTTGGTTGATTTACTATAGGACTGCATTCTTCACTTAGCTCATTTTTATTTTAGTCATCCAATCTAGTGTGATGAATTTTTTTGTTAAATTCCCCTGCACACAATTTAAACAAAGGGTTCAAAGTGAAATATTCTGAAATAGTAGATAAGTATGGAAACAAAGGGTTACATTTACATAACAAAGAGTTGACGTTACAGGAAGGCTTAGTGTTAGATTTCCAGGAAGTATTAGTATTGGTGTTTGTGTTACAGGGAGGGCTAGTTTGAGGGTTAGTGTTACTGATGCCGGGAGGGTTAGTGTGAGGGGTAAAGGGAGGGTTAGTGTGAGGGATACATGGAGGGTTAGTGTTACTGATTCCGGGAGGGTTAGTGTTACTGATACAGGGAAGGTTAGTGTAAAGGTGCACATACACTGCACGGTTATCGTATGAGAATCGCGGGAAATCCCGTGTATGGAAGGCCTGCGACCGTTTCTACTGTACGGTCGCACGTCTTTTGTCTAACAAGCATGTTTGAAAAGCATGTTTGTGGCATGCTCGGGAGACAAATGCCGGACGGGCCGGTGTGCGCACGCGCACACTGCCCATTCAGCATTGCGTGGGGTGGGCTTGCGATGATCGCAAGTACGATCTGCCTGTCCAAGATGGGCAGATCGTACGTTTTTTTTATTACTTTACAACCCTTGTAAAGTGTATGGCCACCTTTAGGGATATCGGGAGGGTTAGTGTTAGGGATATACCGGGAGGGTTAGCGTTAGTGGTACAGGGAGGGTTAGTGCAAGAGTTCAAGGGAGAGTTTTAGGGTTACAGGAAGGGTTAGACAAGTAAATTTCATTTCATGGCAAATGAATATTCATACACATTTTGTTAAATTCGGATCCGAATTTCTAAATTTGAACATGTCCAAATGCAAATGAATCTGAATGGTCCTTTAATGATCAATCTAAATTTCACTCAAAACTAAAACTAAATCGGACACGTGACTGTTATCTCTCCAATCAAATTAGTTTTTTGGGCTGTTGGGGGTTGCATTACAGGCACAGTCATGTGACTTTGTTCTGAAATGAAAATTCGGACAGATCCTAAATCCGAATAATTAAACAATTCAAAGTTTGAATCCAAAAAAGAAATGAAAATCCAAATTGATCCGCAACAACAAATTTTTTTGTGGAGTTACATGTCCAGTTAGTGTTATAGGGGATTAGTGTTAAAGTAACAGTGGGAGATTGGTTTTAGAATTTCAGGGAGGGTTAGCATTATAGGTTCTGAGGAGAATAGTGTTACAGTTGTGGGGGGGATTAGTGTTAGATATACAGGGAGGGTAAATTTTAGAGTTCCATGGATGGTTAGTGTGAGGGCCAGGAAGGGTTAGTGTTAGAGTTACGGGAAGAGTTAGGGTTACAGGGAGCGTTAGCCTGAGGTTAAGTGTGATGGTTACATGGAGTGTAATATTAGGGTTACAGGAAGGTTTAGTTGGAAAGTTAGTGTAAGATTGACAGGTATGCTTAGGTTTACAGAGAGGGTTATTGTACTGTATGTGTGTGTTAGGAAGTAGGGGGGATTAATGGCAAGGCATCACTCTCAACCCCAGAAGCTGTGTGCCAAAACTACCAGTGCCACCCTACCCGCATTGAAAATCTAATGAATCAGAAAAACCTACTCCTATAGAAAATCAGGATTACCCTGTAACAAAAATAGCAATAAATGAAATAATTAAATACAATGCTTCTAAATTAATAACATAAGTGAAGATGGTCTTTGCAGTGTGGATTTAGTCTGTTTATTATATGTATTTATGACATGCTGTTCCCTTATGACTTTTCCCTGTATTCTCTCTAAGCACTTACATGTTAGCTGTGAATGTTAATATATGTCTTTGCATCTTCGATGTCCATTTTCTACCATACTCTTAAATAAAGAACGGTTACATCTTATTACTGTGATTTCTCTTGACAATTTTTATGTTTAGATAATCATTTGTAGGGAGGTGTTGTACTTTGCACCTGAATTTCCTTAAACCAGTTGCTTGTACTTTGCACCTGAATTTCCCTATACCAGTTGTTCCAATACAGCCGAAAGAAACCATTATACATGTTCTATACATTAGTGAATGTAGCAGAGTTGAAGCAGAAAGTGTGGAAATGAAAATGACAATGTGGATAAAGGAGAAAGTATTACCGAGAATATTTCAAAGCAATGAAAGAATAATAGGCTGAGAAAGAAATTATTATAACCTATTGTAAAAATGTAAAAGAAGGAGTGAATAGTTAATTCAACATTTTTAAGATATAACATCTATATTAAATATAAAATACACACTCACCGACCAATTTATTAGGTACACCTGTTCAATTGCTTGGTAACACAAATTGCTAATCAGCCAATCACATGGCAGAAACTCAATGCATTTAGGCATCTAGACAACTTCATTATAAGTGAAGCTTTCCCTTAAAGTAATGTTTGACTTTCAAATTGTTACATGCTTGCGTTCTCCATATTTTTGTTAGTGCATTAAATATAGAGATTTGTAAATTAGCCACTAGAGGGAGATCCAACTTTGGTTTACCCCAATTCAACTTCCTCTTCCTTAAAATATCAGCCGCAGAGATGCATTGCTTTCAATTAGTTGTCCAACTCTTGTATTTGGATTGTAAGAAGGTACACTAAAGCACATGATTTGTGCAGTATTGGAAGCAGTATATAATGTAATTGCAAACTATAACTGGAAACAAGGTTATTAAAGCATTAATGCATATTGATTAGATCAGTGGTTGACTTATGGGGTACAGAGGGTATCAAATGCAGCCCCTGATGTCATTGAATATATATTATTTATATGTAATGCTATAGAGGAATGTGATAGTCTTAAAGCTTACTAGAGGAAATGGTCAGAGAATGTTCTACAGGAATGGTTGCAGATGAGACACCTGCTAATAGACAGAGTGTCATATACCTTGGTAGGAGCCTGAGAGGATGAGGGAGGCCTCTCTTGCAGCTCCAGGCTCGGATTGGACTCCTGCCAAGTCTTTTACATAGATACTGGGGACATGTTACATGAGAGCGATAGCTATATCATTGCTAAGGCTCCTTTACAAATCAAGGCTCCAGCTGCTGACTGCCAGGGGAATAGGGCCACCCTACAACCACCAGCAGGCTGCATGTGGAACGACCACCATGGGATTGGATTATTTGCATCAAGCTGATCTCTTTAAAGTAAACTTTAAAGTAAACCGTGCAATAAGTTTTAGGGGCTGTCATTGATGACTTGCTGTTTAAAGGTGTCGGCATTGGTTTGTTATCTTTATCCTGGATTTATTACCAAGTGTAGAGGTAGGCAACTCCGGCCTTCAGCTGAGCTTTAATTACAAATCCCAGCATGCCTCTGCCTCTGGGAGTCATGCCTGTTACTGTCAGTCTTGGAATGCCTCATGGATCTTGTGGTTCCACAACAGCTGGAGGGCCATGGTTGCCCACCCCTGGCACATTGAGTCACTGATCTGAAACAAGCATACAGTCAGTGAAGTCCAAAAAGTGTGCCTTTTGCAGGTACATTATTCACTGAATAGTGAAGTCAAGACCCACATAAAAATTCCCAGAGCCAAAACCAAGTTAGAATGGCAAATGTATTATTTTTGTCCTCAAAAGTTCACTTTAAGGACCAACAACATGAGCTTCTAAATGGAGCTAAAAGCAGACGGCAGTTTCTACGAAACCATAGGTGAGGGAAAAGAACAACATTGAGGAAACTTGCAAAATGAATAAATAGAATGCGATTTGAGGTCTGGGTGTGTTTGCTGATTGCAGATCAAGAAGCTTTCAGCAGAAACCTTATTTCCATGGAATGCCATATTTAAAGGCTGATGAAAAACAAATGATATCATTTTAGGAAATAAAAAGGTGGGGTCAGTTTCCTTCTGGCTAATTAAAGTGACACCTCCACCTGTTTAACTAGAATCAGTTCCCAAGCAGGTTTGAAGTATACTTAAAGCCAAAAAGTATTTAATTCCATTTTATATAAGGTAGGGAATAGTTAAAATCCCATTAGGGAGATTTCCCTTTGCTTCTCGTCCTGTAGACACAAGGGGCAGTGAGAGGAAATCTTTCCAATATGAGGGAAATCCCCTCTTAGATAGTTAGCGCTGAAACAGGTGCCCCCTTTGGAAGATTTTCTGTTTTAGTGACAACTAAAAATGTTGGGTTTTTCCTAGGGATGCACCGATACCGATACTAGTATCGATATCGGTGCCAATTCCGAGTATTTGGGCAAGTACTCGTACTCGCCCAAATGCTCTGATGCCTAGCACGAGTACTTCCGGTATCAGGAAGCCGGGCAGCGCGTCATTACACGCTGCCAGGTTTCGCGATTGACCGGAAGCTGGCCTCGTGAGGTAATGTTACCTTACCTTAGTATGTGCAGCCTGCCATCCCCCGGGGCCACTACAGTGAGAATGCGGCCTTCGTCCGGTACCCAGCCCGAGCCGTCCAATCAGGAAGCCGGGCGCCGTCTAATGACGCGACGCCCTGCTTTCTGATTGGCTGGGAAGCTGGCTTCATGCTCCCTCGTCATCTGATGACAAGAGAGCATGGATCCGGCCTCCCGGCCAATCAGAAAGCAGGGCGTTGTGTCATTACACGGCGCCTGGCTTCCTGATTGGCCGGCTAGACGGCTCCGGCTGGGTACCGGACGAAGGCCGCGTTCTCGCTGGAGAGGCCCCGGGGGATGACAGGCTGCACATAATAAGGTAAGAGGGGACTTTCTTGTTTTTATTCGGGAAGCCGGGTGGCGGGTGGTTGTCTTCCAACCTCTGTCTTGTAGGCCCTGTGCCTATGTTTTCATTTTTTTGTTATAAGCCTAACATTTTTCATAGGATAGGTCATCTGATATGTCCATTAACACGCTGTCAAAATGAAACAGGTGCTTACAGCATTTTGGCCCCTTTGTTCCCACTGTAGCTTCTGAGGCCCTTTTCTATGATTAGAAGAAATCTTCCTCCAGAGGACACTGGTTGCTGCGTTTGAGGAGGATTTCTGCATGGAAGGATAAAGAGAGAGGAGTGATTCACTGAAGATGAGGGATAACTAGGTCTTGCCATGTAAACTATAAGTGTCTTGCCTTTTTCAGAGGAAACGTAGGTCAGGGAATGTGCTTTCCAGAGACTCCTAATGACCTGATGTAAACCTTAAGACTAAGGAGATAAGAGACTTTGTGGAATATCTTCAGGTGTGCACAAAGTAGTGATTCCCAGAAATCAATGAGCGAATGATGTTGGAACATTGTTTTCTCTTTCAAGTCTGTGACTGATCACTCTTCAAGATGTTTTACAAGCTACAGTTGGGAAAGTGGTTGCTCCAGTGGTACTATAAAAGAACTTGCAGCGGATGAGGTGACTGCTCAAAATGCTAGTTGGGCCAGTTACCTAACTCCCCAAGAAGAGGCAAGAGAAGATACCTCCTGTAATTTCCCATTTATATGCATCAGTAATTTTCACCCCTTACTTCATACTTAGGCTTTTCAGGCTGTCCTTTTAAGCGGTGGTATCCTCCAGGGGCCTTTGTGAGATCAAAGTGGGACCTCATCCAACAACAGTATTCTAACCAAGGTTGTGACTACTTGAACAAGAAAGATTCTTTGTAAAAGGAACAATCCTAACACAGGGGTGCTGCCATGTTTGCTAATGGTTGTATGCCTATAGGGCCCCATTGATGGACACTGGACCTTGGTTAAGATACACAGATAGTAATAAACACTATTAAAACCAAAAATCTATTTTACTAGTATGTCTGGAATCATGTCTCACTAAGTACAAATTTCTTAAGGATATAATTTTTTTGTGACTGACAACGCTGAGGTGCTGCCTCACAATTTGCAGCTATGTTGTTAACCTGTCATGAACGCTCTTCTATTTGGCTGTCAGGTCTATCAGATAGGTAGCTCAAAGGCCAAATGAGGGAGCTTGCTCGACAGGCTGACAATGCAGCTGCTAATTCTGAGGCACTGCCTTAGCATTGTCAGCCTGCAACAGGTTGTGACCAGAAGGATCTTCCAGGTAAGAAACTTTGCAACAGATTCAGAGAAAACAATATTCTTAAGAGAACTGTATGTAGGTAGGTATGATGTCACACATACTGATAAATAGATTGGGGTTTACATACACTTTAATCTCTTGACAGAGGATTTTGTTTCAATATCGGTTTTCTCTCAACCTCCCATGTCCACGCCTGTATGTGACCTTTTGGCTTTGACTGGGTGCAAATAAGAAAGCCTGAGTGTGTGTTGGTGCATATGCGTTAGTGTGCGTTGGTGAGTATGCCTTAGTGTCACAGACACAGGGTAGGCTCGCAGGTACTGGAGCATATGTATACACCTTCTCTCATGGCAACCAGTGCTGTGTCTTCTTGCCAGATACCCTGAACATGTGCTTACTGTTGTTGTCCTGCTTTGCTCATTGCTGACCCAGATTGATTGACTATGCCCATATCTTCTGCTCTTGTTGCCAATCTTGCTCATTCCTCATTTGCCACCTGCCCTAACCTCTGCTTGGGCTTTGGCTATCCTTGCCTGTCACTAGTCCCGACCTCTGGACTTTGACTATTATTGCCTGCCTTAACCTCATCCAGCTATAATGCCATTTATCTGCATCTTTATTATAGCAAACCTGCTACTGCAACCCCGTTGGTGGGACAATCCTGAGGGTTGCAACCTAGTGACATCTTACAACAAAATAGCACAGGGACCAGTAGGGTCACTGGCCCATCACTCAATGCATGAAGTCCAAGGTGTCACTTAGACTCCATATCTCAGATGAGTTTGTGTCTTTCCAGGGGTGTCATCACATTTATTTTGTATGCATTGCACATGAGGACATTAGGGGCCTGCACTCATACCAGGAATGTCAGAGAATGCAGGCGAATGCTGTCTTCAGTTGAAGCGAGGAATAAGGTAACTGTTATTGCTTTTACCATACCCCTATATAAAATGAGCCATTGTGCAGAAAATGTCCCCATGTGTGCGGAAGGGGTGTGTGTACGTATAACCCAAACTTTTTTTAGTTTTGGATGCAATGGCAAAGGTTAGAACCTCTTTTGGGTTGTATTGCTGTTTGAGATTTCCCCTATTTATGCTTGGAGCTATTTTTACCAGGATAGAACATGATTGGAAATCTGTTTTGATTACAGTCATTATGAGAACAGATGGTGAGTGGAAATCTCCCAAACCAGAAACCTATTCCACTGCTAACTGTCAAAAGGGAGATGTCTACTCTATAGAAATTCCCTCTCGACTCTTTTTGTGTCTGCAAGGCAGGAAGTCAGGGGAAGTCATCTGAATAGGACACAAGGAGCAAAAAATACATTGACGGGTGTTAACCCTTACCTACTCTATTTATCCAGGACCGCTGAAGGTTTTGTGATGTCTTGTCCCTTCTCTGAGTTTTTTAGTGCTGAAGCAGAGTAGTTATTAAAGGTCTGGTCTGGTCATAGTTTCCCACAGAACTGAACCAGTACTTCCCTTAACCATAAGTGTATCAGAGCAATGTTCATCCAAGATAAAGGATAAGACCCTTGACAGGGGTAGGGGCAAAGTATTCCCTTACAACCACAGTATGAAAGTGCCTGGAGGGCCCCCTTAATTCAGTTGTACTATACACAATTACATTTAAAAAATCTTATGAAACCAGATTGACAGTATTATCTAGTCTATTTGACCTAGGGTTCCACATTTTAGGACCTTCAAGCTATAAGGTACAACATATCAGAATATACTGGAAACTTCTATGTAAATCATTCTCTCACACTTCTGTGGAGCAGAGTTTCACCTCCCTGCAAAGAATGGAAAATGTTCCCACAATGCTTAGACACTATCTCCAGGGTGAAGAAAAGATGAGGTCATTGTATTCATTTAGCATGTAGGGCTGGGCAAACTGGATCCACCAGATTTGTTATTGAACCTGCAGAGGCAAATAAGAATATAAATGTTTATTTTAATAGCTATTGTGCTTCCTTGCCTTACTGTAACTCCTTTATATTCCTCTATGTCAGTTGCGGAAACCTTTCACTTTACCCTATTAAAGGACCAGTAGGCCTGAACTATAAGCTTTCTTAATGGGAAAGAGCTAAAACCACTCAAAGTTATGTAAAATATCTCTGTTACCTGTCCAAAACATGACATTGTCTTACCTCCTAACACTCTAGATATTTGAGGGACTGTTCTACAAAGAAAGCCTAATTGGGTCAGCATTTGGCCATGCTATGAGCATGCCTAAAGTGTATGTATAGGCCATTTTGTTATGAATGAGGTGGGAAAGGCAGGGGTGTCCCTAATATAATCACTGCCTGGGGGGGATGATGTGCTGGTGGTGATGTTCTTCGGAAGGGGGGGTATAAAGAGGGATGGTCGCTGGTGGTCATGTTCGGGGGTGGTGCACCTACCAGCTCACTGAGGTCACCGGTTGCCAGGAGCTGGGCAGGATGCCAGCCAGAGGGTTCCAGGCTGCTAAGAGCTGGGAGGGGGGGATTTGTATGGCCCTTACTCCGCCTGGTTCTTAGGATGCTCTGGCTGGAATGGGAGCAGCAGGCAAAACCACCCACATGACCCCAAAGAGATGCCATCTGAGGCAACAGCATCAGGCTGCCTCATGATAGGGATGGCCCTGAGGGAAGGGTTACAGGTCTGTGTTCTGTTTGAGACAAGACCCATAGGGAAATTTCCCCATGGGTCTTGTCTCAGAGACCCAACCTGAATTGAGAGGAGGTCTCTACATGGTGAAATAATTCCCTCTTAGACAGAAGTGACCAAAACAGACGCCTCCATTAGATGTCCCCTCACCTCTTGTTCTATGACAACTGTAACATTTTGGATTCCCTGTCACTTGGTGTCACAGTGACAGATACAGTATATGTCAACAGGACAGTAAGATTTGTTACCCAGACAAGCAAGGGAGGGTGAATTTCCCTAGTCGGAACATAGGTAACGAATAAAAGCTGACAGGGTTCTAAGCCATTAACGCTTTATCCAAAATACAATATAAAGGTTAGGGATATACATAGACTTTAAAGCTGAGTTTACCTTTAAAGCTGGCCATACACCTTACAACCAATCGCACGACTTTCGTTTTGCGATTATTGTAAGGTAAATAAAATCTCGTACGATCTGCCAATCTTTGACAGGCAGATCGTACTGGCAATCATCGCAAGCCCCAAGTCCCCGTTGAGGGGAGGGCTTCCGATGATTCCAATGATGAGCGGGCAGTGTGCTTGCGCACACCGGCCTGTTCGGCATTTGTTTTCCGAGCACGCAACTAACCAGCCTAAAATCTTACGATTTTCGGCAGGTTTTTAAGCATGCTCGGAAGACAAAAGACGTGCGACCGTACAGTAGAAACGGTTGCATGTCTTCCATACACCTGCCGATTATCATATGATAATCGGCAGGTGTATGGGCACCTTAAGACCATCTTTGTGAAGGTGCTCATTCATCCAGGTCATGGTATATCTGTAAAAAATAAGTCAAGGCAACTGGACTTGCTGTATTTTTCTTGGAGATACAGCAATACAGAGTGACACACAAATAAGATTTGCTTGCTGTCTTTCCATATTCTCGTACAAGTTTAAGGGTTTTCTCCCCAAAAATGGGTCGCAATATGTCTGTGAAGGTTCTCATTCATCCAGGTCATGGTATATCTGTAAAAAAATATGTCAAGGCAACTGGACTTGCTGTATTTTTCTTGAAGAGATACATTTAGAACATGTTTGATGTTACACCCATATTCTGGGTGCAACATGAATCATGTTCACAGCATCTGTGAAGTGGTGTAATTGATATTTCTTCCCTGAATATCCATACCTTGGTATAGTCTGTAAGAGACTTGGCATTGCCCTCACCATCCACTCATCACTGTTGCAATGCTTTATTGGCTTCAATGCAAAATATAATAAATGCTCATATTTTCTTTTATGAATATGTGTGCATATTTATTTGAAAGTTCTGTATTGTTTGTGCATTTGCTAAGGAGTTAAAGTAGATTTATAGGAATACCAAGGGACATTCCTACCTCTTGAAGCTTTAATTGCAGCTTAATCTGCAGATCCACCAGCTAGTGAAACCCGGCGTCATGGCACAACCACAGTTTATAGTGAATGAACCTTCTGGTTGGTCTCCGTCTGTAAGAATTGTGATTCATACCATCAATGTGTAGGGGAGTAACTCAACTCCTAATTTAAAAGCGGAAGTATTTAAGCATGACAGCGATGCTGAATTATCTGTGATCAACAACAGTAAAGTTAGCCCAGTCATACCTGTTTAAATAAAGAGACTCTCTAAATAAAATAATTTTTTAAACCTAAAAACAAAAATATCATATATTGCAGCTTATAATATATTACTTAAAGTACATTATATATAATGATATTATATTGAATATCATTATTTAATATATTGAGGTTCTTAGATTAGTTTCTTTTTTTAGGGTTTTCCCCTTTATTTTCACCTGATAAACCTGCAAGTAGCACATTTCCTGTCCCTGGGTGGCTCCTCTACCGCATCTATAGGGATAAACCATGGATGTTGCCCAGGCTGGACAATAAACATGTCTGCCTTTGTTCATATCTGTTGCCTATTTGATAGGATTAGTCATTTACAAAAGAAAGATAACACAATTTAATGCTTTTAGTTCATCTCACAGGAAGTTGCACGGATGCTACATTCCTGGCAGGATCAACAGGTATTTTTTGTACTTGCTGAAACTGTTATTAGCCTAAAAATAAAAACTCATGCAGCCACCACATCTAAGGACTGGCAAGCTGCAATATTTAAATTTTCCTCCTGGGATAAGATACCTTTTAAGCTCTTAGTGATAACTCTTATTCATGTTCTAATTTAGCACATAGGGTATTATGATCTATTCAATAAAGTTAATTGTATTTTCTATTTTTAAGAGCTAGCCACCCAACACTGATATTTTAGTTTTTGGTAATGCTGGAACATGCAAAGGTGGGTGAAAACACTCACAACTCCCATTTGGACAGGAACAGAGAGGATTTTGGCAGACTGAAATCTCAGTGTTGGAGTATCCATGATAAACACTATAATTCCAAAAGTATTGGGACACCCCTCCAAATAATTGGATTCAGGTGTTCCAATCACCTCCATGGCCACAGGTGTATAAAATCAAGCACCTGGGCATGCAGACTGCTTCTACAAACATTTGTAAAAGAATGGGTCGTTCTCAGGAGCTCAGTGAATTCAAACATGGTACCGTGATAGGTTGCCACCTGTGCAATAAGTCCATCCGTGAAATGTCCTTGCTACTAAATACTGGCAATCCTATGGGCATGTCTGGGTTTGGCGGTTGCCAGGAGAACGATACTTGCCTGACTGCATTGTGCCAAGTGTAAAGTTTTGTGGAGGGGGATTATGGTGTGGGGTTGTTTTTCAGGGGTTAGGCTTGGCCCCTTAGTTCCACTGAAGAGAACTCTTAAGGCATCAGCATACCAAGACATTTTGGACAATTTCATGCTCCCAACTTTGTGGGAACAGTTTGGGGATGGCCCCTTCCTGTTCCAACATGACTGCACACCAGTGCACAAAGCAAGGTACATAAAGACAGGGATGAGGGAGTTTGGGGTGGAGGAACCTGACTGGCCTGCACAGAGTCCTGACCTCTACCCGGCAAAACACCTTTAGGATGAATTAGAGCGGAGACTGTGAGCCAGGCCTTCCCGTCCAACATCAGTACCTGACCTCACAAATGCGCTTCTGGAAGAATGGTCAAACATTCCCATAGACACACTCCTAAACCTTGTGGATGCCTCCCCAGAAGAATTGAAGCTGTTATAGCGGTAAAGGGTGGCTAACTCAATATTGAACCCTATGGACTAAGACTGGGATGCCATTAGAGTTCATGTGCGTGTAAAGGCAGGCACCCCAATACTTTTCGCAATATAGTGTTTAAGAATCCCAGAAGCTGACCAGGGGCGGCTCCAAAATCTAGTCTCGGGAATGGGCATTGCCAGAAAATAGGTTACAAGCTTTAAAGGGACTACAAATCCCAATAATACATTACAGAGCAATGCAGAATAATATGAAGCTACATACTCTGTGCTGCTCTGAGGTGCCGGCCTAATGTCTCCAGCGAGCTGTAGGGGGTCTCAGGAGGCTGTGCAGAGTCTCACCAGGGCTTTGCGGGGTCTCACCTGTAAACAGGCACCGTGTGGTTAACAGGAAGGGTGCCAAGGTCTTCAGCAAAGCACGGGACCTCGACAACCGCTTCAGTTTAAAAATGTAAAGTGCCAGTATCGGGGCATTTTTACAAGTACGGGTGCTCCTGAAAATGCCCAGTACCAATACTGATAATGGTATTGGTGCATCCCTACTGCATAGTGTAATGTATTGCTGGGATTTGTAGTCCTGTCTAGCTGTCTGCACTGCCGTATAATCATTGTACAGCAATGCAGAATATCACCAGCTATACAGGACTACAAATCCCAGCAATTCATTATACAGCAAATCAGCAATGCTTAATAACACCAGCTACAGCCCCTCCATACGAGCCTTCACTCACCCAGACATGGACTTCCCCCGGCACCAGCCTCACCTAAATCCTGACTCATGCAGCACCTTCTTCTCCTTGTTGGCCAGGGGACGGGAGGGAGCACAGGAGCGGGTCCTCTGCATCTCCCACACAGCATGATATGCCACCTGGCTGTGCCTGTGGAGTCGGTAGTGGCTCCTCCAGGCTAAACAGTTCTTATGGACTGACCTCCTGAGGTGTTTGCACCTCTCCATCCCAGGACAGCGATCTCTACATAAAGCGGTCCTAGTACTGTGGGTGGCAGAGTGTCTCGGGGAGGGGGGGATAATTGCCTCTGGATTAGCCACTGGTGCTGACTCAACCCACTAGCCATTTGTTGCCATAGACCAGGGGGTAGGCAACCTTGGCACTTCAGCTGTTGTAAAACTACTAGTCCCATGAGACACTGTAATACTGACAGCCACAGGCATGACTCCTAAGGGCAGAGACATGATGGGATTTGAAGTTACATCACAGCTGGCATGCCAAAGTTGCCTAGCTCCATATTGTATTATTACTTTTGTTCTGCCGTTGTCATTCTTCAATGAAGATTTGGATCTCAAACCTGCACTGAACAAGTCACCCTGGGTGTTTTATTATTTGCCTTCCCAGCTTTAAAAACTGATAAGTTGTTAATTAAGATGATACATTGCTATGCCATTAGAAACTATGACAGCATTTTGATTACGCTCAAAGTTCTTTAAATCAGTTGTCAATTAAAAAAACATTTCAAAAAGAAAAAAAATGATCAGTGCAAAAGTTGCTATACGACCTGTGTCCACTAGATGATGCTGCTGAGCATCTGTACATTCTTGTTTACAGTCGATCTGGTGTTTATTATTATCTAGATAAAGTGGACCTCCCCTCCCTTAAGGACAGAGGCAATTGTCCAAGTATCTGAACGTAAACAAAATATAGAATTCGAGCTATAGGTCTGTTCAAGCCATAATTAACCTCTTTCACATCAAGTGCACCCACACTTATTTTATATAATAAGGAGGACAAATAGGGCTTTCGTTTAACATCAACTATTTGTAAATGAACTGTAAGTATATATGAATAAAATTTAACCAATTATGAGAAGTTAAGAAATTGTATTATTTTCCCAAACAGGAGCATATACATTTTATTGGGAATATCATAATACTGAGTATGACTGCAATAAAACACCAACAATTGTATTCTATAAAAGCGCTGAAAGGATTTTTTTTAAATAAAAGAATTTAAAAATGGGTAAAACTAGCAAAAGGTTAAAATTATATTTTAAAAAAATCACACCTGAATATGCCGAACAGTACTACTGTACTGATCAGAGTGATCACAATTAGAAAACCGTTATCAGCGCTGAAGAGGTTAATTCTTCTAAAAACAATATGAAAAATGGGTACAATTAACGAAAAAAGAAGAAAAAACTATGATCCTGAACTGTACTATTGAACTGATCAGAGTGATCATGGTTATAAAACTGTGATCAGTGTTTAAGGGGTTAATTTTAAAATATATATTAAAAATGGGTACCATTAACGAAAAAATAAAAAAAAATACAATGATTCTGAACGGTACTATTGAACTGATCAGAGTACGGGTACTCTCAAAGACCAGACCCTGTGGGGGATTAACGCACACACCGGGGTCGAACTCAACGGACCCACGTCTCTCTTAAACCTCGAGTACTGCGTCACTACATTGAATAAAAAACACTCCTCCTCAGGGTTTAATAAGCTTCTACTCAGGCCAGGGAGTTAAGGTTTCTGGGAGGGGCTGTGGTGGGTGAGGGGCCTTGTCCGTCCAGAGCTGACTCCTCGGCCGAGCACCCACATCGCGCTCACCCGGACAGACCCTCGCCTTCGTTTGACCTCATCCGCTATGTTACCCGACCTGAACGCCTCGGCTGAGGAGGTTCGGTCAGTCGGGGGCCGGTCAGTCGGGGGCTCAGATGAGGGCTGCCCTCCCGGGTAATGATGGAATGGCAGATGTTGCGCGGCTACCTGGTTGATCACGCCAGTAGCATATGCTTATCTCAAAGATTTAGCAATGCACGTGTAAGTACACATGGCCGGTACAGCGAAACTGCAAATGGCTCATTAAATAAGTTATGGTTCCTTTGATAGCTCCATCTGTTACTTGGATAACTGTGGTAATTGTAGAGCTAATACATGCCGATGAGCGCTGACCCCCAGGGATGCATGCATTTATCAGACCAAAACCAATCCAGGGGCCTTGGCTGCGAGGTTGCTGTGCCAGATTGCTCTCTAGACTTTGCTATCTGAGGAGCCGTACTACTTCCTCCCCGGCTTTGGGATGGAAGGGGAGGCTGGATACCTTAGTGGCTTCTCTGGACTTTGGAGGAGGGAAGCCCCTGTAGGGGAACCTGTCCTGGGCCGAACATCAAGCTTGGTTCCGGAAGATCAGTGGACAGGTAACCCAGTTGGAGGAGATGGAGGAGAAGCTTAATGGGAAGCTACAGGAATGGAAGAGGGGTGTGGGGAGGCCCCATGCGGTCCCTTTGGGGGAGATATTACTCCTGTCTGGGGTTCTACTAGAGTGCAGAGAGCTCCTGCAGGAGGGCCTAAGATGTATGGAGCTGACCCCCCCCCACTCCCCCCCGTTGCCAGAGGAGGAGGAAGATTCGCAAGACATGATCCCAGGAACCCAACCTGACGGTTCAAGCCCCACTCAAACACAAACATTTTCCTATGCCGAGATGTCCAAAGGAAAGGGGACAGAGGATAGGGTGCTCCAGGATATGCCAACAGAACAACTAATGGAGCTCCGGGAGGGCATGAAACAGAAACATGACAGCCATGACGGCATCTTATGCGGCTGCAAGAGGATCACAAGAGAGGGCCTATAAGACAAAAAAATGCGGATAAAAGAGAGGAAGAGAACATCCTTTCAGAAATGTGCTCCCTAGAGGCAAAAATCGAGAACCTGCAATCCATAGTGCACCGCAGGAATACGGGGGCTCGTAGAGGGAGGACATGTGAACGGAGACAAAAATTGTTATAAGAAAGAATGGCAATCGGAGCAAGGGATGGCTCAAGTCTAGAATCTGAGGTGGAGGTGGAGCCAAGGGCATCAACATCAGTGGCGGAGGCCATCCTGCCCGCCAACAGAAGGAGCCTGTCCAAACCAAGAAAAGTAACCAGTGCGGAAGAGGAGGAAGAGAGCAATGGCGTGTGGTGTATCACTATCACAATGGGAGATGGCATCCCACCCTTCAAAGAAAATCTATTGAAGTTCGGGAATTACCTCTGTGAAGGCTCTACTAAAACTCAAGAAAAAAAAGTAAGAAGAATAAGACAACCAGGAAGCCAGAAACATACGTGAAAGGATGGGAGTCTGGAGGATCTAGGAAGGAGTCTATATACATCTATTCTGAAGAAGACCTTTCTCCTTAACAGGACCCTGGAGCTAAGGTGGTTGCCCCTGGGGCTGCCCCGAAGAAAGATGGTAACAGTTCCCTCTGTGTGGCTGGGGTGACCACCCCCAATGGTTTGGGTGCCGGTGAGCCCACAGAAAAGCCTCCCTGTGTGTCTTCCAACCCCCTTCCCCCACCTTCGGTCTTACCTGTGTCCCCCTTGTCTATCAATGCTGCCAGCAGAGACACGGGCTCTGTCCAAACGGTACAGGCCCTGGGAATCCATGTTGAGGAAAAATCAGGTGTGGATGCTTCCAAGATTGCGTCAGAGGATGGAATAGGGCATGTTCCTGAAGAGATGGATTCGAAAGTGGTGTTTGACGTCACCTCCGGTCCGGGAGAGCTTCCAGTTTGGCCTTTGCCACTCGGGAGTGTCACCAGATTTCTGCGCGTGAGAATGAGGCCCTTATGCCAGAGGCACCATCGGTTACGCCATCAGGTGCTAAAGAAAGGAGCATAGATAAGTCACCACAGCCATATGGTAAATAATTATAATATTGCTATCTCTACTGTTGTTCACATTCTGGCAATGGCTCCTGCTGGAATTCCTTCTTTTGTTTCTTTGCGGGCTCCAGCCCCTTGAGGTGATGTTGTATTACCAGTAGGGGGCCCCCCTGCCCAGGAATCAAGGAGACCAGGAGCGGGCACCTGGACTAGTCCATGCATCAGGCACCAGAGAATTTGATATCTCCTTTCTGTCCTCACAGCTGTTGGATCATTTCTGGGCAGGATGGGAAGGAGCTAAGGCACAGATAGGATCCAAATGGGCTAAGTTCATAGCGATCCCTATTTCTCTCCAAGGAATGAAGGTTACTTTCTTGGTGAGGAATGAAACGATTCCAATTGCAGATATACTTGTTTGGGAAAAGCGCTATGGGGAAATTAAAGCAGCTCCCAGTAAGATACTGGATGAGGATGACATCTGGACGGGAGAGGTGGACGGTACCTATGATCCTAAGGGAGATAAGGGGGGTCACACAGCATATGCCCAACTCCTTCTTTATCGCTACCGACAGAGTGTCCTGCTTTTATCAAGGACAGCCCAGGACCTGCCACAGCTGTGGTTCACACCAACATTATAGCAATGCATGCACTATACAGAAATGCACAATGTGTGGGGCCATCGGACGTTTGAGGGATTCTTGCAGGGAGGTCAGGTGTCACCTATGCGGAATCCTAGGTCATTCTTACAGAGCGTGCCCAGAGGCACAGCACAACATCGAGGCGATTTGGAGGGGGGAGACGGACGACCTAACGGATCATGCTGATGCTGGGGCATGGGAAATTGGGCCGATCTTGTGCCCTTACGGAACCAGTAGCCGTGGCTCTGCCGCCTCCTCCCTTCAACGCCGTGGTAACAGCTGAAGGGCAGGGGGTGACAGCCCCATCGGTGGCTCAAGCCCCAAAGTTACAAGTCACTTCCAAGACTAGGGCGGTCCCTACTAATCGGCGGTCTCGTGCTCCAACTGAGGCTCCTCCTTCAGCTAAGGTTTCGGCAACAGATGGTGGCATGGAGTGGCAGGTGGTGGGGAGCAAGGGTGGAGGCGCCTCTGGTAAGAAGGCCCTTCAGCCTGGATCCTTGGGTCTGCTGGGCGTTCCACAAAGAGTATTCGGGGGCCGATCTCTGGTGCGGGCGTCCTTGAGGCCCAGCGGGTGGTCTCAAACAATAGGTATGACGTTCTATCCTCCAGCTGGGCTGACGGGACACTCAACCAGGAGATGGCAGGCCTTCTGGTGGGCAACGTTGAAGAACTAATCTTAGGTGACGACGATCTTCTACCAGCGGGGGTGTCCATAAAGAGGTACCCTTCTGATGCCGAAACCGAGGGTAAGGGAGAGTCCAGGAAGAAGGGAAAATCTTGTCCAGTTTAATCACTCACGGCTGTGTACCCCATGCTCTCTGTGGCTACAGTAAATGTGAACAGCATGCTATCGGTGCCGCCAGGTTATCCGTATATGACTATCTTAGCAGGTCCCAGTTCGATGTCATGTTGCTACAGGAGACACGGCTGGATAGCCTGGCGGCATTACATCTAGCCAAGCCTGAGTGGAAGTGGGGGTCGTCTTATTTCTCTCTAGCCACAGAGAGGTACGGGGGAATAGCGGTTCTTTTTAAGAATGCAGATGTGATCATCAACCGAGTGATTGAGTTACAGAAGGGACGATGCATGGTTCTTAATGTCTCGCTGGGCAGACAGCCGCTCCGCATTATTAACTTCTATGGTCCCCATAGTAAGTGGGAGAGGAGGTGTCTGCTTAGCCAGATAAATGTCCAAAGTCCTGTAGCACCGGAATTCCCATAGTAAAAAATGGGTGCTCGCAGTGACTGCGGATGGCGCCGCATTAAGCAAAGTTTGTTGTGAAGAAATGTCACCAGCACACCAGCATGACAAACACGTCAATATTCAGTGAATCTTCGTTTTTATTTTTCAGAAGTCACTCAAAGTAGAATCGAGTGCTTTCGGGGCCACGCAGGGTACCCCTCATTAGGCTTAAAGTGAACATTTCAAAGTACACACCATCACCATTATATACACACACAGAATAGACTGATTACCACATAAATCTGCCCCTTTGACGTCATAGTGACGTCATATTCCCGCCAGAACAGAAGGATAAACATTGCTGTAAGATTCATGAGCAGGCAATATACCAAAAACCAGTCACTGCGAGCACCCATTTTTTCCTATGGGAATTCCGGTAAAGCGTGCTACAGGACTTTGGACATTTGTACTTGTGACCTTTTTCATGTTGAAGCACCCCCGGTGCTGTTTTCCCACCCTGCAACTCAGGGATTATCAATAACTTTTTGTAGTAGACACACATTGGACGTTTTTTCCTCTTTTGGCTATAAGAGAAAGTTCCTTTTTGATACCTATGGAGAATACGAATACTTGACATCTCTCAGCACAACAAGCAACTAGTCACCTGTATAACCCAGAGAGTATACAATCGATACTCTTTCCTTCTGATGAAAGTAAAGCATTTGATGTGGACACTCCCCTTGATCTTTATATAGAGATCAAATGTCTATGTAAAAAGAAAGCTGATTTTGAATTACATGGACAGACATTATCTGAATACTACAGGACAAGGAAAATACCTAGATGTTTCAGAATCACCAATCAACCTACCATAGGTAGGAATAAACACGAATTCTGCGAACGATGGTGTGAAGTGGCCACTCAGAATTCTTCAAACTTTATGCTATTGGTAATCGAGGAAATCAAGGTCCAATTGTCTGAGATCAACAGAGAACTCACCACCCTTGATGCCACACTCCATGAGAAGAGTACCAATAAAGAAGCCCTCTCTGGCGACTTACAAAAGATCGAGAGTGAAGTGGCTACTTACACCGACAAACAGCGACAAGCTAAGAGGAACAAGTTCAAGCAGGTGAATCTGGATTACCAAGAAAACCGAGTGTATCCTTGGCTAACCGGTAATACCTGACGAAGCAATCGTTATTCCAACAGGAGATGACCTAAACAAACGACAACCACGTGCCACAGGTGGCATATCTTCAGGAAGTGACAGGCCCACTGAAAAGCCTTCTTCAGAGAGTGATTCGAGTTATCCTGACCCCTTCGGCAAACGTACCAACGAGACAACAGTCCCTTTATCACGGGTCCAAGACGCAGACGATCCAGGTGGGGACGCAGGATCAAGAGGGATTCAGACCAGGGCATACAGCAGGGGAGGAAGACACCCACAGAGAATCCAGTAATCAATTTATCTTCAAGGCCGGTATCCGAGGGTGAGTGTTTATTATTATCTAAAGGACTTTCTTTCTGTCCAACCAACCGTCTTGACATGTTTCAATTCGAGGTTGAATCATTTAAATTTGAAAGAAGCCTTAAATTAAAACAATACTTCTCCTCACAACCACCAGCTATTAAGACTGGTCTTCCCTTCAGACTTAAAAGCAGCATTATTCCACCTGGCCAATTCCAGAGTATTGAGTCATATATACGCACAATGAAACATGATTAATTCAAACAACTCGTAAACCCGGTGTTTTATCAATCTCGCAAACAGTGAACGTTGTACGTTGTTGGCACTTAAAAACGATGACTATCATAATAAAACCTGCTGATAAAGGAGGTGCGATTGTCATCATGGACTACTCGGAGTATAGTAAGGGTATGTTATCTTTACTAGCCGATCACAGCAGCTATGAGATAACCAACCATGAGAAAATGTGTTCGGTACTGAATGGCCTGAACATTATCATAGAGTTGGGTAGAAATAATGGATGCATTCATGAAACAATTGCGGACTTCCTTCTGCACAAACATGCACATAACCCAGTACTGTATGGGTTACCAAAGATCCACAAAGGACTACATCCATTATCTTTCAGCCCCATAGTTTCAGGTACTGGTTCCTGTACTCAGCCGATGGCACAGTATGTGGATTATTATCTTCAACCTCTGGTGAAGAAATTACCAGCATTCATTAAAGACACTGATGATTTCCTATCTAAACTTACCTGCTATAAACACTTCAACAGTGACTGGAAACTAGTGACAATGGATATCTCGTCACTGTACACGTGCATTCCGAATGATGCAGGTCTAGCAGCCACTGAGCATTTTCTGACTCAAAATAATGACCAAGATATACCATTGGCGTTTGTCCTTTGCTGTCTTGATTTTGTATTACACAATAACATGTTTACTTTTGAAAACAGGGTGTACAAACAAATTCGAGGGACTGCCATGGGAAATTCGGCAGGTCCCTCGTTTGCAAACCTGTTTGTAAGTTTTCTTGAAGAACAGCATGTTTACAAATCCCAATTCTTCCAACGTGTGTAGGTTGGGGTAAGGTACATCGATGATGTATTCATGATCTGGAAAGGGGATGAATGTTCACTACGTGATTTTGTACTGTTCCTAAATAGTCTATTCCCCGGTATTGTCTTCAATCCTTAATGTTCAACGACTGAGATCGCGTTCCTTGATGTTTTAATCACTGTGACTGACAATTTATTAACTACATCAGTCTATACAAAACCGACAGACAGGAGCACGATATTACACTACAACAGTGCTCATCCCCGACACTTATTGGATAATCTCCCGATCTCTCAATTTTTGAGGGTCTTGCGCATATGTTCGGTTGCCAGTGTACGTGAGACACAGATTAATGAAATGTACAATAAATTTCTCCAGAGGGGCTATCCCAACGGGATCCTTGATAATGCCGTAACAAAGGCATATGAGAGATTTAATGGCACGACCAGGCCGCGCAGGAGTGAAGAACGCATTCCGTTCATACAAACTTTCTCCACATCCTCTAAAATAATTCATAGAGTCTCAATTGACAATATGAATATTCTACAGGCAGACAAAACACTTGCACCGATCGTCAAGAATAGACCACTGAGCGTATATAAACATGGCAAATCACTTCGGGACATGCTTGTCCAGGCCGACCCCAGGTCTAAATATTCAAAAAAACTCATGTTTTTTTCTACAAAAACAGGCTGTTTTAAATGCCACCGTTGCAATATATGCAATGCCCTGATTTGTGGAGACTCATTTCCACACCCCTATAACGGGAAAAAGTATGCAATACATGGCTACCTGACCTGCGACACCGAGTTCTGCGTATATCTACTCAAATGCCCATGCACACGGGTATACATAGGTAAAACTGTTGGCCCCTTCAAAAGACACTTCCAGAAACATCGAAGCGATATTCGAATAGCCATTGATACATTTAACAAAGGTGAGGAAATCAATGCCAACAAGCCTGTTGCAATACATTTTGCGGAATGTAAACATCAAACGCACAAACTCAGGGGAATGGTGATTGAGCATGTATGCACACAGCCCAGAGGTGGTGATAGATCCAGATATCTCTTACAGAGAGAGGCCTATTGGATCTATACTCTTGAGACCCTCATTCCAAGGGGACTTAATACCAACTTGGGACTAACGTGTTTTCTTGATAGATAATTGTACTCTGTATTCTTCCATGGATATCTTTGATTTTTCCTGGCGGGCCATATTCTATTGATGGCAGCCCGGGTGTAATTTGTACCGTCTGGTACAATGTTACTTTTAACAACTTGTTTTCTTTTTCTTATTCTCTGA
>NW_017306510.1:1247982-1258659 GCF_000935625.1 Nanorana parkeri
ACTATAAGGGATCTCTCTAGACAATTGAGTTCTTCCACTGAATTGTCATTTATCCTAGTGTCAGTAGATCAACATTTTGCTATATATAACAACAGTTACTCACAATTGTTGCCAAGTACTAATTATGTGCATATTGATAGGATCCAGGTTATGGACTTATGTCATATTTTGATTCTAGTTAACAGGGGATTTCTGTCAGTATTTGTATCTACCAAACCAGCATTTTTATCAAATTGTGTCCTGAACTTGATACAATATAAACCGACGAGCAGTGTTATGCTTTATAAATATACCGACTTAGTTATGTTTGTACTCAGTGCAACATCTCCCATACAACCTGTTATCTAGATTGTATAGATCCCGATATGAGCGCTGTACATGCATTCTCTGTGTTTCTCCACAGATTGCTGACAAGGGGCGTTACCAGTAACCAATGGTGTATGTCCCGCGGCGCATGGGCAGAAGCTTTGATCCATCGGCCTGCACATAGGAGACGCTGGGCGGTTCTTCACCATCAGACAGCGTCTTCATCTCCATGGCAACTCGGCTGTCAGTCACTTGGCCAATTCTATCAAAACATCACAACACTAGTGAAGAACGAATCACTATACCAATATACAGTAAATGTATTTTGCATCTTGAATCTGCATCTTATTGGTTTTTGGTATATTGCCTGCTCATGACTCTTACAGCAATGTTTAACCTTCTGTTCTAGCGGGAATATGACGTCACTATGACGTCAAAGGGGCGGATTTATGTGGTAATCAGTCTATTCTGTGTGTATATAATGGTGATGGTGTGTACTTTGAAATGTTCACTTTAAGCCTGATGAAGGGAACCCTACGCGGCCCCGAAAGAGCTTGATTCTACTTTGAGTGACTTCTGAAAAATAAAAACGAAGATTCACTGAATATTGACGTGTTTGTCATGCTGGTGTGCTAGTGACATTTCTTCACAAACAAACTTTGCTTAGCCAGATAGAGGCCTACCTCTATACGTCCAAGACCCTTCTCTTTGGCGGGGATTTTAACACCATCAATAGGCCCGCAAGACAGGAAGGGTGCCACTGAGAGGCTTGGAAACGATTCCATATTTCTCAATAGGATTGTTAGACAGGCAGGTTTGGTGGATGTGTACATTCAACACTTCCCCAACCCCACGGGTGGTTTCACTTATCACCGAGGTAGCAGTGAGAGTAGGATAGACAGGATTTATTTTGAGGGTTTTCCGGTCTCGGCACCCGTGCTGGGCCTGGTGGAATTCTCCGACCATCACGTTTTAGCTTGTCAATTGAACATCTGGGAGGTCCCACATGAAGGGAGGGGGATTTGGTGGCTCAATTCAGACCTCCTAATGGAACAGAGGGTTCAACAGGCCTTTGAGGAATTCTTCCGCAACCAGATGACACTGGTAGATTTCTGCCAGACGAAGTCTGAGTGGTGGGAGATGGTGAAGGCCAGGACCCGAAGCTTATTTCACAATCTCGTCCGGAACCAGCAGGCCACGAGGTATAAGATATATCTGGGCTTGCTCAGGAAGCTGGACTGCTTGGTCTCTCAGGGAGGTGCCACTGAGGACATCTCAACGGTCAAATCCTTGATGAGAAGTTACTAGTATGACAGGTATGCCTCTCTTGTAAAGGAGAGGGATCACAGATCTTACCACTCATCCGATCCCTATCTCAGTTGCAAGAAGAAGGAAGGTACTAAGACCATCACCTGTCTGCGGAACACCGACGGAGTCCTTGAGGAATCTCTTCAAGGGATCCAGAGGGTCGTCCGTGACTATTATATGGAACTTCTCGGAAGGAGGAGACCCCAGGCGGATCGGGCTGATCATTTTCTGGGGAACCTCATACCCCCTGATAATGCAGATCTTTCTACTGGTGAGTTGCTTAGCAAGATCCCCATAGAAGAGGTCACGTAGAGAATCATGCAGCAGAACAATACATCCCCGGGTCCTGGCGGTCTGACAGTAGAATTTTACCAGCAGTTCTGCACTCTCCTGGCCCCTTACTTAGCAGAGGTGTACAATGAGACCCTAGCTCAAGGATTATTTCCCCCCTCTATGACGGATTCTGCCCTGATCTTGCTAACCAAGCCTAACGTGGTCAACATGGTGGATATTGGGGACTGGCGACCCATATCTCTGCTTAATGTTGACAGGAAGGTCCTGGCAAAGATTTTATTAAAACGAATGCAGGGCCGGGCAAGGGACGTCTTATCCACATCGCAGTACTGCACCGTTGGGGGAAGAACTGTCTTCTATGCCGTTTTCAAGGTCAGGGAAGCCCTCAAGAAGTGCAGGACTGAGGTGTGGGGGAAGTACCTCCTGGCCATTGATCAGTCCAAAGCTTTTGATCGAGTGGATCATCACTACCTGTGGTCAGTCTTATGGAAATATGGCTTGCCGGGGAAATGTATCAATTGGGTTATCACATTGTATAGAGGGGCCGAGAGCTTCGCTCTTGTAAACGGTTGGAGGGGCAGGCCCTTCAGGATCCGATCTGGGGTCTAGCAAGGCTGTCCTCTCAGCCCACTCCTGTACATCTTCGCCATAGATCCTTTCGTCAGAAGGGTTGAGGCAAATTTGTTGCAGGGAGTGGCCATGGCTCTGGAAGGTTGTAGCCTACGCTAATGACATTTCCATCGGGGTGTCCGATGTGGAGGAGGCCACGTTAGTCGTGGATCTGTTTCAGCAGTACTCTGCCGCTTCAACCTCCCGTATCAACAGGGACAAGAGTGGAGTTTCCTGGTGCGGGAAGGAAGGAGAACAGTTCTCTTTTCCAGAGGCCCAGGAGGAAATTAAGATCTTGGGGGTGAAGTTCGGGCCAGGGGATCTGGCTCTCAGGAACTGGTCCGAACGGCTTGCCATAGCTTCCAGTAAGGTGGAGGAAAGCCACAGGTGGAAACTGACATACAGGGAGAGAGTTTGGCTCATTAAAACCTATGTTCTGATTGTATTCGGCTAATCAGTATCATCTGTCTATTGCCCAGGTCACTTCACACAAGGGTGTTCGCTCTGTTCTTCTGCATGTTGTGGGGGAGCAGACTGAACCTCATCAAGAGAGAGGTTGCTTACCTAGCCAAGAAGCACGGTGGGTTGGCAATGGTCAACCCCATCGTTTTTTTTACTAACTACTTCCTGAAAAGGAATTTTGGGGCTCTCCTAAAGTACGAGCCACCTGGATGGGTATACATCTGCAGGGAGTGGACCTCACCCTTTTTGGTGGACTGGTTTCAGGGAGGGAGGGTTGGAGAGCATGAGGGTTTGGCATTCTCACTATCTGCCGACTTCGGTCATCCAGGGAGTGTGGTTTTTGCGCAGGTGGAACATTACTGTTGGAGAGATGCAAATCTCACCCAAGAAGCTCCTCGACGGGAGAGTCTTGGCCACGCACTATAGTGTTTCACTTGTCTTGAGGGACTGTCCACTACAAAATCCCGCTTCGGGATTGCAAAACATCAATTCCCGACGTCTTCAGAGAAGTAGAGACGTGGTGTTCCTCTCCTTCCACGGTAGACTCTACATTCGGGGGAACCTGAAGTACAGGAACGTTCAGGACTGTGGTTGTCCTTGGGTGGAGTGTTCCGGGAAAGAGGAGTCTATGGACCACTTTCTCCTTCAGTGTCCCTTCAATGTACAAGTCTACAAAGAGGTCTCAGCCGCCTTGGGCATCCCCTGCCTGTCCCGCATGACTTATGCAGAGTGGGTGTACGGGACGTCCAATTCCAGGGGGAGGAGGTTAATTTGAACACTCTTTTTCTAGTTAGTGCAGTCATCAGGTATTTCACATACAGAGGAAAAACCTTTCCTGCCAGGTGGTGGTGCACGACATCAGGAAGGCTGTTGTGACGATTCCCCTCGGGGCCAGGCCGCCTCGGTCCTGCCGGCTTCCATGACGGCTGCTCCGCGTTCCACTGTGGAACCCGGAAGCCGCTCGACTGCCTGATTGTGAGGCGAGCGGCTTGTGTTCCACGGTGGAACGCGGAAGTCGCTTGTTCCGGCCGGCGGCTCCTCCCACATCCTGGGGCTATTTAAAGCCCCAGCTGAGGCAGCATGGCGTTCAACAATTGGAGTCAGAACGCCTGCTGCCTCCTGAACCCCTCATCACTGGACATCTACACTCCACGTGACTGACCACCATCCACCTGGACCCACACCCTGTACCACGCTGCTCTGCAACTCCTCAAAACAGCAAGTATCGCTCCACTTGGAGCCTATTACAAACAGTCAGCTGTCGTAGCTATCCAAGATTGTGCTGATCTTGATACCTGTTTGTGGGGAGAACCTATTGCTTATTGGGACACCAGTAGAATCATACTACATCAGCGAGATACATATCCACCCTTGATGCCTATACCAAAACCTTGGTGGTGCTATGAGGAAATAGCCCATCTAACATTTCTGTTTAAACCCTGGCTATGATGCAAGAGTCTCAAACTCCCCCTTAAGACTGGGAGTGACGCCTGAGACTCACGCCTGAGAAGCCAAGTATTCAGAAACGCCATCATATCCCCTCCGCAGTTGAGCTCCACTGCTATTACTTACAGTAGACGTGACAGAATTGTTGAACCCCTTTTTTTTTAAAGGAAAGAAATGGAGCCAGCGGAGTTGGCTGGACACCTGGTTACCTTATCCCAGAGGGTGGAGACCTTGACCACCTCCATGCAGGACCTCCAACTCGAGAACCAGAGGTTGCGCACCTTGGTCCACCAAAACGCAGAAGCAGCTCGGGGTCTTGAGGGTCCCGAACCCAAAGTTTGTGCTCCGGAGCCTTTCTCGGGGGAAAGAAAGGACTTCCGACAGTTTATTAGTTCCTGTAGATTGCTATTCGACCTACGCCCTAGGACCTACCACAACGACCGCATAAAGGTCATGACCCTGATATCCTACCTAAAGGGGGAACCAAGGGCCTGGGCAGAGACCTACCTTCAAGAGGACGATTACTTGCTGGATTCCTTCCCCCAGTTCCTGGAGGCTATGGCCCTCCTTTATGAGGATGCCAGCAAACAATTAACTGCTGAAACAGCGATAAGGGGCCTCAAGCAAGGTAGAAGACCTGTTGAGGACTATATAGCTGAATTCAAGAGATGGGCCAGAGAAACGGAGTGGAACAACATCAGCCTCAGAAATCAGTTCTGCCTCGGCCTCTCTGAGGCGTTGAAAGATGAGCTTGCCCGTGATGCACTGCCCCACTCCCTGGATGAGTTAATTCAACGCTCCGTGACTATAGATCGACGTGTTCGGAAAAGAAAGGCGGAAAGGGTCTACAGCAACCCCCCACCCTTCAGAAGAGCCCGATCACCTCAGAAAGATGAGCCCATGGAGGTCGGAGCCTTAAGGGGTCCTCTCTCTTCATCAGAGAAGATTAAAAGACGTTCTCTCAACCTTTGCCTTTACTGCGCCTCACCCGACCATACCGTGGCCACATGTCCACTAGTGAAGAAGAAGACCGAAGCTAATGTCTCTCACATTTGCAAACTTACCCCTAGTCTAGGCCGACTTAAACCTTACCTCTACGTTTCTCTCACCTTACAGTGGGATCTAGAGAGGATCGTCGTTGAGGCGATGGTGGATACCGGGGCCAGCGGTAACTTCATTGACCAAACCCTTGTACAGCTGAATAAAATACCTCACGTGTTAAAGCAAAAACCGGTGTCAGTAAGTTTCATTGACGGGTCTACTTCACCTTCTGGGCCAATTACATCCCACACTCAGCCACTGTTGGTGACCTGTGGAGAGGGGCATACCGAATACCTTGTGTTCGATGTTATTCCTTCTACGATGTTCCCCATAGTGTTGGGCTTACCCTGGGTGACTCTCCACCATCCCACTATACTGTGGTCGGGGGGAACAGTCCTGTTACGGTCTCCGTACTGTACAGAAACATGTTACCCTGTCTCACCCATCATGCTAAGCACTTCAGAGAACCTATCACCTTATCTCCTTGAATTCTCTGACGTCTTCAGCAAACAGTTGGCAGAGACATTACCGCCTCACAGGCCCTATGACTGCCCCATCGAGCTAGTTCCAGGCAGTCCCATTCCTTCTGGACGAGTTTACCCTCTCTCACAACCGGAATTAGTGCACCTAAAGTCCTACATGGATGACAATCTCAAAAAAGGATTCATCAGACCATCCACCTCCCCTGCTAGTGCAGGGATGTTCTTCGTGAAAAATAAAGATGGTACCTTGTGGCCCATAATCGACTACCGGGGGCTCAACAAGATAACCGGTAAAAACCGGTACCCTCTCCCTCTTATCCCCGAACTCATCGAGAGGTTACAGACTGCCCGAATCTATACCAAACTATATCTCCGAGGAGCTTACAATCTAATACGGATTCGGGCAGGAGACGAGTGGAAAACCGCATTCAAGACTAGATACGGTCTTTTCAAGTACACTGTGATGCCTTTTGGGTTGTGTAATATCCCTGCCACCTTCCAACATTTTGTGAATTACATCTTCAGGGATCTATTAGATGTCTGTGTCATTATCTACCTGGATGACATCCTAGTGTACTCGAACTGTCCCGAAGAGCATCGAAAACACGTCCGATGGGTTCTGGCACGCCTCCGGGCACACTCATTGTACGTCAAGCTGGAGAAATGTGTTTTCGAACAGTCGGCTATATCCTTCCTAGGGTACAATATCACCCCTGACGGCATCCAAATGGACCAGTCTAAAGTCAAATGCATTCTCGAGTGGCCGGGTCCCAGCTCCAGGAAGGCTCTTCAAAGATTTCTGGGGTTCTCAAATTACTACCGGAAGTTCATAAAAAACTTCTCCGAGATTGTCAAACCCCTGACGAGGCTAACCAGTCCCAAGATACCCTACTCCTGGATCAAAGACGCCCTGGTAAATTGGAGACACCTCCTGGAAGCAACCAAACACCCAATTACCATTCTTACAGACCACCGCAACCTCCAGTTCCTCTGAACTTGTAAAACGATGTCTGGCCGTCAAGTCAGATGGAGCCTTCTGTTTGACCGATTCAACTTCCACATCTCCTATCGTCCTGGATCAAGAAACGGGAAGGCTGATTCTCTGTCACGCATAACCGAAGAAGTGGCAGATCCCGATCAGCCTGCCTTCCTGATCCCCCGAGCGATTCCTTGGACTTACCACTCAGATCACACAGAGCCTAAGAAAGGCGCTTTCCACCGAGGACTCTCCTCTTCCCGCTGGGCTCTCTCAAGGAGAAGATGGTCTATACTTCAAAGGAGAGAGGTTATACGTACCACCCACGATGCAAACCTCGGTACTCCGCCTCTTGCATGATAATCCTCTAGCTGGGCACCTGGGAGTTTCTAAAACAGTAGATCGTCAAAAGAAGTTTTTGGTGGCCAGGCATGACAAACACCATCTACAAATATACGTAGTCACTTGTGAGGTATGCGCTGCGACTAAACACCAGCGTAGACCTCCATATGGACTCTTAACTTCCCTCGCCATACCAAAACGGCCATGGGAGGCCATCTCCATCGACTTCATTGTGGACCTCCCCAATTCAGGGGGGTGCAATACCATTATGGTCACGGTTGACGAAAATGGCACACTTCACCCCCTTGAAGAAACTGCCTACCTCCAAAGAGACTGCTCACGCTTTCGTTAGCCAGATCCTCAGACTACATGGCCTACCAAACCAGATTGTATCCGACAGGGGGAGCCAATTCGTCTCCAAGTTCTGGAAGGCCCTATGCCAGACGCTCCAGATAGATCACAGGATGTCCACCGCCTACCACCCTCAAACCAATGGGCAGACAGAAAGAACAAAATCAGTGTTTGGAGCAATATCTCAGATGTTATTGCACCCATCTCCAGGACGACTGGTATGACCTCCTCCCACTCGCTGAATTTGCCCACAATAACGCCACCAACTCATCCTCCCAACATACTCCTTTTTATGCCAATTACGGATTTCACCCACACAGTCTACCCGCCTCGTACACACCAACCAATGTTCCCTCCGTACAGGATTACCTGACGTCTCTAGAGAAAACCTCTGAATCCCTACAAGATAATCTGAAGACAGCACAGGAGAGGCAGAAAAGGTTTTACGACACGCACAGGACTAACCCTCCTACCTACACAGTGGGAGACAAAGTCTGGCTATCCACAAAAAACCTACGTGCCAGCGGCGTACCCTCTTACAAGCTGGGCCGACAGTTCGCCGGGCCCTTCTCCATTGAGAGGGTTTTGAACCCGAACGTGGTTCGACTCCTCCTTACTCCCAACTGGCGAGTCCATCCAACCTTTCATGTCTCGCTACTCAAACCATTCAGGCCGAACCCGTTTCCGGACAGAACACCTCCGCCCGCTCCTCCTATTGAGGTACGGGGCGAAACTGAGTACGAGGTCGAGAAGATACTGGATTCCCGCAAAAGGGGCTCTTCCCTCCAGTTCCTTGTACGCTGGAAGGGGTACGGTCCGTCGGACGACTCCTGGGAGGACTCCCAGGTTGTACATTCCCCCCGGCTGACTAAAGCTTTCCATCGTAGATATCCTGATCAACCCTCTCCTGCTGGGAACCCCGGGGGTGTTCCCTTGGGGGGACTGTGTACAGGATCTACAGCACCGAAAGGGACTCCATGGAGCCAAGTCATTGGCAGAACCTATGGAAGAACCTCAAGGCCCACCCGCTTTGAATCATCCCGTAGAGTCCCTTGTCTTGGTAGCAGGGGTTTTCATACTCTATACTTAAACACCCCCCTTTTAGATTTTGCAAGACATTTTGTGATTTTCATGGAGGGCTACCACATGGGTAGATGAGTAGCTTCTTCCTGGACTGGGTTAGTAGATAAGTTTGTTAGCTTGTTATGTGTGCTTTGTCTGGTTGTTATGACGGGGAGAGGGTGGGTTTAGGGGTTGTGTGTGTGGGTGGGGGAGGGTTTGAGGGTGGGGATGTCCGTATTTGATAGCAGAGTATTTGAATGCTTTCTGCCGAATATGTATGGGACATTTTACCTCCAGGGTAGATTACTCTATTGTATTTCCTTTTCAGGATGGGAGGTTATTCCATATATGTGGACGTTTTCTATGGACTTTGCTGGGCCATCCTCATAGAGGATTTGTGCCTTTATGTGAATGACGCAAAGTTTGTATATCTATAACTTTGTTTTCCCCTTTAGGTTGAGGATCTGTTTTGTTTTTTTGGACACTTTGCTATGGACATTGCCATGGATATCCTCAGAGGGGTTTGTATAGGGGTATTATGGACTTTGTTTAGATGACTAAGTATTTATCCTCTAGGATGGAGGACTGCTCCTTTGTTATGGGGGTCATATCCCCCTTCCAATTAATTTCCTATGATGCACACAAGTGGCTGTGGGTGCAGGCAGGGATGGTATGTGTCCCCATCCACACATTTCCCTTATGAGTTGTGTGGGTGTCGACACAGCCAGGTCTAGTGCACTTGTTTCTTATTGTATTGTGGACTTGTTTATGTAACTTTTTCTGTTTGTTTCAGCGATGTGCTGTATTTTTCTGTTTGTTATCTGTAATTTTTGATGCGATTTATCTCCTGTAATAAAATATTATCCAGCTCAGTTACTGTCAGACTGTCGGAGTAAGCTGCTGCACTTGGACTCTCTCTAGACCCTATTGTCTCGGAGAGCTAGCCTGCGACTGTGAGCCTGTCTGGGCCTTCATGGAGGGCCGACCTCCCTCCCCGGCTTGGGGATGGAAGGGGAGGCTGGATGACTTAGGGGCTACCTTGGATTTCGAGGGCGGTAGGCCGCTAGAGAGGAACCTTTCCTGGGCCGAACACCAGGCCTGGTCCCAGGGGATCCGTGGACCGGTTGCTCAATTGAGGAGTTGGTGGTAAATCTCAACTTGAAGCTCCTGGAGTGGAAGAGAGGTGTGGGGAAGCCCCATGCGGTCCCTTCGGGTGAGATCTTATTTTTGTCTGGGGTTCTCCTAGTATGCAGGGAGCTCATACTGGAGGGCCATAGATGCCTGGACCTACCCCCTCCATTGCTGGAGGATGAGGATTCCCAGGAGATGATCCCAGGAACCCCACCTGAAGGTTCGGGCCCTGCTCAAACCCCCACCTTTTCCTATACTCAAGTGACCAAGGGGAAGGGGATAGAGGAGAGGGCACTTCAGGATATGCTGACTGAACAGCTGATGGAACTCCTGGAGGGCCTGAAAAAGAAGCATGAGAGCCATGATGGTATCCTGTGCCGTCTGCAAGTAGATCTGAAAGAGTTGAGGGCCTTATCCAATAGGACCTCCAACCACAAGAGAGGGCCTGTGCGGCAAAGAATTGCTGAAAATAGAGAGGAAGAGGAGAGTATTCTTTCGGGGATGTGCTCCCTGGAAGCAAAGATCACTGACCTGCAATCCATGGTGCACCGCAGGACTGCGGGTGCACGTAGGGGAAGAACACGTGAGTGCAGGCAAAGATTCTTAAAGGAGAGAAGGGCAATTGGAGCCAGGGAGGGCTCAAGCCAAGAATCAGAGGTGGAGGCAGGGGCATCGAGCTCTGTGTCGGAAGCTGTCCTACCAGACAACCGAAGGAGACAGCCTGCACCGAGACCAGAAACAAGTGCAGAGGGAGATGACAGCCCACCCATTAGAGATAATCTGCTAAAATTCGGGGATGATCTCTGTGAGGGCTCTACGAAGCCTAGAAAAAAGAAAAATTAATCCACCAGGAAGCCGGAGACCTAT
>NW_017306510.1:1258696-1339310 GCF_000935625.1 Nanorana parkeri
CTACTTTACAGGCCCCTGGGGCTGGAGTGGTTGCCCCTGTGGCTGCCCCGAAAGGTAGTACCTCTTCCCTCTGTGTGGCTAGGGTGACCGCCCCCACTTGTTTGGGTGCCAGTGAGCACATGGAGGGGCCTCTCCCTGTGTGTCTTCCCACCCTCCCCCACCCTTGGTCATACCTGTGCCCCTTTTGTCTGTCGCTGCTGTTAAAGGGAGACCCAAACTCTGTCCCAATGGTACAGGCCCCAGCAATCCATGCTGAGAAAAGTTCTGGTGTGGCTTCTTCGAAGATGGTGCCTGAAGGGATGATAAGGTGTGCTTCTGAGATGGAGGTAGCAGAGTCTGATGTCACTTCCGGGTCACAGTCTTATGTCGCTCCCAGTCCGCGGTGACGTCACGCCCGGTCCTGGTAGTGATGTCACTTCCGGTTTGGGGTTTTCCACTCAGGAGGAGGGTCAGCGGACTTCCAGGCGTGGGAGTGAGGACCCTGTGCCTGGCAAACCATCGGATACTCTGCCATCAGGTGCTGGAGAGGGCAAAGTTCCGGGTGTTCTCTTGGATGACCCTTCTGGTACTCAAGATGGTAAAGATAGAGTACATATCACCCACAGCCATTCTGTACATAACGGTAATGTTAGTGTTTCTGATGTTGCTGGTGTTCCTTTGCGGGGTCCGGCCCCTGGTGGTAGTGCTGTGTTGCCAGTAGGGGACCCCCCTGCTTGGGAATCGTGGAGTCCGGGTGCGAGCACCTGAGCCGCTGGTTCCCCCCGTTTTGGGAGCCGGCCGGACTACCGCATTGGGCCCCTCTCTAGCTGGGAACCGCAGGAATATAGTTAGGCTAGTCTTCGAGGAGGAAGATAGGGTTCCAGATTGGAGGTGGGTGGTGGCTGGGTTAAAAGACATGAAATTAGTGGAGGCAGATATTTTTGCCCTGATCCACGCGACCAGCACCAGGGAGTTTGACGTGTCATTCCTATCCTCGCAGCTGCTGGATCGCTTTTGGGCAGGGTGAGAGGGAGCTGGTCCAAGAAACTAGACTAGATACCTTAGCAGCACTTCACCCTGCAAAGTGAAATTGGAGATGGGGGCCCTCCTACTTTTCCCTAGCCACAGAGAGTTATGGGGGTATAGCCGTTCTATTTAAGAACGTTTATGTTTTCATCAACCGAGTTGTTGAGCTACAGAAAGGACAATTCTACTATCCTACTAGCAGTGAGAGTAGGATAGACAGGATTTATGTAAAGGAGGGTTTTCCTGGTCTCTGCACCGGTGCTGGGCCCGGTGCAATTCTCCAACCATCACGTTTTATCTTGCCAATTGAATGTCCGGGACATCCCACACAAAGGGAGAGGGATCTGGCGGCTCAATTCAGACCTCCTGGTGGAAGAGAGGGTACAACAGGCCTTTGAGGAATTCTTCTGCGACCAGATGACACTAGCTGATTTTTGCCAGACGAAGTCTGAGTGGTGGGAGATGGTGAAGGCCAGAACGCAAAGCTTATTTCGCAATCTAGCCTGGAACTCACAGGCCACAAGGTATAAGACCTATCTGAGCTTGCTCTGGAGGCTGGACGGCTTGGACTCGCAGGGAGGTGCCCCTGAGGAAATCTCAGCGGTCAAATTCATGATGAGAAGTTACCAATATGACAGGTACGCCTCTCTTGTAAAGTAGAGAGGATCATGGGTCTTACCACTCATCCGATCCCTATCTCAGTTGCAAGAAGAAGGAAGGTACTAAGACCATTACCTGTCTCTGGAACACCGACGGGACCCTTGAGGAGTCTCTTCAGGGGATCCAGGAGGTCGTCCGCGATTACTATATTGAACTTCTTGGAAGGAGGTGTTAATTACCTGTCTGAGCAGCTCCCATTTGGAGTTCGAACCTGGGTTTCTGGTGCGGAAGTGCACAGACCTAGCCTTTCAGCCTTTGGAAGGACTTGGTTTCTGCTGCAGGTTTTTGTACTCCACAACTCTCCTTATGGACGCGTTGGCTCCACTTGCCAACCAGCTCTTGAAGATCTGCAATTATCTCAGGCTTTAAATACCAGAAACTTCCTGTGCTCTGAGCCCGTTGATTTGGGTTAGTTTCCTGTGTGAGTTACCTCTGAGCCGTATGCTGGATTTACACTGTGACTCTTGCCTGTTTCCTGACTATTCTTTTGCCTGCCGATTTTGTACCTTGCTGCCCGATCATGTCAAGACCTCTGCCTGCTTCCCGACTACTCTCCTGGATTCCGACTTTGTACCTCGCTGCCAGACTGTTGCTGACCCTGCCCGTCTGACCACATCTTCGCCTTATCCTCAGGATAAGATCCACTTCGGTGCGTTTCAGGAGGAGACCCCAGGGAGACCAGGTTGATAGTTTCTTGGGGAACCTCGCACACCCCCTGAAAATACAGATGCCGAGTTGCTTAGCGAGATCACCATAGAAGAGGTCACAGAGAGCATCATGCCGCAAAACAAGAACAAATCACCTGGTCCTGACGGGCTGACGGAGTTTTACTAATAGTTTTCCCTCTCCTGGTCCCTCACTTGGTTGAGATGTATAGTGGGAGCCTAGCTTTATTTATTTGTTTTATTGCTATTCTTGTTGCATGACATCTCATCAATAAAATATAATCCAGCTCCCATAGCATATATTAACACTGCAGTTAAAAAGCTCGTAGTTGGATCTTGGGGTGGTATAGGAATCCAGTTCTATTTTGTTCGTTTTCGGAACTGGGGCCATAAGTAAGAGGGACGGCAGGGGGCATTCGTATTATGCCGCTGGAGGTAAACTTCTTGGACCGGCACAAGACGGACCAAAGCGAAAGCATTTGCCAAGAATGTTTTCATTAACCACTTCAAGACCAGGTGTTTAGACCCCCTTCCTGGCCAGGCCATTTTTCAGTATTCAGCGCTGCGGTACTTTGACTGACGTTTATTCCGTCATGCAACGCTGTACTGAAATTAATTTTATACCATTTTTTGGGGACAGATAGAGCTTTATTTTGGTGGTATTTAATCACCACTACAGGTTTTATTTTTTATTATATCAAGAAAGTTGGAGGTTCGAAGACAATCAGATAGCGTCGTAGTTCCGACCATAAACTATGCCGACTAGCAATCCAGCTGCGTTATTCCCATGACCCGCCGAGCAGCTTCCGGGAAACCAAAGTCTTTGGGTTCCGTAGGAAGTATGGTTGCAAAGCTAAAACTTAAAGGAATTAATGGAAGGGCACCACCAGGAGTGGAGCCTAAGGCTTAATTTGACTGAACACAGGAAACCTCACCCGGCCCAGACATGGAAAGGATTGACAGATCGATAGCTCTTTGTCAATTCTGTGGGTGGTGGTGCATGGCCGTTCTTAGTTGGTGGAGCGATTTGTCTGGTTAATTCCGATATCGAACTAGACTCCTCCATGCTAACTAGTTACACAACCCCCAGGGGTCCGCGTCCAACTTTTTAGAAGGACAAAAGGCATTCAGCCACACGATATCGAGCATTAACAGGTCTGTGGCCCTTATATGTCCGGGGCTGCATGCGTGCTATACTGAACGGACCAGTGTGTGTCTACCCTTCGATGACAGCTGCGGGTAACCCGCTGAACTCTGTTCGTTATAGGGATTGGATTTCCCAGTAAGTGCGGGTAATAAGCTTGCGTTGATTTAGTCCCTGCCCTTTGTACACACTGCCCATCGTTACTACAGATTGGATGGTTTAGTGAGGTCCTCAGATTGGCCCCACCGAGGTCGGCGACAGCCCTTGCAGAGCGCCGAGAAGAGGATCAAACTTGACTATCCAGATGGCCCTCCCCCCCGCAAGCCAGGAGTCGTGCTGCAGCCAGTGAAGGGAGAAAAAAAAGCAAGACATAGTGGTGGATAACTCAGCTAGCGCGTCAATGAAGAATTAGTGTGAATTGCAGGACACATTGATCATCGACACTTCGAATACACCTTGCGGCCCCGGGTTCCTGCCTACCGAGGGAATGAGGCAAGGCTGGGACGATCACAGGGACCTGGGTCGGGGACGAGAGAGGGAAGGGGGGTGAGCAGACTTCCGACCTCCCCACCCCCCGCCAGGGCCACTAAGTCTCCCAGAGGACAGACCCCGTCCGCTGGTGCCTGCGTCCGTCTCATCTGTAAAGACAGAAGAAAATAATGCATTTAACATGTTCGATTTCTCACTGTCGATGGTAGCCAACCTCGCCATCATTTATGGTGCCTATAGGTTCTGTCTGTACTTTCTTACTATTTATATATTTAAATAATTATTTGCGTTCTTTTTGCTTACTAAGGCTATGTGCTCTTTTTGTAACTTTATGCACAGCCTCACCGAGAAACACAAGGACATATGATATGCATGCTGCACATGGCTTGAAGGAAGCCACAGCTGTATTCTCTACCTTTATGCAATACAGCAGATAATCTACCATAGATATAACAGAACTTATAAACACTGCCATCTAGTGACCGAAATTGTATACTGCAGAAGTTGTTGCTATAAACACAGTAATATGTATTCTAACAGCTCTTCATATTCTACTTTTGCTGCCCTGATTGCTATTTTACATTTTTAGTTGCATTCCTTGCAGTTTTTGAATGCTGATGCTGTCCCCTCTGATTTATATTTTTTGAAGGCCTTATCCTTCTCTCTTATGTGTTGTTTTACCTTGCTCGTTAACCACCCTGGTTTAATTTTTGCTTTTCTGAATTTAGTTGTAAATGGAATACACTGGGCAATTTTGTTATTCAAGATTTCCTTGACACCTCTCCATTTCTCCTCTGTGTTCCTATTCAAAAAGATGTCATCCCAATGAATGTCACATGGTAGGCTTCTTCGTTTATTAAGGTTAGCTTTTCTAAAATTGAGACTTCTTGTATTACCTACCGTATATACTCGAGTATAAGCCGTCCCGAATATAAGCCGAGGTACCTAATTTTAGCCAAAAAAACTGGGAAAAAGACTGTATTTCCCTGAGTTTACTGTGAACATTATCATTCTGTGATCACTGCTCCCTAGCTTGTCCCTGACTTCCACATCTGTAATCAGCTCTGTGCTATTTGTACTTAATAAAGCAAACACATTTTCCCGCCTCTGGGTTGCCACCAATTGTCCCATGATATTATCCCGGAGAGGGTCCAAGAAGTGATGAGCCCTTCTAGAGTTTTCCGTTTCATTTGTCCAATCTACCTTCTTTCCCACTATTTCTATCTGTGATATTATATGAGTCTCCTCCTCAGTGTTTGGAGGCCTGTAGCATATTTCAACTAGTAGTTTCCCTTTATTATCCTTCATTTCCATTTATATAGTATCTCAGCTTTACCCCTGTTTACCTGTGCATATCATCCCTTACATTCACTGTCAGTTAATTCCTGACATACCGGCATACTCCTCCCCTTCTTCTTTCCTCCCTATACCTTCTAAATAGATAATATCCATTGATAGTTGCTGCCCAGTCGTGTGATCCATCCAGCCAGGTTTCTGCTATTCCCACTAGGTCATATTCCTCTCCGAGTGGTAAGAGTTCCAGTTCCTCCAATTTGTTTGCCAGGCTTATAGCATTGGTGAACACACATTTCAAGGTCAAGGTCTGTGGAAGTATTTGTTTGTGTCACTTGCTGCTTCTGTTAGTGTCTGCATCTCTTAAAGTACATCTGTGCCTGGCCTTTATAGTATGTGTTTGTCTGTGCCTGTTCATCACACTCTCTGTCAATGTGCATCTGTGCCCTTCCTTCACAGTCTGTATAGTCAGTGGACCAGATAAACTATGGTCAGTCCCCAAATATAAAGGCACATGGAAGCATTCCTGGGTGTGCCAAATTATGGTTCACTTTGAAGGGTTTGAAATGACTAGTGCACCAATTGTAAAATGTTGCACAAAAGGAAATGCTCTGCAATGTGTTGTTAAATTATTTGCATTGCTTCCTTGTTTTTTAGCTATAAAGTAGGGCTGGTAATGATTAAAATTTTCGTGATCGAGTAATCTAAAAATTTTTTACATCGATTAATTTCGATTAATTATAACGCACATACAGATCCAACTACATTGGCCTATACACATACAGCACAGCAATGAAGTAATAAAATGTACTAGGATCACACTAATCCAGCACGTTATTAATCTCACGTGCCCCACTCAATATGGCCGCCGCTTGAGGGGGGCAACCCTGAATAATAACGTGCTGGATTAGTGTGATCCTAGTTCATTGTATTACTTCATTGCTGTGCTGTATGTGTATAGGCCAATGCCTTGGCTGGCGCTTGTGCAGAAAGTTTCTTGGGCAAACTCACCGGCCCAAGTGGCTCCGTCGGCTAACGACGGGGGGAGGAGTCGAGTGATGTCACGGACATCGACGTCACCGGACTCCTCCCCCTTCCCTTCGTTAGCCGTCATGGACATTGTCACCTGACTCCTCCCCCTTCCCTTCTTTATCCGACGGAGCCACTTGAGGAAGGGGGAAGGAGTCCGGTGACATCAATGTCCATGACGGCTAACGAAGGGAAGGGGGAGGAGTCCGGTGACACCGGCGTCACCGGACTCCTCCCCCCTTCGTTAGCCAACGGAACTCCCGGAAGCCGGCAGAGAGGTGAGTGTTTTCATTAGCGATCAAAATAATTTTAATCGATCAAAAAGTTTAACGATTAAACGAGAAATTAATCTTTTATTTTCACAGCCCTACTATAAATCCTACGCACATCGGAACACATTGCCTTAAATTGTCCTACCCTTTTTAGTGCACATAAAAGCATTGTGTTGATGTGAAGTGAAGCCATAGGACATAAAGAAAATTGACTTGTTCTTGCGTTGGAACTACATTGGGCAACACTGCCCAATGAGACTGACAAACCCAACACAGCTGGTGGGAATGAGTCCCAAGGGTGGGATGAGGCAGCAACAAAATGGAAAATAGCACATTTCTGGAGACTATTAGAAAGAAAAAAGACTTGCCTTACTGATTAATTGCACATAGTTTTCCTTTGGCAAATTCCAAAAAACCTGAGCAGTGACCTAAAGCCCAAACTGGGCCCCAGAGAAACCTGTTTGTCAAGGTGGACACTGGAATTCATTCACTGCAGGCCAAAAATAATAATCATGGATAAAAAACAAAAACAAAAGCTGTAATACATGCTAAAGGATTTGTATCTCTTTCTAGATAGTCTCCATTTTTCAGCATGTTCTTTGCTAACTCTGATTGGCCGTAATGCCCCCCTATCCAGAGGCAGCTGTCCGCCCAATGACAAGAGGCTTATACCAAATCAAATTCAGAAACTTACACCACTTGCACAGACATTGAACAAATAATTAACATTTTAACCCTCATGAGTTCTCCAGGTCTTTTGTGCTCCCTTTGTTGTCTTAGCACTTCATAGTTAGAGTTAGAAGCCATTCACACCTTTGAAATTTGGTAAATGCAGTAACTTTCATTTTGACACAAAAACACAGCTCCGACGCACATGTGTTGCAAGACACCACAAGGCATGGTAACACACTACCATATGTTTAGGCACTGCTTCTGGAAAAAATGTTGCATGTCAGTTTTTTGGTCCCATCCTACACATTGTCAGCCCATTCAAAACAAATAGACTGCCTCAACGCAATGCACATTAACACCTGACACAATGCACAGGAATAAAGAAGTGTGAATGGGTCCCTAAAGATTTACCCTTATTTCTTTTCCTCGTGACATGCTGTCACTGGATGAAGTAGTAAGGGGAATCTCCTTAATAGGATTACAGAAAGGTAAGCATCTGATGTGAAAAATAGTATCTATGTTTTACTAGGAGATACTACCGCCTGCTTTTGTATGGTATGGTATGGAGCGGGGGGAAGAGGGGGCACTTGCTCGCCCACCCCTTTTTCTACCCTGCCAGGCCAGTGACCAGATTATTGGTCTGATTGAGACTTTTACGGGGGACCACACGGTTTTTCCCCTCTTAAAATGCCTACCAGACCTAAAGGGCCTGGTATGACTTTTGGGGGGAACCCCACACTTTTTTTATCTAGGGGGTCCCTCCTAATATTCCTACCTTTTTGTTTTCTTTTGTTTACATGTCATTTTCATTCTCTTCGCTACCTCTGATGTAGCGAACAGAATGACCGAGCCAAATGCTGCACGGCAGCATTCAGCTATTCAACCTCTGGTGTTCGGCTGCTATGAGAATAGGGGCCAACAGCAGGGAATGAACTGCCGAACGTTCGCCTCAGCTGATCCAGCTGTTGGATTGGCTGAGACGAATGGGTTCTTCCCTCCGGTTCATCCGAACGTGCTGAGGCTGTTCAGCTGAACTGAAGAGAAGTGAGCCGAAACCAGCCGATGTATGGCTAAAAATAGCCGTACACAGCTTTAGGGAATAGCCTAATGGGGTTTGGCTCCCTCAACTTCGGCTCGGTTATTCACTCGGCTGCCTTTGGCAGCTTAGTTAACAACCCCCTAAATCAGTGCTCCCCAACCTTTTTATCGCCGTGGACCGGTCAACGTTTAATAATTTTACCGTGGCCCGCTGAGGGGGGGGGGACCGCGGACCGGGGGTTGGGGACCACTGCCCTAAATGATTGTACTTTTTATTGTGAAAAGTCAGTATAAAGAAAAAACAGCGATGAAAAAAAGCACCAATCATTTTTACATATTAATTCTTCATGGCGGGGGTGTATGTTTCCCTACATACTTTGTACTGAAAGATGTCCTTTCTCATCTCAGAAAGTTGGGAGGTATGATACACGTGAATACTAAAAGCGAGTGAAGTGGTTGTGCTACTAGACCTTGGCCCACCCACAACCATGCACCCCAAAGGCTGCAAAGATGGCAGCGTGTGTCCCAGCCATGAGGAGAGCTGGCTTTAACCCTGATGCTATATGCTATTCCACGTAACCTGCAAAATGGGGTGAACTATAAAACAACAGCAGCAGCACAGGTGAAGTAAGGCTACTGTCACTAAATCCTCTTTCTAGTGCACATCAATGGGCTATTATTCTTTATGTAAATCCCATGTTCCAAACTGAACAGTACATATCCCCAGGCAGCGTAGAATAAACCAACCTCTGTCTCACTATCTCCTTCCCAGCCAGCCGGTTTTAGCTCTGTGAGTTTACAAGCAGGTATTTTTGATCCCTGTCACCACTGGCATTCCAGGAATGTCTCACACTTCCAGCTTAGAGTTTTCAGCCAGGCCAGACCAAGCTGCATGGTGAGTAATCGCCCACTGCAAACCTGACAATCCCTCAAGGCAAAGCAAGCAAGGTAAATAGTAGAGAAATTATTACCCAAGGTGAGTGAAATCTGAGCCGGTTGGCATGGTTCACTTGCTGAGCCAATAACAGGCAGCTAAAGTTAAGCAATACAATTTACTTAGTTTGTGTTACTATGGGAGCTGTATAATCATTCTTCTAATCATGTCCTAAACTAGCAAGACTGCACTGCTAGCTCCTGCTGGATTTTCTAATCATTCTCCGTTCATAATGTCCCTCTGGCGAGTAGACGATTTGGTCAGGACAAAAAGACAAGACAACGGGCACAGACTGATCCATGGAAATAGGAAGGCAAGTGCGGATTTTTGCTGTCCCAGTCAGAAGGACGTCTTGATAAAATTAAATGATCGCTTGGCGGCTTATCTTGAGAGAGTGCGGACACTGGAAGAGTCCAGCCAACAGCTGGAGGAGAAGATCAAAAAGGTGTCTGAGAAACGGGCAACAGGCCACGACCACAGTTCTTATCTAAAGACGATCGACGATCTGGAAAGTCAGGTAAAATAATCAATTTCTTCTACTTATTATTATCCGTAAATTCTATCTACGAATACAAAATAATTCTTCCCATGCAGTGGGGCTACCCCCTTATTACTTATTATTTTCTAGGGGGATTCTTTAAAACAGTTTTTCTTACCTGTTCCCCTCTCCCCCTGGCAGTCAACGCTCACCTCTTTCCCCTCCACCCTGGCTGTAGACTGTCCCTCAGTGTCCTCACATCTAATGATGGGCTATGGGTCCTGCATTGTACTGTATATGAGCACATCAGTAGGCCTCGGACCTCTGGAGCAGAGGGGGAGGAGGAGCTTGCAGGGATCAGGTAAGTAAAACTGCTTTAAAGAATACCCCTAGACAAAAGCAGGCAGCGCAGGGTTAGACCCAAGGGTTTTTCCGGAGATAGGCTTTAATTTATAAACATAACCGTTTGCAAATAGAAATATATCATTATACATTATAAAATTATACATATACTGTATATATAAAAAAAAACAAACACACACACTGTGCTAGAAAATAAAGCGTGTTGGATACAGTGTGAAGTTTAAAACCTGACAGGTTTTTAGTGTTGTGTAGAGACTCACCCTCTTTACTCATCCTGTGACCATTGTTCCCAGGACAGAAAGTGATGGAAAGTCTATAATTTGGTGGTTATATGAAGCAGGTGAAGAGAAATCCTACAATGGAGACACATCCTCTGCTGACAGCTCCAGAAGAGTGGATTTACCCTCACTTTGGAGATATTTCCTTTCATTTCCTGTTGTGTTTCTAGAACAGGAGTAGAAGGGAAATCTCCCCAGAGGGTCCAAGGAACATTAATTAATTATGTATAGAAAAAAAGCTGACAATGTTCAGGTTGTTAACTGCCCACTTTTTACAAAAAAAGTTCTAGCTTGTGGTACAATTTAGGACCCATTCACACCACAGCACAGCATTACACGCCCAGTATCTATATGTTTTGCGCATGCTATCACACAGCTCAGCTGGCCTGCGGTACTGTGCACTAGATGTGCTGCACTGCCATTTATCTGAACGGCACTCCAATGCACCTGCCGACTCCAGCACAACGTGCTGTGCCGCAATACACTGCATTGCTGTGAAATAAAGCAGTGCATGCATTACTTTTTTTATTGTGGTACTGTGTGTTGTGCCGTGTTGGGAGGTGCATTGGGGTGCCATTCAAATGAATGGTAATGCATGCACAATAGCATGTGCTAAATAGATGGATACAGTGCATTTAACACAACAATATGGTGTGAATGGACCCTTAAAGAAAACCTACTATGAGTTACACATAAAGGATGCCATGGCTTCCATTCTTTATGAAAATGCTAGTTGCCTGGCTTGCTATTCTGACCCATTAGGTTTTTAGTACTTTGAGTCAGTAACAAACTCCTGACTTTTCTCTGACATTCCTGATCAGCATGTTTGTTGAAGTTCCAGGTGTACATGTGACAGTGCTCTGGCCCAGCATTTGGCTTCTAGACCCATGCATTGTCAATGGGGGAAGGTCACACGCGAGTCATTACACAGCGCCCAGCCTCATGATTGGCTGGGAAGCTGGCTCCATGCTACCTCGTCACCAGGTGATGAGGAAGCATGGAGCCAGATTTCTGGCCCATTATGAAGTGGGGGGCGGGTAATGACTCGCCACCCGACTTCCTGATTGGTTGAAAAGCTGGCCAATCAGGAAGGGTAGTTATTACACGCCACCCGGCTTCTTGATTGACCAGAAAGCCGGATCCATTCCTTCTCGTCACCAAGTGACAAAAGAGCATGGAGCCGGTTTCCCGGGAAGCCGGGCAGCATGTAATGACAAGCTGTCCGGCTTCCTGATATCAGAAGTTCCGGTATTGGGATAGGCATTTGGGCGAGTACAAGTACTTGTATAAATACTCGGTATCGGAACCAATTCCAATACAAGTATCGGTGCATCCCTAGTATGGAGGATAATGTGACCACCAACCATGATGCAATGGGACTAGTGGCCAATAGCCAAGCCTGAGCACTGTCAAATAATGCAACTGCTTCCTGTAGGTTGCAGCACCAGGGGTTTTGGTGGCAGTTGCAACAGAGGAAGGAGTTGTGGAGGATCACTAGAGAAATATCAGTGGGTTAGGGGGCAACTTCACACAGAATGCGCAAGGTGACCATGCCTCTTTAAGCTCCTCCTCGTTCACATATTCATGTGACAGCTAGCTGATACACATGCTAAGCATTTAGACTATACCTGGCAGCCCAACTGGCATTGAATAACTATGACTGTTCTGGTTCTGAGGAAGGAGGTGTGACCTCTGAAACGCGCAAACCACTTCACTACCAGGGAAGACGAATAGCCGGTGGATACGCACCTTTCGTTCTGACCCTTTTATGCCTGTTTTTATTCTTCCTTTGTGAGTACCTTTTATACCATTTTTTTATTCGTTTATTAAAAAGTTTTTATGCGATGGAGGCGCTCTCTGTGTCTTGTGTTGCAACTATGACTGTCTTAAATGGAACTTCACCCTTATCTTAAAAATGACAACAGAGGCACCTTTTAGAAATGTTTAGTAATAGCAATCTACAAAGAAATCCTTATAGATCATTTCAGGATTTTTATTTATTGCATACTTTATTTTTATTTTCCTCCCATTCTTCTCATGGTGGCCATTTTCACTAAGAGCAGATTAATCCATCTCCCTTTACTTCCTGGAACTCTGGGTTTACCTCCTGGAATATGTGACAGTGCACATCATCTGAGGGGGAATAAAATGCCTTTCCCCCAAGGTGTCACAAGAGTTTGCAGTTTACAGATGATATTTCCCAGGGAGCCATTGGTGATGTAGCCTTCCCAAGATGCATCTGTGAGGCCAGGGCTACATCATCAGTGCCTCACTCAATCAGGAAGTGGTAAAACAGTAATTGTAAGTGAAAGCAAAAATGTAGACAGATCTCCAAAATTTGCTCATTTTGGTGTAGGGAGCTGAATAAAAAAAAGATACTCATCCGATCCCAAATCTTGGTCAACGCTCACCTCCCTGCCCCCACCCGCTTCGGCTGCGATATATTCCTTGGCATCCTCAGGTTTAACCTAAGTGAATGGACCTTGCATAGACGTGATGACGTCAGCAGGTCTTAGACTGTCACAGCCCGGGGGAAAAGAGACTGTGGGGATCGCTCCAGCAGCTAGGCAGGGTTGAGGATCAGGTGAGTATGCTTTATTTGAGCTCCTAGACCTAAATGAGCAGTTGACCATTGCAGTGCAGGGGTAGCACTGAAAAGAGTTCTGACTTTTAGGGAAAGGGGATTAAGGTCCACTTTAACTGTAGGCTTGAAAGAGACATTGCCCTTTAATATGTAGGAGTCCTTCTTCTCTGTCACTAGGTGTCCCCAGTCTATCGGTTAGAATGACAGCCAGCATTATTCAACCTTCTTCCTCTGCGTCCAGGCTGTCATTGGATCATCCCCTTTGGGGTGGCATCACCCCGCAGCCTGGGCTCAGAATATTACTGCACTAAATTATTGCACAAGTGACGCTCAGTACAGCAGTAAGCTGGTTCTATTCTGGTGTGATACTGTAGTTTGCAAAATAGACATCTACTTAAGTTTCATTTAAAACTGCCCACTAAGGTATTTGTTTTAGTAACAAGAGATACTCAGATTTTACTAAAAGCTTGGTGTCTTTTAATAGCCATAGCCCAGTGAAAAGTGATCTTGGTAATGTTAGGTAACTCTTTTTTAGGAACTGGTTATGCAAAAAATATTCCAGCATCATATAAGATATTTCTAATGAGCTTGTTGTAAAGCTGGGCAGCAGGAGAACCGTCTATGAATAGTTGTGCCCTTCTGTCACCTATAGTGTGCTAAAAGCCATAATCTATAGTGAAAAATCTTAACTGTCCACTTTTTTAATAAATGTTCTGCAGCGATGGTTCCATCATGGTTACCAGTATGACATCAAGATTGTCTACAGAGGTCAGATGAGTGTGGTAAGTTAGAGGTTACAAGTGACCCTAAAGTTATAGGAGCCACTCTAAGGTGATAATTTGCAATGGGGAGTGGATAATATTATGCACTCTCCAATTAGCACCACTATGCAACGGCTACTGTGGCACATCTCATTCATAAAAATCCAGCAGCTGTGTGTGACTAGTGAAGCCCCATTGAGTTCTGTCTGCTTGACAAAGTAGAGAGAGGTCCATGAAAGGAGGAGAATGGGACATGAGATTTTGCCAGGTCACATGACTGGGCTGTCCTCTCCACTCTTTTAAAAAAAGCCCCCTCAATTTCTTTATAGAACATCGCTGTTCCTTGTAAATATGCAGTATTGCTTTTTTTATTTTTTAGAGATGAGCCCCTAAGTGATGAATTACAGATTAGTGACAGTCCACAGGTCAATATCTAACATAAATAAAACAGCAAAAGCTATATTTTTATAGGTTTAACCTAGGGATGCACCAATACCATTTTTTCAAGACAGAGTACAAGTATCGATACTTTCTCAAGTACTCGCCGATACCATTTACAGATACCTTTTTTTGTGTGTGTCATGTGACATACTAATGATTTTAGGACAGTGGTGGAATGCCAGGGCCTGGTTGCATTTGTCCCGCTGCGACCCTGGTAGTTCTGCCACAGACTCCAAACTGTAGAGGGACTACAAATCTCAGCAATACGCTATACAGCAATACAGAATACCACCAGGTATAGAAGACTTCAAATCCCAGCAATACAGGAGGGCTGTGCGGGGTCTCCCCAGTAAGGAGGAGGAGATGTGCGGCTGGTGCTGTAAACAAGTGCCTTCACAGGAAGGCTGCCGAGGTGAGGTCCCCAGCATGCACAGGACGTCAGGCAGCTGATTCGGCCTAAAAATTTAAAGCGGGTATTGGTGATCAAGCAGGTTTACGTGGGTGATAAAGGGGGAGGTATTGGTGATATCCCAGGTTGACCCAGGTGATAAGGGGGGTCCCTTTTTTTGCCCTAAAGTATATATAGACCTCGTTAAAATGTCATGTTTCCCTAAGAAGGGCTGTACTACACTAAACCTTTCATCCAACTTAAACTATTGCATATGTTTTCAAAAAAACAATTTTAAGGCAATTAAGTGAAGTAAAAAAGATTTGTGGATTCAACCAATCATTTTTTACGTATTCTTGATTAATGGTCAAGTAACTGTGGATGTGGCAGCATTGCGTCCTTTACCTACATACTTCTGCTATAAAAAATGTCCCTCTTTCCCCCCTTAGAAAGTTGGTGGCACCTGAGCCACTCTGACTATTTTTCATATGATCTGCGCTGTTTAATGACAGCACTTGAAGCGTGCCTGACTCACGCACTGCTGTATAAACAAAGATGTTTTTAAATGTCCTGTTAGAATAGCAGGTTCCCCAAATTGTGAATGCCCGATCAGCAGCTAGTTAACATTTTCTTACTCCACAGATTGTTTGTATTCAAGTATAATTATTTGTCTTCCCATCAAATAATATAGCACATGTTATCTTTTACTATCTAACCACAGATCATTCTCTCTGTAGTTGGAACACACAGTAGGTTAGGCTAGTAATAAGACAATGGTTACATTGAATATCAAAACAATATATGCATGTTGATATCGGCATCCTTTGAATGAATTGCAAACCACATAAGCCAACAAGAACAGGTTATCTTTTCATAAACAAAGGGCAGCTTCAACCCTCTGGAAATAAATGTGTCAACAAAAAGCTTGCACAAAAAGCATGGAAAAAGTATTGAGATCTTTATCTGTTTCTTATTTACTGTATAATATAGTAATTACATTGATGGGAGGTGTACAGGGCACCACTAAAATATCTATTGTGCAAAACACTAACCACTGAAGAAATTACAGTGCCAGGTTTTAAATATTCCCCGCCATAATATTTAATAAATGAGTAAACAATGGAAGATATCTGCACTGGGTCTATATCTGGCAAAGCCACCAATGTTGACTGACCATGGAGAGATGGCTAACAGCTTCTAGAATTACTGTATATGTTTACAAGTTCTGCCTATAATTTGTTAATCTTTACTGATAAAGCAGGGATAAATATGCATGGTGCTCCCAAACTCTAGGTAGGTTAGTACTGGGCACTGAGAACAAGACCAGCAGTAGTAGTTTAACTACCTCCCGGCCGGCCGGGAGCTTCTTGGATGTAACTGGGCGTGTGTACACGGCGCGCGCGAGCGGGAAATGCACGTCATTTGAAAACAGGCAGCGATGCCCGTTTATATACAAGCGATCCGCCGGCTATAGAGCTGGCAGATCGCTTGTATGAGGTCCCGTGACGTGCGCCCAGTTTCTCAGCCCCCTCTGTGATAGCAATAAAGTTAAGTGAAAAAAACATAATAATAGGAAAAAAAATTAAAGTTTCCCACAATTTTTTTTAAAGTTACACATAAAAAAAGAATAAAAAAACAACATTTTTTTAAAGTCCCCACCCCTACATACACGCATGTAAACATGCGTCAGGTGCACATACCTGCGAAAACGACGATTGCGCCCATTACGCTGCAAGGGCTTGAGTTGTTGAGTAAAAATCCTTATCTTTTCTAAACACTCCTTACACTAAAGTAGCCCTATCACAACTTCTGTTACGTATTCCTTTTTTGCCCGTTAAACATGCAAATGAAAGGGTTTTATTATATCTGCTTCAAAAGTGTAAGAAATACCTGTTAAGCCTGCCAGAAATGGAGAGCTTGCATGTTCCTCTGCACGGTGTTATCTCAATGATATTAAGAAGTGTGTTAGATAGGGATGCACCAATACTGTTTTTTTGGTATTGAGTACCGATATTTATCTGTTGGTAATCGCCGATACTGGTATTTCCACTAGCATGGAAGCAGCTTCCCGGCCAATCAAGAAGCCGAGTGGCGAGTCATTACCCACTGCCTGGCTTCCTGATTTGCCCGGGAAGCTGACTCCATGTTCTCTCATGGCACTGCCATTCTGAAGAAATCTCCTTCTGATCGGAAGTCCCGGTATCGGGAGTACATATTGTAGCATTTGGGAGAGTACTCGGTATCAGTGCATCCCTAGTGTTAGGGCTATAGAAAACCACCCCAGTATGTTGTGATGTTCTGTGTTCATAACATATCCTATGTCCTAAGGCAGGGCTCAAAATTTCAAGTCCTGAGCTACTAGCCAGGCCTTGAGAGTTACTAGCCACCAGTTGCCCCACTTAACCCTTACCCTGGCCCGGCCTTAATTGCCGATTGTAAATGGCAGATTAGGGATTCCTGCTGCAGGAAAATGCAAGTTCCTGACACAGGAATCTCTAATCACACCTGAAATATACTGTAGGTGTGAATGGGGCCTAATATACACATACACTAAAGGTGTCCATACACCTGCCGATTATCGTACCATAGTTATGGGTGATCCCGTGATCGTACGATAATCGGCAGGTGTATGGGCAGCGTGCGACCGCTTCTACTATAAGGTCGTACGGGCCGCTTGCGCACTCCGGCCCGTGCGGCATTCGTCTTCCGACCACGCCACCAACCCGCCAAAAATCGTACGATTTTCGGCAGGTTTTCCAGCGGGCTCGGAAGACGAATGCCGCACAGGCCAGTGTGCGCAAGCGCACACTACCCGCTCAGCACTGCAATCATCGCAAGTACGATCTGCCTGTCCAAGATGGGCAAATCATACGAGATTTTAATGACCTTACAACCATCGCATGACGAAAGTCGTGCGATGGTTGTAAGGTGTATGGGCAGCTTAAAACACAGTAATACACTTCTCAACGGTACACCCCCTCCACCCCCCGCACAAATATAATAATAAAATTCCCCCCACACACAACAAAATACACTCCCCCCCCGTTATAAGCCCCACACACACATAAAATAATATACTCCCCCCCCTTATTAACCCCCCCCCACACACAAAATAATAATACACTCCCCCCCCAGCCCCCTCACCTGTTCATGTCTTTGCAGGGAGGAGGCTGTGAGCAGGATCGATCCCTGGTTATCTGGGGGTGAGTAGTGAGGTCTGCAGCAGATCTCACAAATCACACCTAGATAACAAGGCATCAGGCATAACCAGGATCCTCCTCACATACATCCTTTCTTTCGGCCGGAGCTCAGAACTGTCAGAGCTCCGGCCGAAAGAAGCTGCTCCGACACAGATGCAGACCGTGGAGCTGCTCCCGCAAGTCAGGTACGCGGTCTGCATAGTCACATAGTACCGCCTCGCGGGCCGGAGTTGGCCTGCGGACCGGTACTTGGAGACCCAAATTTCCGCTCGCCCTCACCTTATTTCTACTCGCCAAATGTGAGCAGGCGAGTGGAAATTTTGAGCCCTGTCCTAAGGGAATACACTGTTCCTCCATAGATACAGTACGGTGAGTGAGTCTTGCCGGCTACTGTATTACCAGGTGAAAATAAAGTAAATACACTAGAACAATGCAATATTTTGACAAATAACCTCCTATCCTGTTCTTGGACAATCAACATCCGCTTTTCCATGGTCTGTGCTATCTGTTTAAATATAGATGTTGGGACATTTTCCTGGCACTCATCAGAAGTGAAGAATTAGCTGAGATAAGCTTAAAAAACGTCTAACATTTCAGAACAAGACATATACATTTTGTTTCGTTACGAATTGATATTTGCATGCATTTTGCTAAATTCGGACATTCAGATGCATCCAAATTTCCGAATTTGAATGTGTCGTCTGAATGCGAAGAAATCCAACATTTTGGATCCCTATGAATTTAATTCAAAACTAAACTAAATTGGGCATGTGACTGTTCTCTGGCCAATCAGATGTTTTTTGGGGCTGTTAGGGGTTGCATTACAGGCATGGTCATGTGACTTCCTGTTGTAGATCATTCTGAAACTAAAATTAAGACATATCCAAAATCCGAATAACGAACCGAATTCCGAATCCGAAATCTGAATAATAAACTAAATCAGATTCCGAAATCCAAAAAGAAAAAAAATCCCTTCCACTATATATGTTCTCAAATTGGAAGATCTATAAAATAAAAAAAGGCCCAAAATGTTGTATGTTATACAGGATTTGCGCTCAAGTTTATGAGCTTCATCTATTTAGCAAAAACTCAAATGTTTTTACTGTGCGAAAAAAAAAAACCTCAGTCTCAAAATTTACCAAGTATAAAAGACGAGATTTGGACACGTTAAAAAAAAAAAAATTACAAAATATATGGCATATAAATCACATAAATCAAGATGGTGATCCTAAAATGTATGTTCTTCTTCTGATATGTGAGAAAATACCTATAGGTATTCTCGAATGAGCGATTATGTGTGTGTGTGTGTCCTGTGTTTAACATGTATGTACGTATGTGACAATATAAAAAAGGTAGAGGCCGAAGCTCAGGATTGAGACATCAGAGGCCTACCTTTCCAAAAGTCTGGTTGGTTGATTCCAGACATGTTGACTTTTCCTGGGCAATGTCTGTGGAAGTGTGCATTGAGTGTATGTAAATAAAAAACAACTATTTACCCTCAAAAACAAACTTATTTAGCTAAAATAGTTTTTTGTTTGTTCCTCAGATAAGAAGTGCAAAACAAGCTAATGCCGGGTTGTGGCTGAATATTGAGAACACGAAAACAGCAGCAGACTGCTTTAAGGAGAAGTGAGTTCCATTGTTTCCACAGTAATAGGTTTCTTTTATGCAGATCATGTTATGCATGACCACCCTGGTTCTACAGATTACCAGAAACTCAAAGGTTTCTCTGTGTGATGAAATTGAAGAAAGGAAAAAGGAATGGCTGATTGTATTAAAATAATCTATTAGTTCTTGACAATCATTCCATGCGTGCAGCTCTACCAAAAGCAACTAATAAAGTGAAAACTTTGACTATATTAAAAACCCACCCAAAAGAGGGAACTCCAGTGGTAGAATCTCCCCATCTGTAATCCTTAACTTGGTTTTCAATATCTGTGAAGTCTTGGTCCTCTTCCTACTTTTTTTTTTTAATGTTGGACAGATAGTGGAAGATTTAGAACGTTTTTTTTTTCTTGCTGTCTGGGTAGATTTCAGCTCACTTCTTGTCCTGGTGAAGGGGAGTTACCGACCAGGACACACGTAACAATAAAAAGAAGTTCTACACTATTCCCCACTATTAAAAAAATAGTGATGTGTCAAAAGTCATGTGAATAGTCATGATGACCATACAGGAAGTGAGAAGAATTATCCCTAATGGGATCGGACACTGCTTTTACACTTCCCTACTTTGTACAGAATAAAGGGAAATCAAAGGTTTTGGCTGAAGGTTGGCTTTAAAAAAGAAAGAAATAGAATCCAATATATTGACCATGGCAACTGTAACGAGTGACGACCTAGAAATTCAGGGGTAGAGATCTTACCACCTGAGCCCCCACCGGGGAGATACATACACCAACATTAGAATATTTCAAAGGAGACATTGACCTAGAGCAATTTCAGCCAATCTGATTCACTTTACTTTGGATATAACAAAGTGAAGGCAATAGAAGAAATCAATTTACTATGTTTTATTAGAGTGTACTAAACTATGTGTACCGCATAGCCTATGGAATGATTTGATCACCTATATGGTGAGCGTGTAAATTCAAACCCTTTGGTCTTTGAGTTAATTTATATTATCCTACGGAGTAACCTACACCACCGGTATACTGCTCTCTTACTGCTCCATTGCCAGAAATTTAGTCTCAGTAGCATTTTTAGCAGTGATATAACATAAAATCTAATATAGAAGTTCACCTATGAACTTCTATATTATCTCTTCAGTATATACTCAGGAAAAAGATGGGTTTAATGGAGATGGAGTGGTTGACGGTAGCTGGGGTTCAACAAAGACTTGAAAAACTTAATGCAAATAAAGCATTAGGACCAGATAACCTGCACCCCAAAGTACTTAAAGAACTCAGCCAGTTTATAGAGAGACAGTGATGGCAACACTTTGTACATAAAAATCATGTCCCCTCTTAATCGCCTCACTTCTAGCATGAGCAAGTTTAAATTTAGCAACCTTGTCTCGTAGCTTTGGTCCACCAGCCCCTGAATTAGTTCAGTTGCCCTTCTCTGGACTCTCTCTAGCTCAAGGACATCCTTTCTGTAGACATGTGACCAAAACTAAACTGCATACTCAAGATGAGGCCAAACCAGTGATCTATAAAGCGGCAAAATAATTGCTTTATCTCTACAGAACATTCCCTTTTTAATAGAAGATAGTACTCTGCTAACCTTGTTTGCCACAGCCCGGCATTGCATGCCGCTATTCAATCTGTGGTCTACTATGACCCCCAAATCTTTTTCCATTTCTGACTTCCCTAGTGGAGCACCCATTAATATGTATTCCTCTTGCCTATTTTTAACCCCAAAATGCATTACTTTACATTTTTCAACACTAAACCTCATCTGCCATATAGTTGCCCACCCCCCTCACATTTGACGATTCTCAGATCCTTTAGAATTCCTACAAATGCTTCTGAACTTGCATTTGGCCTCCTTCTGACCTCCTCCTTACCTGCTTCAAGATACTTTTGCATTTCTATTGACTTATATGGGTAGAAAAGCAATTCCTATATACGCTGGCCTTAAAAACTTTTAAGCTTAGGGTTCACAGGCTGGAAAAATAAGCTATCAAACTATCCCGTCTGATTTTATTTGTAGAGGTTATTCAGAAAAGATGCTGACTGCAAAGATAATCAACTAACATTAAAAGTTAGAATTGAAATAGAATTGTGAAAAATGAGGCACAATAAATACATGAAAGTTGGACAACGGTGAAATACAACACAACTATTAAATATTTCCCTCCAAATCGTATAGGTATGTTGCAGAATTAACTTTGCAAGATACTATAAAGGATGATGTGAAGAAGCTCAAAGCTGCCAGCACTGGTCTGCAGATGGAGACACGCTGTTTGGAAGTTGAGGAACAGATCTTAACTGGGGAACTGAAGAACCTTATGCAGGATCATAAAGAGGTAACCCATCTGAGCTATTAAAGTTAGACTCCCAATCTTGATAAAATAATTTTTTACGCGATTCTTTGATTAGTCTGTGTAGAAAAAAAGTTTATTTTAATGTTCTGTTTCTGGCACATATTCACCTTTCTTTTAAATCCCTTCCTCTCCACTCAGGTGCCAAGAGCAAGGAAGGGAAGCCATAAGTTACATAGTTACATAGTATTTGAGGTTGAATAAAGACACATGTCCATCAAGTCCAACCTATTGTGTGTGTGTGTGAATTTTTTTTAAATATCTATGGCAATATGTCTTTCGCACTCTATTTTAGCCGTCCGTATTGCTAGTTTGCATCTTTTATTGCTTTCTTTATAGTTGTGGAATGCCAATGCCGTCCCCTCTATCTTATATTTTATGAAAGCCATTCACTTTTCCTTTATGTGATGCTTTACATTTTTATTCAACCATACAGGTTTTGTTTGTGATCTTTTACTTTTATTACCCAACGGTATACATTTGGCAATGGCAATTTGAATTTGTTTTTAAAACATTCCCACTTTTGGTCCGTGTTTAGATTTTGAAATAAATTTTCCCATTTGATGTCCCCCACTAGGTGGCGCAGTCTATCAAAGTTGGCCCTTCTGAAATTGAGGGTTTTTGTCCTACCAGCCCTCTTGCTTTTCCTGTATTCAATATTGAAAGTGATCATGTTGTGGTCACTATTGCCCAGAGTCTCCCCAATAACAATATCCTCAATTCACTCCGCATTATTAGTAATGATTAAATCTAGGATGGCATTTTTTCTAGTTGGGACCTAGACCATCTGGTCCATGAAGTTGTCTCTCAACATGTTCAAAAATCGGCCCTCCTTGGTTGAACTTGAGGTTCCATTAGCTCAATTTATATCCGGGTAATTGAAATAAGCTCTGAGCTATTGGCGCTAAAACAGGGCTAAGGACTCTCCTCTCCAATTTTATGTGACAGAACGGGCCTATCACTAAGCATCAGTCATCAATGATCCTGCCAATAACACACCTCCTGCCCTAGGGTGACAATGCTCCCTTACTGTCCTTTGTCTGTGGAGAAGCAGTGTTGTCACCCTGGGTCAGGAAGTACAGTATGTTGAAGTACAGTATGTCTACAGTAGGCCTCCCTTTCTCTTCATAATATAGGAGAAAGGTGTTCTGTAGTCCAGGGAGCTAACCTCTGCAGTAAGATAAGACACCTTGAGATAGCACTGCAGAGTGCACATGACAGAACTGGATTTTTTTGGCAGAATCAACAGGTTTTTATTGCACTGGTTAAAGAAATATAAACACAATTATTTCAGTGGTATATTTAAAGTATAACTTAAGCAAAAACTTAAAAAAAGGGAGCGTTATAACCCCTTTCAGCTTCTTTTTGAAATCTGTTTCACATTGGGGAGATTTCCTTTCACATCCTGTCTGATAGCCACAACAGGAAGTGAGAGGAAATCTCTCCTAAGACAGGAAAACCCCTTGCGGTCAACAGGGTCAGCAGAAATAGTGTCCCCATTGGAATATTTCCCATCTATTCTTGCTTTGGTGAGTCTGGAGAGGCTTTCCAGTCCTTTGGGTAAAAGTTCTTACACAGGCTACTCTGCAACCAATCCCAGATCTCTTCTCACTCTGTTCTGTCTCCCCCAGCAGCAGGAGGCAAGGATACTGAAACGCTGTACAGTCTTTTAAAGAAAGGGCCCTATACCTATATATAATTATTGTTTTATTTGTAGGAAAGAGAACATCTTCTACAGGAAAAATCTAAGCGCAAAGTGAATGTTGAGGTGGACAGTGTGCTACCAACAGAGCTCACGGGTGCTCTGGAGAAGATGAGAGAGCAGTACAAAGCCATAGCAAATCATCATCAACAGCACTATGAATCCTTGCTTGTGGAAAAGGTTTGGAGAACTATGTTACATTTAAAGGTTCTATAAAAATGTATTATCTATGTGAAATCTAATCTATATATTTTAAATAAAAAAACACAATCATCAACATTAATAAAGGAAATGCATAGTCTTCTAATGATTTTTTGATTCTTATCATTAAAGGACACAGGATCAGCAGTTATTCTAACAGGAAGGGGTTATAATGCCACAGTGAATTTGGACATCAGCAAACAAAAAAGCCAATCCCAAGCCAGTTATAAATAATAAAATAATAATAAATGTACTAGGAAGATTTATGTATTTTCTCTGTCGAGAAAAGCTTTCCCTCTTTTATTTTGCTAGCCCTTTTTCTTTTCCTCAAGATAGTTTTTTCTTAAATCAAGACTTCATCTGCATGCTGCTGATCTGATTTCAATGTGCAGTTATCCAGCTCAGTTAACCCTTGGCACCTCTTTGGAAGCCATACCCGGCTTCTGTTGGACCGAAGAGTTCATGACAACTCTAGAACTCAACCTTTGGGCACTAGGCTGTACCAGTGGCGCTATCCTGATTTCTGGGTACTGGGTTAGTCACCGAGTGATTTCATCCTATAGAGCTGTGGCAGTGGTGATACTCATAGCTTCTGATTAGTAGATGTGGTACTCTGACTTCTTCTAACTTCTGGCCCTCCATGGGCTCTTCCAGATTGACCAGCTCTTCTGTCTCAAGGTTTGGTTTACCTCCCTGTTTTAGGTTGTTGGCTTTAACGGCATGACTGTTGAAACCAAGGTCTTGAGAGGCAAGAGTCTATCTCAGGGGTGCCCATAAGGTCGATTGCGCTCTACCAGTCGATCGCGTAGGGATCAGTGGTAAATCGCGATGGCCTCTCCTCCCACCCGTGGTGCTTCTCTGGATCCCCGCTGCTCTCCCCATCTGTATGCAGCGGGGATCCAAGAAGAAGTGAAAGAACCGATGCAGCCCGCGGCGGAGGACGGAGCCGCTTTCACAGAACTAAGGCCGAGCGGTGAGGAGAGAGAGAGACGCTCGGCCTGGATCTGACAGCCGGCGCCTCTCTCTCCCCTCACCGCTCGGCCTTAGTTCTGTGACAGCGGCTCCGCCCATCCCCCCGCGGCTGCAGCGCTTCTTTCACTTCTCCTCGGATCCGCCGCTGCCTCTGCCGGGAGAGCAGGGGGGGATCCAGAGGAGAAGCTGAGCCCCACACGTGCGTGGTCGAGCGGCAGAGGATCTGTACATAACAGTGATATGTTCCGATCCTCTGTGCAGGACAAACACTGGAGCGATCAGCTGATCACTCCAGTGTTTGTAAATAACTGGGGACACATAGCACTATGTGTCCCCAGTTATGAATGAACAGAATGTGATTTACATCACTTCCTGCTCATTCATGAGTTCTCAATGGGGAGAAGCACTCACTACAGAGGCTCCTCCCCATTCAGAAACTGGTGATAGTAAAATATTTTCTGAATGAATGGGAAGCCTCTGTGCTTTCCATTAATTTAGAACGGAGGCTGCAGAAAAAGAGATTGAGGACTTTGTGTCCTCAATTTCTTTTTCTATTTTAAAAAGGAAATATTGGGAGGCTGTCTAGACCCCTAATATTTCCCCGAAGCCGCCCCCCGAGAGTAACAAAAAATAAACATTAAATAAGAAACAATAAAAATAAAATAAAAAATATGGGTGACATTACATGCCTGTTGGGAGGGGGCACATGTTTTTTTATTCTTGCCTCGGGCGCAAAAGGAGCTGGCTACGGCTTTGCTCCCGCGGTGCTCATGCGGCTGTCGGCTGAATGTGGCAGATGGAAAGGGGAGGGACACCTCTCCCCAAGTGCAAGGTCGGCCACACGAGCATCGTGGGAGGACAGGACGCCGGGGCCTCTAGGACGCACTGGAATGTAAGCCGACCGACTCCCTGCGTTCAGGGGCGGGAGGGGGTGTGGTTTTATTAAAGTAAATGGCACCCAGCCATGCCCCCCGCCCACACCCGAAACGCAGGCACATTAGTGCCTGCATTTCGGTGCAGGCGATCGCATTGTGGGCGAGGGGCCTGCCTGTGGTGGCTTTGAATTTAATGCACCACCACGCCCCCTCCCGCCCCTGAATGCAGGTGTTTTTTCGTTGGTAGATCTCAATGAGCTCGTCATTTGAAAAGTAGATCTCCAGATGAAAAATTGTGGCCACCCCTGGTCTATCATATTCAGTAATTCCAATGCTTTTAAAAGCTAAGAAATTGACCTCTCATAATGTCTACCATCAAACACAGGGTCTTTTTTGCCAGTGGCCAAATCCTCCTGAAAGTGGCAGTATAACCCATTCCTATCAGAATAACTACTAATCCTGTGTCACTTCATGAACTTCAAGATATGGATTTTACAGTAAGTACAAAAACCCTGTTATTCTTCTGAAAGAGATCAGCTGGATGTAAATAATGTTTTCAATTTAAGAATTTAAAAAAAATGGTATATATATTTTTTAGTTAGAAATGTACATGGGGACACAATGTACAATGAACACAGCTTCTCCATGTTTACCAAAGGGAGCATTCACTTTGCTAAGGGAACATCCTCTACTCCTTTAATAAAGTATTCCTTATGAGTCAGCCGACTTAATAAAAACAATGCACTCCCTGTGTCATCTTAACAGTTATTAAGAAGGGGGGAACATGTTTATTTGCTCCCTCTAGTGGCTAGTTTATTAATCTCGATATTTATTTTGATATAAAAAATATGGAAGAGTAAGCATGTGAAATGCAAAGTCACATCAACCATTAATTAATAAACATTGCTTAAAATATGCACAGCCTTTCATCAGTTTGCATGCTTGACTTCTGCATAAGCTATTATAACAATTATATAAATGCATACATTTCCACTTGTTAAACATCCATGGACCATATGGTATCTGACACTCAAAAAGGATAAATAGCATAAATATCTAAAAATCTCTTTGTTTAAATATCAAAAACCCCAAACGCACGCCAAAGAAAACCCACAAAAGAAAAAAAAAGGAATATAAGATATCCTCCATACACAATAAAATGTAAATAGTATTTATTTATTACTGGTATTTTTATAGTGCCAACAATTTACACATTGTACATTCACATTAGTCCCTTCCCTCAAGGAGCTTACAATCTAAGGTCCCTAACTCGCATACATACATACATACATACATACATACATACATACAAGGGCCAATTTAGAGAGGAGCCAATTAACCTACCAGCATGTATTTGGAGTGTGGGAGGAAACCAGAGTACCTAGAGGAAACCCACGCAAGCACAGGGAGAACATGCAAACTGCTTGTGTGATAGTGACCTGGCCAAGATCCGTAGTAGGACCCCCAGTGCTACAAGGCAGAAGCACTAACCACTACTCCACTGTGCTGTCCAGTATTAACTTGGTTTGATATACTGTATGTAAACATGGGGAATCCACACATATGTATATGAGTCCATAAACATCACCAACGTATTAAGGGCTGAAATCCTTTAGGTGTGTCGCATAAAGAGAATCCTAAAGCTGCCCAGCAAATATTTTGTCTTTTTACTGATTACTCCGTCAGCTCCGGATAAACATTAATGTGTGGTTCCCCAGGTATGTAGCGGACAAAATCCATTCACTAAAGACAGAAGGTTATAGGTCACATTTTCTCTCAGTAATGCCACTCAGACAACACATCAGAAGAAACCCAGTTGAATATGTATGGAGTGTCTCATAAGGTATAGATACCGCAAAAGTACCCTGTTACATAGAGCTATGATGATGTCTGCAATCCACCTTGAGTACGATATCAATGAACCTCATTGGGTTTACTCTCCAAAATCATATAGTCCACTGTAATTTATATTGCATAAAATGTCTAAAGACATTCCAGGTTCTTAATTAAACAAGTCCTCCATGAAATGTGACTAATAAAATATAAATGGATGACTCCTCCACAAAAGCCCATGATCGGGTCCCAACGTGTGCTAGTCCCACTGCTGGATAATAAAATTATAACAATTATACTCTTTGGTATATAAAATTACAAGTTTTTTTTTTTGGTGAGATAACATCTAGAAAAGAAGAAACATATATACAATTTTGCAATCTTCTAAATAGGATCAATATGACACATTAAGGTGAATGAATGTTGACTAAATGAAAGACAATTATAAAAGCAATGTATCTTCTTGCAGTTTAAGGAAACCACCACGCAAGACAGCAAGGATATAGAACTCCTTCAAAGTCAAAAGAGACATCTGTCTATGTTGAGAATGAGCGTGCAGGAGCTAGAGACTGAACTTGAGGTTCACCATAGCTTGGTAAGATATAGTTGTGTTTATTATATACAAATGGGGTTTCCAATTTTTCTGCATATTAGTCAGATCCTATCTGCAATGCTTCTATAGTTAAAGAATAAATATACCAGTTATTGTGGAGGAACAGAATTTCATGTTGTCACTCACACTTAATGTCCTGCCATTTGTTCCTTTTTCCAGTGGTGGACAGGCAGCTTGAGCTAAATATATACTATATGAAATAATGTCCTGAAATCTCTACAGCTGCTAGGGAGCGAAGACTAGTAGTAGTTTTCTAATTACAACTGTATGTTAGTTGCAAAATAATGAGCATTACAACTGTTTCACATCCCATGCTGGCACAAGTAAGGCCATGTCTTATACATAACAGATGCAGAAGGTACCAAGACTGCACATAACAATTCAGATGGATCTGTAGACAGGGCCGGATTTACTTTCTCTGCTGCCCCAAGGCCAGGTTCCTCAATGTGCCCCAGGCGACATGGCAGAGATCACTTTTACAAAACAAGCTGTGGCTTCCCCGCTGTACATTTAGCTCTCCTTGCCCAAAGCTGGGCTAAATGTAGAAGACAACTACCTGCCCGGCGCCCGGAAACTGCAGTTCCCGGTCATTGGGAGATAGGAATTCCACACCCCTGCTGCCCCTCTATTCCCTGCTGCCCCAAGGACGGGCCTTGGTTGGCCTTGTGGGAAATCTGGCCCTGTCTGTAGAGTGTAATATGGGGTTCACAAGAGAAACCTTCATTTTTAGAAAACATTGTACTATATGAAAGTGACATCTTACATTAGCATGCAGGCTGTTCTTAGGGAGCACCCCTCAATAGCAGAAATTGGTACCAGATTTCTTGGCTGCAGGCTGGACAGTGTGCACTCTTAAAAACAGCTTCTTCCAATATCATTAAATGGACCTCACTAAGCTTCAGGCCTATTACCCATCCACTAGTGCTTTTCCTGTTTGTCATAGACAGGACATCACTAGGACATTGGTTTATTGGTGCTCCACTAATGCTTCTCCAGTTGCAGACAGCAAACAATCACCTATTTCTTTCCAGGTTTCATAGAAGGAAACTTACAATACCCATCATAAAAAGTCTTCACATCTGGTCAACTCCATCCCTAAGTTCTCTTCACCTTGCTGCTTCTTCTGAGATCCCCACCGAGTCTACACCTTTGGTCTCTCTTTAGCCATTATCAACCCCTTCCTAGTGGCCCACAGACATTTTGCAAAAGGAGTAATTGTAGTCCACACAACCGCTAATTGTTAAACAAAAAAATCTCTTTACTGGGAAGTTTCGGCTCATTTGCACAAACGTTTGAAACTTTCAGCTTTAGAGTTAGCTAGCAGTATTTTATTAGACCGCAAAGCCTGAACACTCTCTCTTTCCTTGCCTCAACTTAGAGGAAGAACATTTGAAAACCCGGAAGAGATCTTGGCCAACAGTGCCATATCCCCCCAAAATGACACACACAGAGCATCATCTACTTGCAACTTTAACAGTCTTTTAATTGGCTTGAACCTTTCAATGCTCTAGTTGCTACTACACACAACAAACTCCAAATGAGTCTAGCGATGAATCTTTAGTGTGTAATGTGTATTATATGTCATCATAGCTGCTACAAATGTACAAATGATAAATATTCTACCTCTATGTTTTTTATGTTGTTTAATGTCAATATGGTAATAGCAGAAATGTCCTTTTAAACAAATTATATGGTGTCCATTTTTCCCAAGAAATCTGCTCGGGAGTCAGAATTATATGAAATCAAAGCTGGTTACACTGCACATCTGGAAAATATACAGGGAACAGTTTTAAAGCTAGAAAATGCATTGGTAAAAGTAAGATCTGAAGCTGAGAAATTGACTTCTGACAGTAGAATACTGAAATACCTAAAAGACCTGCTGGAGATGGAAATAAGAACATACGCCATATTGATGGATGACGCCATATTGATGGATGATGAAGAGAAAAGGTAAAAAGGCTTTATTTAAAACTCTTAACCAGTGAGATGTTCCAGATTCATGTGTCACTTTAGTCAGGATTTATATTTTGCTTACTATTTTCTTGGGTTTTTATCTGGGGAAAGAGGTTTTTAAGGAAGACAGGAAAAGAAGACTGCCTTTAATATATAATCAAGAAATAACATTAGTAGACATGTGTTGCGAATGAAATATAGAGGTACTGGAAGTTGCACACCCCGGGCTGTAATGTAGAAGAAGAAGGTATTTCCACAATGGGGTGTGCAAATGCCCAAAGGGAGAAAAGAAAAGGGGCTTTTTAGAAAACAATCCCAGACCTCAAAAGTAAAATCTTAGAAAAACATTTATTGAAGATATCATTTTAAACATTATTAAAAAGCACAAAAAAAAGTCAAAGGAACAAATCACAGGTGAAAACATATGCGAATGCATTCATCATCCGGTGACAATACCGTACAATATATTAAATCTGCAGTTGCTTGTTTTCAAAGTTATATGAGTGCTCCTGTATGTCCCAACATGTTTCGCCCAAGCAGGGCTTCTTCAGGGGAAGAGAGCAGGAGAAAAAGTATATGTATCCTAGAGTAAAAAATAGGAAAAAAACCATATGTGAGGAGACTAGGGAGCTGCACTTAATCTTATTAACAGAATCATCATTATATTCATTAGGCCAATCATACTAAATGCAATAATATTAGAGTTAGAATATTTAATGCTTACGTGCATATATCTCCACGTTTAGTTGTTCAGAAGCATGAGCACAAGGATGTGATGAGAGCAACTGTATTTATATTCAAATAGGAATTGGTTCTGTCGAGCAAAGGATTGCCACACACGATGCAGGTGGAGGGGTCGCGTCGGAGAGAGCACACCTGCATCGTGTGTGGCAATCCTTATATATATACAATTGCTCTCATGCTTCTGATCAACTAAACGTGGAGATATATGCACGTAAGCATTCAATATTCTAACTCTAATATTATTGCATTTAGTATAAAACAATGTTTTTCTAAGATTTTACTTTTGAGGTCTGGGATTGTTTTCTAAAAAGCCCCTTTTCTTTTCTCCCTTTGGGCATTTGCACACCCCATTGTTGAAATACCTTCTTCTTCTACTTTAATATATAATGTAGGTTCTGGGGTTTCTCCAGCCCTTTCATTATATATATGATAGGCAGGATGTACTGTTTCTACTTACTGCCTTCCCTATAAGTGGTGTGGAGGGAATCAGGGGCAATAAAGGGTATCTAATAGCAGAAGTACTACTGGATATACTGCAGGTTACCATAATCAAACCAGGTATCTAGAGGGATGTGTTAACATAATATATGCACCTTTTGCTGTTAAAGCTAGATCAAACACCATAAATGACCTAGAAAGTTTAGGTAAATGTGCTGCTGTTTCAGAATTTTTGTTTATTTGTTCACTATTTCTCTATGTTTTTCATTTAGGATAGAAACTATAATGCCTGAGCCTTCTCATGGAAATCCTTACAACAGACAAAGTAAGTATGCTATAATATAGGCACAACACATATATTAGAGAGAAGCCATGGTGGTGAGCAAGTAGAATTCAAAACAAACAAATTATTGGCTTGATCAATGGATTTTTGGTGAAGTGGTAAAGTGCCCCCTTACACTAATGAACATTGTGGTTGGTGGTCATTGGTGAAATGTACTCTTATGTTGATGGTCAGTGTAATGACCTATGATGTTAGTGGTCAGTGTAATGACCCCTTATGTTAGTGGTCACTGGTGGGATGCAAGGCTCAGGCAGCGTCCCAGGTATGCAAGGCTCAGGCAGCGTCGCAGGGACGCATGGCTCAGGCAGCGTCCCTGGGACGCATGGCTCAGGCAGCGTCCCTGGGACGCATGGCTCAGGCAGCATCCCAGGGATGCAAGGGTCAGGCAAAGTTCAGAAGAGGCTGTCTTTAATTTGGAAGAGACAAAATCAGAAGATGGAGAGGCAGTAAGGGACATCATAGCTGGCAGATATTCTACAGATATCTTAGAGTTGATAGAGAGGTCTTCCTTTGTATGCTCATGTTCAAAATGTAGGGATGCACCGATACTAGTATCTGTATCGGTGCCGAGTATTTGGCCGAGTACTCTTACTGGCCAAAATGCTCCGATTCCCAGCCACTTGTGACGAGGGAGCATGGAGTCGGCTTCTCGGCCCAATCAGGAAGCCACGTCATTACACCGTGGCCGTGCCCGGCTTCCTGATTGGCCAAAAAGCCGGCTCTATGCTTTCTCGCCACCTAGGGACGAGAAGCATGGGGACGGCTTCCCTGCCAATCGGGAAGCCCGGGTTGCGAGTCATTACATGCCATCTGGCTTCCTTAAATGGGACTTCTGGTATCGGTATTCGCGAGTACCAAAATAAATATACTGGTACTCGATACTGAAATACCGGTATCTGTGCATCCCTATCAAGAATAGTTCTTCCTCAAAGATTTAGTGTTGGGGACAAAGAAGCTTGACTTGGATATCAGTTTTTTGGGAAACACAACAGTCATAGGATCACTGCATGGGCATAAGCCTATAGGAGCAGGTTGAACTGGAGCACTAAAGACTGGACTGGAGCAGGAGCAATTGCTATGGGCAACAGGCACAGTGCACTCACAGAGTCTGGTTGGGTGGTGGATTTAAAAGTCTGGAATGTGATCTTAGAGCAGGGGGCACTACACTTCAAAAGCAGCAGCAAGAACTGAATAGTGAGGTTGAGTTTGCAAGCCACCCTTAACACAGACTAGGAATTCAATAAACTTGACAGGATCTTCATGCAGATAGCGGTTACAATCTAGAAAATCTTCAGCCACCTTAAATAATACCCCTTCAAGCAGATATGCAACCTGACCGGGTTGCCAAGTTCAGAGAGCAATTTGGTAACAGCTTGCAGAAATAAATGGATGTTGTCTGGATTTAAATCCTCAAATTGGGCAGAACAAAAATGCACAGCTTAGGACAGGCTCCACAGATAACAGAGTTTCCAAAAAATACAGGAGGAATACTTGTCCCAGGATACAGGAACCCACTGGTGTGCACAAGAAACGAGACCTGATTGCAGCTGAAATGCAGGACCTGTGCAAATCAGTCAGTACACTTTTTGGCTGGCTTGTGACAATGTCCGGACCAGACGCAGGCACCTTGGTCAGAGTGTATAGTGGCGAGTCTCTTCACCTTTAGCAGCTGCCTTTCCCATAAGGCAATATACGCTACCGGTTCTCGGATGCCCCCAGGACTTCAACTATACACTCTGGCCATAAATGTCACATGTGGCCCCAGGAACAACAAAGACTATGATACAGGATCAAGAAAGGACTACAATACAAGGCAGGAACTGGTACAAGACTACTATACACAATCAAGCTGAGTGCAGGGCAAGACTAGGAAACAAGAGCCCATGGCTTGTGATGCTTAAATAGCGCACCACTAATCAACCCCCAAGCTGTGAGGGGCGTGTCGCCAGGCTGATTAGCCTGATCAGCCCACAGCTGACTAGACTGGGGTAGGTGCAGAGGCAACCATCAGATGGAGCTGAGAGGTTGCAACAGGCATAGGAGCATTAGACATGCTCCTATCAGCGGTCAGTGATAAAGTGCGTCATTATATTGAGTGCGGCTATCTTTGTCCTGGATCCCGTCTGATTAGTATCACCTGATACAAAATAAATATTTTTTGCTGTGCAGCAAGCTAATAACATCATCCTCCCAAGATGCTTCTCTCAAGTCTAGTCAAATGCAACAAAATATATTGGAAAGACCCCAAGATCTCCAAACTGGGTGAGGGAAAAAGGCATCAAACTATAGCAGAACAATCCCAGCAGTGAAGTCTCCAAGAGATATACATAAGCCAGCAAGTGTTTTAGTCCATAAGACTTCACCTAAAACTGAAATATAATTTTTATGGCCAGATTGACACTTTTATTTGCCACTAGCAAGTTTTAATAGACACAAAAAAAAGCAAAGGAATGGTCTAGGTACGTTGTTACCAACTGATGATGCACATGTTGTACCAGAGGAATGTTCCTATCTTACCTCCCTTTTACATTGTAAGCCCTCAGGGGCAGGGCCCTCCTTACCATCTTGTCTTGAATTGTATTGTGATTGTAATGTCTTCATTATAATGTAAAGCGCTGCGCAAACTGTTGGCGCTATATAAATCCTGTATAGTAATATCACAGTAAAATATAGTCTAAAAATGAACATTATGAATGTTTCCATATCAGAGTACGATTGCATCATTGAGATTTTCAGTGTTTTTGTTTCTGATTTCAGAGTCGCGGTCCACTTTTACCAGAGACCTACCATTTGCAGATCAAGGAAAAAGACGTGAGGAACATGTTGACGCATCAGCTTTTTCATGAATTAAATGAGAATGTAAAATACGTTTTTGCATGAGGAAATAAAACTATTTATTGATTGATCCTAAGTAGGTGTGATGTTTGTTACTTAGAGATTTTGGCAATAGGTAAATCTCCATTTTAACAATTGCCTCTGCTGGAAGATTTGCCCTCTAGACTTGTTCCTGTGACAACTGATAATTTATGAGTTTTTTGATCCCTTTTTGTTTTAGTGACAATAGTATTGAGGACAAACTAAAAGGGTGAATGTCTTCACATGGTCTCAAACAGCATTATAAACCTTACAGTTCTAACTAGGGATGCACCAATACTAGTATCAGAGGCGTTACAAAGTATTTGGGTGAGTACTTGTACTCGCCCAAATGCCCTCAATGCCTATTCCGAACTTCCGGTATCAGAAAGCCATCTGACACATCATTACACGCTGCCCTCATTACCTACCCTCCCCTTGACTTCCTGATTGGCCAGAAAGCTGGCTCCTGGTGACGAGGGAGAAGGGATCCAGCTTCAGGAAGCTGGACGGCGTGTAATGACTCGCTGCCCAGCTTCCTAATTAGTTGGGATGCTGGCCAATCAAGAAGCCAGATAGCGAGTCATCACCCACCCCTGGGCTTCCTGATTGGCCAGAAAGCTAGCTCTATGCTTCCTCGCCACCTGGTGACGAGGTAGCATGGAGCCGGCCTCCCGGCAAATCAAGAAGCCGGGCGCCATGTAATTACTCGCTGGCTTCCATATTAGTCGCGCAGCTGGCCAATAAGGAAGCCAGGCTGTGGGTCATTACTCATCCCCCGGCTTCCTGATGAGCCAGAAAGTCGGCTCCATGCTTCCTAATCAGGAAGGCGGGCGGTGAGTAATTACATGCCTCCCGGCTTCCCTAATGGGACTTCTGGCATCGGTATTTGGAAAAAAAGATATTGGTACTCGATAGTTAAAAACTGGTGATGGTGAATCCCTAGTTATAACCCTTCCATAAGCTCTATATGTCTGGGGAAGAGATAAAAAAAATGTAAGATGAACTCCAGGATAAGGAAATATTGTCTAAATACAAGAGCCATGTGTATTCTTATTTGCATCTTGGTGTAATTTGTGTATTTCTTCCAGATCTGTGCAGTAATCCAACGTGAAACTTTACCTGTGCAGGAGCTTCCTGTAATAAAGACCGGTCACTGTTACTTTCTCTGCTTGTGCAGGGTGACTGGTCTAGTCTCCGCCCCTACCTGTAGTTTTATGCAGGAAGCCTGTAGCGGGTGGAGGCTGCGGGGCCCCTCCCACATATCTGCTCGCTGCATAGGATATGTGCAGCACAGTGATAATGTCACGGCTATGTTTACAAGGTAATAGCTCAACAAAATGACATCATTCTGAGCCTGATGAACGGAACCCTGTGTGGCCCTGAAAGTGCTTGTACTGGAATGACAGTACTCCATTATTAAATGGACTTTTGTTGATTTCACTTATATGGTGTGCTGGTGACATCCTTTTGCAAACTTGTACACCATTCCAGTGACACTGACAGTGCACCTGGCTGCCACCTATCCACCATTTTTGTGACACTGACAGTGCCTGTAGGAGGAAGCCAGGTACATTTTCAGTGTCACTGAATTGATGGATAAGTGAAAGCCAGGTTCACACACCTTTACAGTCACACTGACTCTGCCACCTACAGGCACTGTAAGCATCACTAGAATGACAGCTAGGTGAGGAGGTCCCTAGAAAGGTGTGTGCACTTGGCTCCAACTTATCCACCATTCCATTGACACTGACAGTGCACCCTACTATCACCTACCAGCACTGTCAGTATCAACCATTTGATTGACACTGGCTGCATACATATACATACATACATACATACTAGAGGTGCACCGAAATGGAAATTTCAAAACAAAACCACAATTTTTAAAAAATGTCAGGCTGAAACAGAAAATGTTTTTTATTTTAATTTTTTTCAATTTTTTAACATATTTTATTTTTTTATAAACTTTTACATAGTTACATAGTATTTGAGGCTGAATAAAGACACAGGTCCATCAAGTTCAACCTATTGTGTGTATGTTTTGGATTCTGCATGTGTGTGTGTGTATATGAGTCTGCAAAAGGATCTTATCTTATTATCTTACTTTTTAAGGGTACCTGTACCCCTGTATGTTACGGTCTCTGAGTAAATTGTCCAAATGCATTTTGATGATTCAACACTCTCAGCTGATACCACTGCTTGTGGCAGAGTACCAGACCCTAACCGCTCTAACTGAAAAGAAGCCCCTACGCCCCTTGTAGTTAAATATTTTCTCCACAAATTTTAGGTGGTGGCCTCTAGTCTTTGTTATGGAGTTTAACGTAAAAAGTTTATTGCTGATGTTGCCATCACCACTGAACATCTTATACATCAAAATCATGCCCCGGGACTTCCGGTTCCGGCGCCCAATGAGCTAGACGTGCGCAGCATCGCTCCGTCCCGTACAATAACCGAGTGTACCGTCCGGCTCTCCCTCACCGCTCTGCAGTCACCGGAGTCATCGGAACGCGTCACCCCCTACATGGACAGGTTCGTTTCTCGTCCGAACCCGACGAGAAGGGCCATCTTACCTCCATCCAGCGGCACCTCCGAGACATCCAAGATGGCGGAGACAGACGGCATGGTGACATCCCCTGACGACACTGCAGGAGGTGAGCCCTCTCCCACTACATCTTTGCAGGCTGAACACCAAAACATAGCGGCAGCTGTTGCTGCCTATCTCAAGGCTGACATGAAAGCCTTGAGATATGACTTGAGCCATGACATTGTGATGGAGGCGATTCAGCAGCAGCTGGGCCCTCTGCAATCATCACGCTGTGGATCTTTTGAATTTGGGACACGAACAAGGGAGGTAGCTGAGAGCGAAGGGACACTCATCTACCCCCACTACGATCTTTTACGATTCCATGATATTTCATCTTATCACACGCCCAACCGACAATGGGATCCCCATTGAACATAGTGACATGGAATGTCAAGGGACTTAAATCGCCGCAGAAACGCACTCAAGTACTACGCCACCTTAAGAAATTGAAGGTAGACATTGCAATTGATCCGCATACATCTATAACCTTGCATAACGCTTGTCCTCTAATGTTCTGTGCATGTGTCGGGTTATTATGATGTCTATCTTTCCTATGTATTACAACTGAAAACTCAATAAAAAAGTACATGCTTAAAAAACACAAAAAAAATAATGTCCCCCCTCAATCTCTTCTCCTCCAGCGTGAACATATTTAAGTTTTGTAACCTTGTCTCATAGCTTTGGTCCTCCATTGCCTTAATTAGCTTAGTTGCCCTTCTCTGGACTCTTTCCAGCTCCAGGACATCCTTTCTGTGTATTGGTGACCAAAACTGGACGGCATACTCCAGATGAGGCGGAACCAGCGATCTATAAAGTGGCAGAATTATAGATTTGATTTTTTTATATTTATTTATTTTTTATTAAATATTTTTATTTTTTACTTTACTTTTAGAGGCTTCGGGGAAATATTAGGGATCTTAACAGACCCCTGATATTTCCCTTTTAAAATAGAAAAAGAGATTGAGTACACAAAGTCCTCAATCTCTTTTTCTGCAGCCCCTGTTGTAAATGAACAGGAATCCTCTACACTGAGTGTTCCTGTCTATTCATAACATGAGGATATAGTGTGTGTACTGTAACCACAATCATGAATGAACAGGGAGTGATGTACACAGAGCAGCGCCCAGTGGGGAAAAAAGAAAGCAGGGATGCGCTGCTGTATCGGCAGAAAAATGGCACTTTCGGCATTTAGCCAAAAGTGCCATTTTCAGCCGATATGTTTCAGTGGCCGATATATCCGTGCATCCCTAATACATACATACATACATACATACATAGGTACATACATATTGTAGCCCCTACCACCTTTGGTGGAGTGGCTGCTAGACATTTAGTAAATCACATTTTGTTGCTTTGTAGTCTGAAATGAAGACAGACAATTTTTTTTATTTATCCAGCTATATTTAGTGCAACTTATAACATCCAAGTGAAAGATGTACCAAATACTGTCCACTTCTTAATAATAGATTCAATTAAAAAAAATGTTTGTATCCATCTCCTGACTTGTGCCTATCCACAACTGTATCCAGAGATCTTTTGACGGTGCCTTGCCACCCATAGTTGATTGTTTGCTTCAGTAGCACTACCAGGGACTGAAATGCTCCAGGAAAGTTATTTTCATGCTGAGCTAATCAAAATGACCACTACTGATCACAGCTGAAAGTCAAAAGGCTTTGTGTGCCGCTGAGAAGGTGATTAGCTACACCTGATTAAGTTTACAAGTAATTTTTAGGAGGGGGTGATCCTTTTTCCAACTCATTGAATTTTTTTAAATTGTTTTTTACATGTTGGTGTTATATCTTTCACTTGGATGTTATAAGTTGCACTGAGTAAATACAGCTGGATCAAACAAAAACTGTGTATGTCTTCATTACAGACTGCAAAGCAACAAAATGTGAGTATTTTAAAAGGGGGTGATTATTTTCTATACCCACCGATAATTTACGCAGCACTTTACATCCTGCACATTCACATCAGTCCCTGCCCTCATGGAGCTTACAATCTAAGGTCCCTATCTCACATACATACATACGAGGGCCAATTTAGAGAGGAGCCAATTAACCTTCCAGCATGTCTTTGGAGTGTTGGAGGAAACCGGAGTACCCGGAGGAAACCCACTCAAGCACAGGGAGAACATGCAAACTCCTTGTGGATAGTGTCATGGCCGGGATTCATACCAGGGACCCCCAGTGCTGCAAAGCAGAAGCGCTAACCACTACACCACTGCGCTGCCCAATTATGTCCGCCTGTGCCTGACAGATGAAATAGTGCACCTGTCCATAGCTGCCGGTGTTTAAGTGCAGGGTGCCGAGGAACGCAGAGATCCCCCTCTGCCTACTTACTCCTCCACCTCCTCCCACCTGTGAAAACAAAGTGCAACTGCACATAGCCTGTGCATAGAGCAGAGCCATGGGAGGGACCCAGCAGACCACACCTACTACAGGCTGCCTGCAGATAACTATAGGAGGGGGCGGAGGCAGGACCAGTCACCCTGCACAAGCAGAGAGAGCAGCAGTGACCAGGCTTTATTACAGGAAGCTCCTGCACAGAGGTAAAGATTCACACTGGATTACTGTGCAGATCTGGTAGAAATACACAAAGCTTACCAAGATTGCAGTAAGGATACTTGACTCTTATATTTAGACAGTATTTCCTTATCCCAGAGTTCAGCTTTAACACATGTGTTACTGCAATTCGATAGTCCAAATGGGCCCCAATCATAGCCAAAGGGGTCAGTTATACTGCCACCTCTTTCATTACCTTATTGAATTTTTCCTCCCTCGTACACAAACCATTTTTAGTCAGTGGCACAATGGGCAACAGCAGGAACCACATATATGATGCAGGCTATCATCAGCATTTTTAACACAGCAATCCCCCCGTACGATAATTTTAATACCTGTTGATTCTGTCAGTAAATCCATTATTTTTCAACTTACATTCACAGATCAAGCTATCTAGAAAAGGGTTCAGTTACAAGGGTTGGGACAAACCATTTAACACTTGCAGGGGGGCTTACTGGATTCACCTTTTATTCCCATGTGCCGGGTCCCGGCCCAAGTGGCTCCATGTTGGGTCCCGGTCCGGGTGGCTCGCCGGCCATGTCGGGTTCCGTCCCACGCGACGTGCCGTGTCCCGATCCGAGCCGCTGTGCAGGGACGCACACGGAGGGGGCATTCCGTCGGCACCGCTAGGCCGCACAGGTGAAGATGCACTGAGACCCGGCAGGGTCCGCCCCGCACGGCGTGACGTCATTACACTGGCGTGCGCGGGTGATGTAATCACGCCGGCGCACGCGCAGTACAACGTCCTCAGCCTATTTAAAGCCCCACAGGACTTGGATTCATTGCTGAGTGATTATCAGCCAGCACCAGTCGTCTGTGATCCGCTCCTGTGTTATAACCTGTTACCTGGCTTCCTCCCTGACGTTCCCTCTGGATTATCCTGCTGTACTTCGCTGTCTGCCTGTTACTGACCCGGCCTGTCCCTCGACTATTCTTTGGATCCTGCCTTGTACCTCGTTGCCCGCCTATTACCGACCCGGCTTGTCTTCCAACTTCTCTGCACGGCTGCCTACTCTGCTAAGCTACCACCTGCCGCAGATACCCGGTATCCTGACCCGGAACCCGTGCACCCCCTGCCTGAGCACACTGTCCTCAACCCCAGTGATCATCAGACGGGGTTGCAAGGGAGGTCCTCCTCATCATCTCGGGCCCACACCTCGGACCTAACACCATGGCTATTTTTTTTTCCAAAGTAAAAAAAAAAAACACTTGCTGCAACTGCTTTAGAAGTGTTAGCTGGAGTTATGTTTAATGTGTCATTTAGGGATACGTAAACTATCCTGCCCTACAAGGTGAAAACACTGCTGCGTGATTTCATTGTGGAACTACAGCATGGTCACCAGGGCCTGATTTATTCTCTCTGCTGCCCCAAGGCTGGGTTCCTCAACACATCCCCCGCCCAATGAATGGCAACCAGATAGCAGGGGCGGCAGGGTTGGTTCAATTTTTTTCTCTTTTACTTTTTATCACTTTTTTTATTTTTTTGTGTGTATTTCTTTTTTTTTTTACTTTTCAAAATGTTTATTTATCTTATTTTTTGCTTTTGTATTTTTTTTTAATTTTAACTATTTATTTCTATTTTTCACTTATTTTTTTAAAATTCATATTTATTTTATAATTTTTACATGTATTAATATTTTTTGATACTTAACTTTATTGAAATTTTCAGCATTGCTCCCTGCTCTTCATCCTGGGTGATCCATCCATGGTCCCAGGTCCCCTAGAGGAGCAGGGGACCTGAAGGGAGGAAGCCAGCAGAGAAAGGCACCCAGGGGGGCGGACCATGGAGGGTGTGAGGAGGGGGCAGACCATGGAGGGGACAGAGCTGCACACATATTACAGGTGATCTCAGCTACATCACCGGAATCTATTGTACTAAAAACACCGGCTTCCCAGTTGTACATTTAGCCCTGCTTGCCCAGAGCTGTGCTGCCCCTGTACTCCCTGCCGCCCTGTGGCCTGGCCTCGGTGGTCTTGTGGTAAAAGCTCTGGTGGTTATCCTTTTACAGGAAGTGGAATCATAACGGATTTACTGGCAGTGGTTGTTTTTTGTAGGGATGCACGGATATATCGGCCGCCGAAACATATCGCCCCAAAATGGCACTTTTGGCATACTGCCCAAAGTTCAATTTTCTGGCCGATACAGCGGTGCATCTATGTATGCTCTCCTCCCCGATGGGCGCCGCTCTGCGTCCGCTCATTCAGCCTCCTGTGACAGCATGTCAGAAAGGAGAGCCAATGCAAACATTCAGCGATCACTCTGTGTCCCCAATCTCTTTTTCTATTTTAAAAGGGAAATATCAGGTGTCTGTTTAGACCCCTAATATTTCCCCTTAGCCCCGAAAAGTAAAGTAAAAAAAATATATATAAAAAAAAAAAATACTGAGACCACAGCAGCCGGGACAGATCCCGACATTACTGTCGAGATCCACCCAGCTGCGTGATTGACAGCTGGCTCTGCCTATCTAGAGGAATTTCCTAAACCGATCAATACATTCACACTACTGTTACATGGATGGCAAAAGTGGCAGGCAGGGGCGGGGAGAATGCGGGGAAGAGGCAGAGTAGGAGGGGGGCCAAGTTGCCGCACCATGGGCCTCTGGGTTGTACTTGCCCCCTGGCCTAAAAGTTGCCAGTCAGCCCCTGCATTAAACTAAGTTACAGGGGGGGATTCAGAAAAACAAAAACAGCTGTGGTAATGTTAACTCATATATTATACCCCCTATATGTAAATTTTGATTTTGTCCATGGTTGTATAACTACACATGTTTGCATTTATTTAATTTGTGAGGCCTATGAAACAAGTAGATCTGTGTAATCAGCAAAGAACATTTCCAGCAAGGTAAGAGGTCATGTCTGTCTGCAGAAATCCGGTTTGAGCCAACTGCGGTGCATCGGATTTTAACGTGTAGTCTTTGTCTCCATCTGCTGACAGAGAAAAGTAAAGCTTTTATAAACCGGTTGCTTAGATGAGACGTTAGACTTTATCAAAATACTTTAGGAATAACAATAAATTCAGGTATATTTTTAAATAACTATATAAAATATAGAAATCCCAGCCACCAAATATGCCCTGTAAAATACAAACATTTCTCCAAATGCGCCCTTTGTTGTAATTAGAAGCTGGATTTTTTCTGTAGAGTGGCCTTCAACTGTCCTGTCTAGTTTTGCTACAGATTTGGATTGCCTGTCTTTTAAATCCAACTCCAGGCAAATGCTTTATTATTATTAGGGATGCACCGATACTAGTATTGGTGCCGATACAGAGTATTTGGGTGAGTACTCATACCTGCCCAAATGCTCTTGATGCCTATCCCGATACCAGAACTTCACTTGGTGAAGGGAGCATGGAGACGGTTTCCCAGCCAATTGTCACCTGGCTTCCTGATTGATATGGAAGCTGGCCTGGTGGCAAATCATTACCCGCCCCTCGGCTTCCTGATTGGCCAGAAAGTTAGCTTCATGCCTCCTCGTCACATGGTGACAAAGGAGCATGGAGACAGTTTCCCAGCTAATCGGGAAGCCGGGTGGCGAGTCATTACACACCTCTTCAACTTCCTTAATGAGACTTGTGGTATCGGTATTCAGTATTGGCAAGTACCTAAAGAAAAATATCGGTACTCACACTCGATACCGAAAAAACGGTATTGGTGCATTCCTAATTATTATTATTATTATTTTAAATAGACCCCCTGAGGTTTTAATAATATTGGAAAAAAAACTGCTAAACCTGCAATGCTTACCTTCAATCTGAAGATGTGACCTGCAGTACTTCTTTTTCACCAAAAGATGCCCAGCATCCCTCAGCCTAGAATACTGAGGAGATACTCTGAATGTAAGGGGGTCATAGAACCACACTCCTGAGTGGACTCAACCTAGAAGACTGAGGAGATACTGTGAATGCAGGGGGTCGTAGACCTGCACTCCTGAGGAGACTCAACCTAGAAGACTGAGGAGCTACTGTGAATGCAAGGGAGTCATAGACCCGCACACTCCTGAGTGGACTCAACCTAGAAGAATGAAGAGCTACTGTGAATGCAAGGGGGTCATAGACCCACACTCCTGAGTGGACTCAACCTAGAAGAATGAGGAGATACTGTGAATGCAAGGGGGTCCTAGACCCGCACTCCTGAGGGGACTCAACCTAGAAGACTGAGGAGATACTGTGAATGCAAGGGGGTCCTAGACCCGCACTCCTGAGGGGACTCAACCTAGAAGACTGAGGAGATACTGTGAATGCAAGGGGGTCCTAGACCCGCACTCCTGAGGGGACTCAACCTAGAAGACTGAGGAGATACTGTAAATGCAAGAGGGTCATAGGCCCGCACTCCTGGGGGTACTCAACCTAGAAGACTGAGAAGATACTGTGAATGCAAGGGGGTCATAGGCCCACACTCCAAAGGGGACATCAACCCAGCACAGTATAATGATGTAGAGAGGGGCACCGAAGTCAATATGTCAGTGCCGCTTGTTGCATAATCCAAGACTGCCCACTGCCAGGAGAAGATTGGAAAAAGAACAGGAACCTACATGTCACATGACTGGCCTAAAAACATTGAAAAAATGAAAATATAAATGAAAAAACAAAACAATACTGCGGTGGAGGACATATGGGGGAAAGGAGGAGTTGGACTATGTTTGCAAAATCCTGGGAAATATATGCCGCATTCATAGGACCTAATGCTGTCTACATTTTATTCTGGCATATTTGTACATGCTCCTCTAGGTGGTGCTCCAACACCAACTTTAATATTGTCACTTGTATCTAGCATTAATTTGTGCTGCTTTCCTGTAATAATCCTTTACGGGAAACCTTGCATGTTATGAGAAAACACTTCCAATGCTGTCCTCCCATTTGAAAATTCTACTTGCCTGGCCATCATGCTGACCTTCTCACTAACCCACAACAGCTATGCAGATAAGGAACTTTCCTGATCTGCCTTTGCACCCGCTCAGTGACTACAATATTGTATATCTATAGTACTATCTATGGTTAGCATCCATGGTATACCTATGTTACCTATCCTGTATCAATGCTAGCTATCGTATATCTATGTTACCTATTGTATACCTATGGTTAACATCCATTGTATACTTCTGTTACCTATCGTATACTTATGCTACCTATTGTATAGCTGTATAGCTATTATATACTTATGCTACCCATGGTTAACATCCATGGTATACCTATGTTACCTATTGTATACCTATTCTACCAATGGTTAATATCCATGAGGTACTTATGTTGCCTATCGTATACCTATGCTACCTATTATATGCCTGTTACTTATTGTACACCTTTGTTACCTATGGTTTACATACATGGTATACCTATGTTACCTATCATATTCTTATGCTACCTATTGTATACCTATGTTACCTACTGTATACGTATGCTACCTATGGTTAACATCCACGGTATACTTATGTTACCTATCCTATACCTATGCTACAAATCGTACACCTGTTACCTACTGTATACCAATGCTACCTGTAAAACAAAAAATAGGCAGCGCCCTCTCCTAGTGTGAAATCAATAAGGAGTAAAAATTGATCTGACATAAAAACTACTCGCATAACGATGAGCAAATCATAGGGAAACAGATTCCCACAAAGTTCCGACACATTTCGGGGGAGCTTCCCCCTACCTCAGAGCTCAGAGGAAGGGGGACGCTCCCCAAAACGCGACAGCACTTTGATTGTGGGAATCTGTTTGCCTATGATTTGCTCATCGTCATGTGAGTAGTTTTTTATGTCAGATCAATTTGTACTCCTTATTAAATTAACTATTTTACACTAGGAGAGGGCGGTGTCTATGTTTTGTTTTACATGTTTGTGAGTATGCTTCCTGGTGGCCTTGAGGACGGCAGCCTTTTCCATCTGCGGTGACTCTCTTATGGGGCACTGTGTTTTATTTAAACAAATTATAATTATATAAAAATATAATTTATAATATTATATTATTATATAATTTTTTGTTACCAATGTTACCTATCGTATACCTGTTAACTATTGTATACCTATGTTACCTATGGTTAACATCCATGGTATACCTATGTTACCTATTGTAAACCCATGCTGTCTAATGTATAGCTATGTTACCTATTGTATACCTATGCGACCTATCGTTTGCCTATGTTACCTATGGTTAACATCCATGGGATACCTATGTTACCTATCGTATACCTTTGTTACATGTAGTGAATTATGGCAAATTCACTACATGTGAATTTGTCAGTGCCCTGATATACTGAGTAACTTATACTGTGATGTCTCTGGGCCATATCTGTAAAGTGGTGAATGGTGTTTTGTCAGATCATCATTTGCCAACTTTTCACCATCAAAAGCACATTGCATCACTTGTTGTAGCACATTTCTTATGGAGCAACATCACTGATGTTTCACTCCCATTCTGTAAATCCATGTTACACTAGTTATGTGTCAATGTGATGTTGGAGATTACTGTGAGCAGACCTGAACAGTAACCTGACATAGTTCAAAAAGACCTGCTTTAATGGACTATGCCCTCAAGTAGAATTTTTGAGTCGGTCTAATGCCTGTGCAGCACTAATCTTCACCATTAGTGCTGCACAGGCATTAGACCGACTCAAAAATTCTACTTGAGGGCATAGTCCATTAAAGCAACATTAATAGCTGGCGAGGTCAAACTGCCAATAAATGAACATTCTCAAAATGGGCAGTCAACTCTGGAGGCTGAAGTTCTGTGGTGTGTGCCTTAGCATAGCCTTTACTGGAGCTCATGCCCCAACTTATATCCATGCCATGTTAGCCAATTATAATGGAGCTACCTCAACCTTTTCTGCATTATGTTAACCCCTATCTGTCAAGTTTGCTTCTATTAGTCAAGGTTCTCTATCACTAGGGGCTCAAGTGGCCTCCATTACCATGTTACCTTTGTACCAGCTAATACAGGCACTAGAGATCTACAACCATTGTTAGCTAGTGTGTCACAAATAAGAAATGATGGTGAGCTACTCTAGCTATGTAAAAATATGTAAATGTATTCAAATTAATTCAAATGACTTCACATAACATGTGCATATGAAATAAAGCCAGAGGGGCTGAGCGGCTCCAGGAAGCAATTGCTTGTATCAGGAAGGAGCTGGCTTTTCAGTCCTTTCCATGTTTTCTGGTTCATAGTTGGGATCCTGGAGTCGGGAGATTTCTTAGAGCTCTGGGTGGGAGGAAATCTCCAGTCCTGGAGCCAGGTGCAGCTAATTGCCAGGCCAGACTGTCCAGGTGGCTGGTAACAGCCCTGTTAAAGACAGTTAACAGAGAGGAAGAGAGGGGTAGTGGTGTAGTCGGACATAGGGTTGCCACCTGTCCAGGATTCACCCGGACAGTTTGGGTTTTGAATGCTGTGTTCGGGTTTCATGGCAGCAGAAACCCGGACACAAGATGTCAGGCAGACAGGGGCAACCAAAATTAGGATAGGGGCTACTGGCCCCCCACTGAAAATAGTCTCAACTGTGATATTTACATATGAATGGGCGGCACTTTTTACATTTGAACAAGCCACGACTCGTTCTCCGACAAAAATGACCGTGCATTGCTGGAGTGTTCGGGTTTCGCTTGAAGAAAAGGTGGCAACCCTAGTCGGACATGCAGAGTGGGAGACTGTGTGCATGTGATGCAGGTGGAACAGCCTGGGGGGCTGGAAGGCTTGGAGAGGCTGAGAGGGCCTGAGAGAGCCAGGCACACAAGGTGTGTGGCTGTGAAGTTGAAAGATGCTCAAGGACTACCATTTCTGGGAAGGGATTCCCCAGGTTTGGGACTGTATACAAGTCGGTGAGACGTCTTTGTTTTGTTATCTGCGCTGGAGATAAGCGCATATTATGTGTTCAACATTTTCTGCGGCCCTGCAAGAGCAAATAAAAAAGACTTGTGTCTTGAAAAACCCACTGTGCGAGTGCTCTGTGAGCTCCCCAATATCACTAAATATATATATATATATTTATTACACACTATATTGACAAAAGTATTGGGACGCCTGACTTTACACACCAATGAACTTTAATGGCATCCCAGTCTTAGTCTGTAGGGTTCAATATTGAGTTGGCCCACCCTTTGCCGCTATAACAGCTTCAACTCTTCTGGGAAGGCTGTCCACATGGTTTAGGAGTGGATCTATGGGAATGTTCGACCGTTCTTCCAGAAGCGCATTTGTGAGGTCAGGTACTGATGTTGAATGAGAAGGACTGGCTCGCAGTCTCCGCTCTAATTCATCCCAAAGGTGTTCTATCGGGTTGAGGTCAGGACTCTGTGCAGGCCAGTCAAGTTCCTCCACCCCAAATTCGCTCATCCATGTCTTTTGCTCATCCATGCACTGGTGCGCAGTCATGTTGGAACAGGAAGGGGCCATCCCCAAACTGTTCCCACAAAGTTGGGAGCATGAAGTTGTCCAAAATGTCTTGGTATGCTGATGCCTTAAGAGTTCCCTTCACTGGAACTAAGGGGCCAAGCCCAACCCCTGAAAAACAACCCGACAACATAATCCCCCCTCCACCAAACTTTACACTTGGCACAATGCAGTCAGGCAAGTAGCATCCTCTTGGCAACCGCCAAACCCAGACACGTCCATCGGATTGCCAGACAGAGAAGCGTGATTCGTCACTCCAGAGAACACGTCTCCACTTCTCTAGAGTCCAGTGGTGGCGTGTTTTACACCACTGCATCCGATGCTTTGCCTTGTACTTGGTGATGTAAAACTTGGATGCAGCTGCATGGCCCATTCCATGAAGCTCTCTACCCACTGTTGTTGTGCCAATCTGAAGGCCACACAAAGTTTGGAGGTCTCTAGCTATTGACTCTGCAGACAGTTGGCGACTTCTGCGCACTGTGCGCTTCAGCATGCGCTGACCAACCTCTGTATTGGGACCTCTGATATACACTATCCCTTATTAGTGTACAGTATATGGAAGTCTCTCACATGGCAGTGGTTAGAGTCGGGTTAAGAGAGTTCAGTATAAGTTATGCACACACCTCTTTGTGTTTCAGTGTTTAGACTAGTAACATGACAACGCTAGCAAATCATTTACCAAAGCCAAAAGTTGAAGACCAAAGGTAACCTATGCAATCCTATATGTCAGATAAGGGCAACACATAAGTAGAATAAAGGAAATCACATAGCTATTAAACACTGCTTATCAAACAGTGTCAAGGTTGCCTACCCCTGATGTTGGGTGATAATACAATTTCTCTGACTTATATATTTTCGTAACATAGTTAATCACTGTGAGTCAGGATTGTATGTATGTTGAAGGTCATTTCTTCTCTAAATTCGTATTTCAGTTTTACCACTGATAGGTTAAATTATATCATGCATGCTTCTTTTACGCCTCAAAACCTCAACTGGAAAGATTTCTGCATTAACTGGTGCCTCCACCCACTACAGATGGATCACAACATAGGTGTTAAATCCTTCTAAACCATGGATAATCAATGAACGTGGAGAGACTGGTCTGGGATTGAATAGAAGACTGCTCACAACAATCGGTGTCCAGGTTTCACATAAACCAACAATGAATTCTAATTTTTAAAGAGATGCAAGCCCTGAGCTCTGCATTTCTGCCATGAAAGACGTAACCACCACTTTTCCATTCAGCACGCACTGCCTAATAATAATTCTTAATACTAGAGAGTGATAAACTGGAAGGATGAGTAGTCAGGGGAGGCAAACAAACGGGTTGCAATAAGTGCAACTAAGGAATGGGTGGACCAAAATTTGCATTGTTGCCTCCTTATATACACTACCCAGCTAAAGAAAGAGTCATCGCCTGGATTTTGGGCAGTGTTATGATCTGGGATTGCTTCAGTGGGTCAGGTCTAGGTTCAGCAATGTTATATCCCAAAAAAATGATGTTAGCTTCCTACCTGAATGATCAGGTTTTTCCATCAATGGATTTTTTTCTTCGCTGATGGCAAGGGCATATTCCAAGATGACAATGCCAGGATTCATCGGGCTCAGATTGTGAAAGAGTGGTTCAGGGAGCAAGAGACATTCTCACACATGGATATGCCACCACAGAGTGCAGACCTTAACCCTTTTGAGAATCTTTGGGATGTGCAGGAGAAGACTATGCAGTGGCCCGGCTCTCCCATCATCACTACAAGATCTTGGTGAAAAATAAATGCCACTCTGGATGGAAATAAATGTTGGCAATGTTTAAGCTTTTCGAACCAATGCCACGGCAAATGTCGTGGTTCAACAAAATATTAGAGTGTGTGACATTTTTGGGGGCCAGGCAGTGTATCTATCCCATTTACATATTTCCCTTTTCATTAACTACAGTAGTGTTGTTCATATCTGGCCCCCTACCACCATACATGTTTAGTTGTCTTCACAGATTAAAGGAGAACTATGGGGTCAGTGTTTTTCCCCATAGTTCTCCTTGGGGTAACGGGAGGACACAAACTAGCGTCCTCCCGTTACCCTAAGCTCAGTATACCGCGAGCTACAGCTCGCGGTATACTGAGACGCCGCACCTGGAGCGGATCCCGACTTAGATGACGGGATCCGCCCAGCTGTGTGAGTGACAGCTGGCTCTGCCTATCTAGAGGCAGAGCCAGCTGTACCCGCCCCCTCCCCCGTCCGTTCCGCCAGTCAGCGCTGGCAGATCGGAGCGGGGAGAGGGGAATGCAGCCCCTCCCCCTGTCATGGCAGAGAGCCGTGACAAGATCGAGAGGTGAGGGAACCCGCTATGTGTTCTCTCACCTCCCGATCTACTGAGCCGACCTGTGACAGTCTCATTGTCACAGGTCGGCTTAGAACTATGAGGTGAGTGGAAATCACTCATGTCATAGTTCTCCTTTAACAGGTATAATGCTTGGTGTTGTTCTGCTACACAGCTTGCCAATTAATATAGCTGTGCCTCAACCTTATAGTTTGAATAACATAGACTACTGGTTGAAGCAAAGTTGGTCATATATGTTACAATAAAGTTGTATAATCTATGTTAAGATAGCCATATTAGTTAAAATCTGATTGTACAATCTCTATGCAATCTCCTTAACTGCTTGAAGACCAGGTGTTTAGATCCCCTACCTGGCCAGGCCATTTTTCAGTGTTCAGCGCTGCGTTACTTTGACTGACATTTATTCCGTCACGCAACGCTGTACTGAAATGAATTTTATACAATTTTTTGGGGACAGATAGAGCTTTCTTTTGGTGGTATTTAATCACCACTGCGGGTTTTATTTTTTACTATATTCAGGAGAAATTACTGAAAATTTTGAGAAAAAAAGTTTTTTTTAACATTATGCTATAAAACAACTAATATTACCCACTTTTTTGGTAAAATATAAAAGATGGGGTCACGTCGGGTAAATAGACACCAAACATGTCAAGCGTAAAAATTGCGCGCACTCGCAAAATCGCAAAAAACTAGCATACCCAAAATTGGCCATAGGCGACGCTTTAAAAGCTTTTACCGCTCATCAGTTTAGTGTTATCAGTGATTGATGGCCCTAGAACTATTGCTCTCATTCCGACGTTCGCGGCGATATGTAACATGTGCGGCGTAATGGGTGCAATCGTCGTTTTCGCAGGTATGCGCACCTGACGCATGTTTACATGCGTGTATGTAGGGGTGGGGACTTAAAAAAAAAATGTGTTTTTTTTTATTCTTTTTTGTGTAAGTTTAAAAAAATTGGGGGGGAAACTAAATTTTTGTTCTATTTTTTGTTTTTTTCACTTAACTTTATTGCTATCACAGAGGGGGCTGAGAAACCCCCTTATGTGATAGCAAAAGAGGTGACAGGTCCTCTTTATGGAGACATCAGGGGGTCTCCAAGACCCCTAATGTCACCTAGGACCCCCCTGAAGAAGCTGATGAAGCAGAGATCTGCTTCATCAGCTTCTCTCCAGCATCTGAAGCTGGAGAGTGACACAAGAATGCGGAAGTGATGTAATATACAATCATAATGTATATCATCAACTTAAAACCCTTTTTGTGCAGACCTGGGAATTAAAGTACATACATTCCAATTCAAAGCACATCTGAACCACAAAAATGTGTTTATGAATCCCTTGTAATGCTCAGCTACATACAACTTTGTCTTTTTTGTAGCTAAAAAACACCAGAGTGTTCAATATATCTAGATGTAACATACAGGCTGTGTAATGCTCATGCGTTCCATGTTCACTCATCCTGGGCATCAAAGAGATGGATTATGGCAGCATGGGGCCCTAGGTAAGGTAGCAGCTTTGGCCCACCATTCCTTTCTATTAACATTGATAAGAATTGCAATAGGCACAGAGAAGCCGCCCCATTAGCAGTGTCTGTACTTGCATGGCACCTCCCTATTAGAAGGCTGTGGCTGGGCCCTATTGGCAGGACATCCACTTGGCTCTAGGCTCCTGCCTAGTGGACGATTGGACTTTAGGGGATTGAAGAGAAGCTAGAATGAGGACTGGTTACAGGATGACCTCATCATCCCTTGGCAACAGTACATTGAGTTCCATGTGCATTTTGTAGGCCATGTGTGCATGTCCAGATTTATTTGATCTCTGTGTCCAGGAAAAGGAGTGATGGCCACAGCAAAATATGGTGCCAGTGACTTGGGCAGGTCTGTGACCGAGCCCTGCTTTTTTAAGAGTTCTGGGCTAGATGGCTTGTAAATATAGAGAGTAAAGTAACTATGTTCACAGTTATGGTTTTGTGTGGACTTAACAGGCTCCAACCTAAAAGATGAGAAAGTATGATTTGTTAATGGCCTCTGGAACACTTGCATCATGGTATTGTGAGTCAGTGGCATGTGCTACTCATGGACAGTCAAGGTTGTCTGATACAAACTCACTGCAGATGCAACATAGCAATGATCAAAGTATTTAGGGTGTGACTGTCTACATAACTATGAGCCTGGAATAATCTAGATACTTCAAGTCACCTACTATGGTATTTTTCTGATCTTAGCAGTCTAGTAGTTGAAGAGACCCTGTCACCAACTTAAAAATTACAGGTAAAAGCGCATTAACATTGAGTATTATAAATGCTTACCTGCAGTGTTTTTTTCATCACATAGATCATTTTTTTATTTACTTGAAATGCACCTTTCAACTTGTTAAAAAAATTGGCAGCTCCATAAGAGTTGATTCTCTAGCACACCCCTCTCTTTCCTTGAACGTCAAAGCTCTCTCTTCTTCTGAGACTGTCTAATTACTGCCTGTGCTGGCCCAGCTTTTCTGCCTTTCCCCTTCACCTCTCTGCATAGTATTTTAGGTAGCAGCTGGAGGAGGATCGAAGGATAATACTATAGTGCAGCCTTTCTTATCCAGAGTACCCTGGACTCTACGGTTCCACCAGAGGTTGCAAGGTGTTCCTTGAGCAATATCTGCCACTCAGATAAGTAACTACTGACACCAATGATGTTTATAGATTCACAGACCTGAGTCTGCTGGGACTGCTGACATAACATCCAAGATGGCGGAGCCCAGCAGTAGACTCAAGACTTTTAGATATCTACATAAGGGAAGCTTTTACAGGTAAATAGCATGCATAAAGTGCCTTAAATGCACATATAACCTTATGGGAAGATTTGTGTTTAAATGAATGGTCTAGCAAGAAAAATGCTGTAGTAAAATGAAAAAGAACATAGAAAAAAAAGGCTTGTAAATATATAAACACATATATTTACCTTAACCTGGCTTCATTGCTGCAGGGGGTAATGTCATCATCCTTCATTCATGCGAGATCCTGAGCAATGCTGAGTACCCCAAATGTCACAAGAAGAAGCTCCAGCACAGTGCAGTGGAAGCCTTGTGTAAGGTGAGTATATTTACTACCTTTTTTCCCCCAGGAATCTAATTAAAGGAGAACTGAGGTGAGTGCTTTCCACTCATCCTCATAGTTAGAGCCGACCTGTAACATTGAAACTGTCACACGTTGACTCTATAGATTGGAAAGTGAGAGAACACATACCGTCGCTTGTTCACTTCCTGATCATCTCCCTGCAGAGAGCAGTGGCTGTCAGTCACCGCTCCCCGCAGGAATCCCCACCCCCCATTCTCTCCAATCCTCCAGCGCTGACTGGAGGAACAGACGTGGGAGGGGGTGGGCACAGCTGGCTCTGCTTCTAGCTAGGTAGAGCCAACTTTCAATCAGCCAGCTGGGTGGATCTTGACAGTACTGTCAGGATTTATCCCTTCTGCGGGGCTCTCAGTATATAGTGGGCAATAGCCCACTATATACTGAGCTTAGGGTCACGAGAGGATGCTAGTATATGTCCTCCCTTTGACCCCAAAGAGAACTATGGGATAAAAAGTTTACCCCATAGTTCTCTTTTAGGTGATTGGATTTTCTGCCATGTTCGATTGGGGTTCCTCCAACTTGACTGTCCAGTGATCAATCGAATACAATGGATCATTCATGTGATACTATTTCAATTCCAAATGTAAAAAAAACAAAATTAGGATAGACTCTTTGGATTTCTACACGTATGGCCAACATAAAGTGACACTAAACTCAGAAGTTAAATCTTAAAAGTTCATTTCACTACCTTAACTATCACCAAAAATGTATATTATTTGTGTATCACTCAGCTGTAGATCCTCAAATCATCTCTGAATTGGTGCTGACACTGTCCTTCCTTCTGGAGGGTGCCAAAAGTTTGTTGCCTTCTACCACTACCACTACCGCTCCAAGCTCACTCTCGCTACAAAGCTGTAAACTAAACATGAGATTGTAATCCATCATGGTAGTGAGCTTGGAGCAGTGACTACTTTACAACACACACAGGGACCATCGGAAACAAAAGTGGCCACCCTCCAGAAGAAAGGACCAATTCAGAGATGGTTTGATGATACAAGCTACATTTTTGTTAATAGCTTATGTACTTGAATGTATTTTTAAGGTTTAACTCCTGAGTTTAGTGTCACTTTAAGGTTTGAAAAACATTAGAAGATCCAATTAAAGAAATACTTTCCCCAATCAACCCACCTATCGCAAATCCATATCTATAGTGTTTTTATAAAAATATAATTAAATGTCCTAATTTCTTACCAAAAACTGCATGAGAAGACAGGTCCAAGTTCTGGTCTTCCTGGTGAAGTGGACTCTGCCCATTGGCTTACATAAAAGTCCATTAAAGGGCCTTCACAGGGTCCTCTAACCTTAGAGTAGCGGCAGTATTACATCACAATGCAAGCAGCAGCAACAAGGTCGGTCTGCTGCACCAGAGAGCAACTAACAATAACCGGCCTCCATTACCAGGGGAAGCTGTGGATGGTAACTTGACTGTGGATTCTTCTTAAAAAATATATATAGTTAGTAGCTGGTGGGGGGCAGTGCTCAGCTTTAATGCATTTCACAATCTATATAAAATCATGGCAAACATCATGATATCTCATATTTATCTTATCTCAAAGTTCTAAAAAAAAGGATTTACAAAAAAAAAAGGATGTCTTATCTTATAAAATAATAACTTGTGTTTCAGCCTTCCTTATTCCTCTAAGAATCATTATCTTACTCAACAAGCACATACATCAAAAGAACAAAGTCTATACAGAATTGTACTTATTACACTTATGGGAAATCAGGAAAAGATGCCATTGAGTAAACATGTTTTTCCTCACAATGAGGCTGTTATTCTCGGAAATCCCGTTCTGTTAATGAGTAGTAAAGACTATGAACACATGAACTGTCCAATAAAAAGTTGAATAGCTTGGCAGTGGAGTGACCCTTTCAAAGCTTGTATCTTGACCTGGAAAAATTTTACAGGGGTACTCCACCCTAGAGGACAAGTGGAAGTTGTTCTATAGCCCAAGCCTTTTTTTCATGTTTCGAGTATGGAAGAGATAAATCCCATCAGTTAATTTCTTGCTCTCTTTATCAAATTTGGGAGATTATCTTTCACTTCCTGTTCCGGAGACACAACTGGAAAAGAGAAAAAATAGGGGGACTTTCCCTGTTAGGGAACACTGGAACAGATGTCTGCATTAGAAGATTTTTCCTCACCAGTTGCGTCACAAGGGGGAAGTGGCTCACACCTGGTGACACCATCAGAGGCGATGACTGTCAGCCATTTTGGCTTCACCCCCTAGGTCGGGCACTTGGTCATTGACAGAGAGCCTGCCAGCACCACGAAAGAGAGGGGTGAGGGGGGCCCGATGGCATACCTGATCCCACCAGGTCAATATCCCCTCCTCTCTTTTTCAGCAAGCATCACCAAGATGATACCCACCCTGGTGTTGCTGTTGACCCTCACCCCTTGTCCTGCTAACAACTGTAAAATTAATTTTCAAAATTACTGTCAACCTCACTGTTGGTGTCAGCAGGACAAATAGCAATGGTGAATCTTCCTAGGCGGACATAGTGATAAAACATGACAGGCGTTTTAACTTTCCCACTCAATCCAAACCTAAAAATATATATATATACATATATACACTCATACTTATTTAGTTTGGGTCCCCTTCCTTTGCTAAAATGCTGTATTAAACTAAAAAAATCTGGGGTGGAAAAAAAATAGCTAATGTATTTACATCTACCCCTAGCTTCCATACTACAGGGGGTGATGTTTTACCTTTCTACTGGCTTGAGCCCATGGCCTTCTAGGCAAGGCTGTTGTCACACTTGTTCCAAGTAGGGAAAGGCCAAACCTCATGAAAAAGACTCTCTGGCACAGTGCAGGATTGTCTTCCCACAGGATCTGGGCTATCCAACATTCCCCACTAGGAACTAGAGTGAAGTCAACTATGCCTAGGAGGCCATGGACTCAAGCCAGTGAAAGCTAAGTAATAAAAAGACTATTGGTCCTGTTAGGAATGCAGTGTCCTTGTCACTTTCTGTGAGCTAAACTGAAAACACAAACAATGTTGTCTTCCTTCCTAGAAACCACTAACCTACCCGCCCAACACGTAAAGGAGATGAAGATAGGAAAGCATGTTTACAGTCCAGAATGGCTTATCCATAGATACAATACAGAAAGTGAGCATAAGCACCCTAGCATTGGAAGCGTGTTATCCAATTTGATATCTTCTGCCCCCATGTGCTCCAAGATGGAGACTCTCATACTTTAGAGTTAGGACCGCACTATAAGAGGTGCCTTGGTGCGGCAGTGCGGCTTTCACATCCTCTGCAGAAGACGTGTATCCAAACCTCTGTCATTATCGTTAGTGGTGAGACAAGTTGTTTTACATGCTGGTTTGTGAGTGTGCCATGATGCCTTTCTGCTGTTAACTGGTAACAAATTGTTGAGTGCGTTTGTCGTTTGTTTTGCTTGATTAGTTCAGGGGGGACACTGCTGGAGCAAGACTCATCCTATATCTTTAGGGGGAGTGAGTGCTCCGGCGAGGACGGGAGCAGGATGGAGGGTCAGGAGAGGCAGATCCTGGAGGTGGGAGACTCCATCATCAGGCGGACTGACAGGGTAATCTGTCATCGGAGCCATGAGCGTCGAACAGTGTGCTGCCTGCCAGGGGCTCGTGTTCAACAGATTGCGGAACGAATTGACAGATTACTAGATGGGGTTGGGCAATGCGTGTGCGTATATAAGAATGTAGACATAGGCATTACTATACAACAGATGACATTACAGCATACATGGTATAGTTTCAGCAATCGCCTATCCATATAGGAGAAAGCGGGGGAATGAAGTTGGTGGGAATCCCACCCTTGAGGTCACGGTGGACCAGTTGAGGAAAAGATCAAGGAAGAGGCGTGATAGAGAAAAAAGGAAGGAGATGGGGGGAGTAAAGTAGAGAGGGGGGGGGGAACTTTTAAACTAGAAAGGGGGGGGGGGGGGAGAAAAATAAAATTACTTAAACTAAACGTAGATAATTTAATCATAGGTAAAAATAACACAGAAAGTAGTAAAAAAGGAGTTCATAATAGTGGGCTCACTCCAGTCAATATAGGAAATCCGTTGGCACATGTAAGTATAACTACCAACGGACGACCGAAATCAAGGCAGAATAATAACAATAAAAATAGTGGGGAACAACAAGGTAGTAAACTTTTGTCCCACAAAAAGAGAGGAATTAAATGTATGTACACCAACGCTAGAAGTCTGGCAAATAAAATAGAGGAGCTTGAAATTAGGCTAATTGAAGAGGACTTCGACATAGTGGGTATAGCGGAAACCTGGCTGGACAGCACGCATGACTGGGCTACTAATATAGAGGGGTATAACCTGTTTAGGAGGGACAGAGTTAGGAGAAGGGGGGGGCGTTTGCATTTACGTAAAACATAATCTAATTGTGCATACAAGGGACGATATCGCGTCAAATATAAATCAGTTAGGGTCTGGAACTCACTGCCACAGGCGGTGATTTCAGCAAATAATGTGGAATTGTTCAAGAAACTTTTGGACGATTTCTTAAGGGACCGTAATATACAGGGGTACAGGTACTCCTAGAATGAGATCCTAATAGGTTGGACTTGATGGACTAATGTCTTTATTCAACCTCAAATACTATGTAACTATGTAACTATGGAAGATCCTGAAAAATTAAAGGTAATGCACTCACCACACCCAGGGACTGGTAAGTTGCAATATATTACATTTTTGTATTGGCTTTTAAGGGCCATTTCACATTGGTGTTCCTGTTGGACATATAAATTTGCAAGCAATAGAATTTCTAAAGAGAATACTCATCTGCCCCCGATGGCTTATTGTCCTGCAGTAATTCCAGACGGACTGAGTATAGAGTGACAGGATGGGGGCGGTTGGGTGATGAAGGTAGAAATTATTTGGTGGCTTTATAGCTGGCTGAATCACTTTTTTTAGCCAGTGGAAAGGTGGCTGCCTAGTTTTAGAAGAATAAAACTCAATAGCCGCAGTGTCACCACTAAGAACAGCTTGTTAGTTAGCACTTAGAAATATACTACTTTACAGGAGGCATATTCACTATAACAATATCAGATGTGGCAGTGATTGGATTTATTATTGGTAAATCATTTAAATAGATCTATCCATTGATTGATGTGATGTATTGTACATGTCTGTAGCAATCAAAGAGTTAAAGGGAAGCTATAATGTTTTTTCACTGAGTTATCAAGTTTACCTGAAGGTAATTTTTGAAGTGCTTTAAAGACTTTTACATTTTTACTTCCTTGCAGATAATAATTTTTATCAGGTTATCTCATGAAGATTCGAAGGTTCACATGATAGAGTCTTGGAGGGCAAATGTTTAGGCAGATACTGGGGAGAGACCATCATTATCTTTATTTTATCCATCTCACTTCCCAACTTAGAGAAAACTAATAAAAACGTATGCAGTCATTGCACAATCACAGCTTTACATTATGTGCTGAATTGTATTCCTTTAAAGGAGCTTATTGTCTAACTGCTACCAATGTAAGATCTCATTAGTGGTGGCACCAGAAAATCAGCCCCATAGGATCACAGGGTATGAAAACCCAACATGGTCCTGTATAAAAACACAAGTAAGCTACAGGGTGCTATTAAATTTATTTATAAACCTAACTTAGTCATTAGTTATATTGTGTCCTGGAGCACCTCCCACAAACCAAACACAAACTGGTAAGTTTATTGGCTAACTCCAAAACTGGACCTTATGTGTAGTAGAAACATCCATCCATCCATGGAGTAAGCATGGTTTCTTACTCATATGGGGTTGATTTACTAATAGCAAGTAGGCACTTTGCAGGGAATTTTCCATTCGCTCTGTGAATAAGGTGAAGCTCTGCTTACTTTTTCATCATCCAATCATGTGCAAGCTATTTTTCTTGCACACGCTTGGGCATTCTTTGCAAAGTGAATTTTCATCACATGTACTAAACAAAGGGAAATGTCCCCTGCAAAGTGAAAATTTATTTGCAAAGTGAACAGCCTATTTGCCTTCTGTAAATTACCCCTATAAAGCACTCTTTTTGTATAGCAATGTTATTGCTATACAACAAAGAGCCATAACCTTGTGACTATATATATATATACACTGAGTGGCCAGATTATTATGACCACCCCATCAGTACTTCGTTGGGCCACGAGATGACTCCACGAGATGACTTTGTTGGGCCGCCTCGAGATGTTGAAAGGTGATGCGAGGAATCTGGCAATGCACTGTTGCCCTTCTGTTGTCTTGTACCAATCTTGCCACTCTCCGTTCTGCCCTAACATTGACTAGTCGCTGACAACCACAATTCGCACGTTCAGACCCAGATTTTCGGCTGACAGTCCAGTCTTTAAACACTTTAACAATGAGCCCTTCTTGAACATTTAACAAATCCTGCTGTTTTGCTGATACTCGCCCCATGGCTCCGAGCGCCAACAATCATCCCACGTTCAAAGCCTGTTAAATTGCGTTGTTTAGCCATATCTTCAGAAAAAAATCACTTCTACTGTCGTGGTAAACAACCTGCTTCCCTATTTATAATGGTCTGGCCCTCTAGCAACTTCAGCGCGAAATTATAGCTAATTTGCCTACAAACGTCAGGTGGTCATAATAATCTGGCCACTCAGTGTATGTGTGTATATATATGCAGGGGTGCAGTAATGAAGCAGGGAGCCTGCTAGGTGGTCATGTGACCTCCCACCCAGCTTCCTGACTGGATGGAAAGCCTGGGAAGTCCCAGCCATGCTCCCTCACACCTTTCCAGGCACAGAGAACTGTGTCTGTTATGTGAGGAACGTAAGTGGCATGTGCTGCTGCCAAAGGCATAACCAGGAACCTCAAGGCCCTGGTGGGTGCAAGAAACAATGAACAGTCCTCCATCCTCCCAAGGAGACATGCGACCCTGGTAGTTTCGCCAGTGGCAGGAACTGCCTCCTTATAAGCAAAACTCTCAAAGCCACGTTGTGCAACCTTTAATAGCATAATATGCTGACACAAAACACTTTCAAGGGCTTTTGTAATAGCACTATTGACAGATTGGTGATGGGGGTCATCTAGTAAAGGGGGGGTCAAGCGGAGAGATTGCATGCTCAGACAGACAGACTTAGCTCTAGACAGATCTAAATATATAATACAGCTGTCACCTCCATTTCTTAATAGCAGAATCACAGGCTGGTTTTTGAGTGATCTGTGCCCTCTTCACCTCTAGGATCCCCCTTACCTGGATAACAAACCCCATTCACCCGTTGAACCCCCCCCCTTCCACCCCAGAATCCCTCCAGTCTGGGTTGGATAACCCCCACAGTGAGGCTTTACTTACCCTCTAGCTCGTCTTCAGGGAGCTGAGTGGGTGAGTTCTACACCTCCCGGTAAATCAATGCTGCCATTACCGGGAGAAAATGCGAAAAATAATTGAGGGCAAAGGGGCACCTGGGGGCAGATAACATTCAAAGGGACTGCATAGGTAAATACTGTCACCCATAGATGCTCCTCCGCCACCACTCCACTCGCTGTCAATGGGCGAGTACCACAGGTAAATAGCATGTGGACAGGCAGGCGTCATATCAAGATCGTCTTGTTGCACATACAGAGGGGGGATGGTCAATCAGGCAGAGACAGAGGGATATCACAGAGAAAGGGTGAGGGTATGTAACCATGAAGGGCCCCCCAGGGAAGCAATATCAGTGCCTCGGCACTTACTGGGTAACAGAGATATCTTTGCGATCTCTCCACCAGCTCAGTCACTATAAACTCAGAGCGTTTGGTTTTTATGCTCAGGGGGATTAGGGGGTGCCCAGGCCCTCCCCCCACACCCCGTGCACATGCCTATAATACAGCTATGACATTGACTTTTATGGGAGGTTGTAAGCAGCACCTGTGGCTCCCTGGCAGGAGAAAAGATGTCAGAATTTATATTATATGGGCTCAGATCTATGTAAATGATCCTTTAGTGAGGAAAAGGTTACTGACCCCTGATCTACAAAGAGTAATCTATATTAACAATTAAGATTACTTTTAAACAAAACTGCAAGTTGTAAACTGCACATTTCTAAAGGGCAAGTGAATATTTTGTCAAATAAGATCAGTGAGGAATAAAGCTGTTATGCTCTGTCTAGAAAAAGGAATCTCTGTGATGAATGTTATTTAGACAACGCCAATGGCAAAGGTGCGTGTGGGACACAAAAATGCAGAAAGACAGCTATAGAGAGCTAATGATTTAACAGGGACATCCAGTTTACGTTTGTATTCACCATTAGGCTGGAGGAGGTGAAGTGAGACCAAAGTCATTGGACCTTCCGACATAGTTCTGTACAGGTGTGCACACATACTTGAAATGTTAGTAATACCTGATGACTTCTGTGCCAAAGTTTACAATACCATATAAGTCTTCAAACAGAAAAGTAAGAACATGAAGCCCAACACTACCTTTTGATCAAGATTATCCAGCTTTAAAAAGTGGTCCTGACTGAAGTACCCACATATTTTGTAGCCATGTCCCACTCAGACTCATCTCTCCCCAGTTGAGCACCGGTTGAATGATGCCCAATGGAATCCAATCTAGTTCCTGTAAACTCTGGTCTTCATGGACAAGCCCAGTGGGTATACATCTTAACACCAACCGGGACACACAGTACTCCATGACAGTGTGGCAGTCACATTATATGAGCATGGCACTGCTCAAGGGGAAGGACTCACCATGTTCAAGGGGAAGGACCCACCATGTCCAAGGGGAAGGACCCACCATGTGTCTATTGATTTTACTGGGACTTTAATGTGCGTCGGTGTGTAAAGACATGCGTAACCTTTGTTTTTAAATCACACAGGGCATATTATTTAGTTTACCTATCACACATGACTTTTAGATTTATATGATTGCTCTCCCACATTTTTGTTATTGCACTAATTGTAGCGATTATTACATTAGCCATAGGAGACTAGATCGATTAACAACTAAAATGACTTTGCAACGTTGCTTAGAGCCAAGTATCCCACCAGTTGTGCTGCAGTGTTTATTCTAATAAGGAACATGCTGATAGCAGAACAGAGCAGAGTGACAGAGAGATGTGCTTATTAGTCTGCTGCTTCTTCTTTCACTGTACAGTCGCAGAGTGGGTGGGGGGAAGACCTGCAAGTAATAGTGGGACTGCAGCAGGTCTCTACTGCAGCAAGACTGTGCTGGGAGGCACAGCTTTGTAAATTTTAGGACTGGATGTACAGAAATACAATTCATTCAGCTGGTAAAACAATCCCCATATTTGTATTTTGTTTGTGTATTTAGCTGTTTGACTGGAGTTTTATTGTGAATGTAGTACGTTATATTGTGTACATTGAAAGGATTTTACTGCACTGGTGCAACTGTTGATATAGCATATCAGCTTTATAGGAAGTGCATTGTTTTCAAAGAGTCAGCTGTCTCATATGGGCTGCTTTACTGCTCTTTCTTACAATGCAAGTATGGGGCTGATTTATAAGTCTATCTGATAATACCAATACCAGAAGTCCCATTAAGAAAGCCTGGCTTCCTTAATGGGACTTCTGGTTTCAAGAAGCTGGGCAGCAAGTCATTACACAGCGCCTGGCTTCCTGATTGGCCGGGAAGCCGGCTCCATGCTCCCTCATCTTTGACAAGGGAGCATGGAGCCGGCTTCCTGGCCAATCAGGAAGCCGGGCGGTGTAATGACTCGCCGCCCAGCTTCTTGATACCAGAAGTCGCATTACTGAAGCCAGGCGGCGTTTAATGACTTGCCACCCAGCTTCCTGATTAGCCGGGAAGCTGTGCGGTGTGTAATGATTCGCCACCCGGCTTCCTGTTTGGCCAGCTTCCCAACCAATCAGGGCGCTCTTTGGAGTCCACATAGCTGATTGGCGCCCGGAACACCTCTGTCCTGTGCGTCTCATTCGGCGGTGGGGGCTACATGAGGGGAGGGGTGGTGGGAGGGGAGTGTGGAGAGTGCAGTGTATGGAGCCGGGAGCTGAGGATGCATCAGAAGCCGTAATCTCTGGCCAAAGCTGAGGCTGACCAATTAGGACAATATTACTAGTGGGTTAAGGTCACCCCTGCTATTCCATCTTCTAGGAATCTGTCTCAGCAGGGGTTGGCTGGGTCCTCTACATTGTCCCAGGTGCTCCTCCCCTTGAGGCCCCGGGGTCCGAAGCGTGACGACGGACGGGGTGTGGTGGTCGGGCTTACCCTTGCCACCTTTCTCATCTCGGTCCCCAAACATTGGTCCTATTCCAGACACATATTGTGTACGATTAGCCTATGTTGGTCCCCTTAATAAGCTAACTGCGACACGCGTCGGGACGAATCATGTCAGATATGTATCCGGATATTGCATCTATGAATTATTTGGAATCATGGCTGTTTAATTAGAAGCAATTGGTCTTAGACTGTGCTCACTAGACATATGTTTTTCTAACTTTATTGGTGGCATTGTATATTGCATCAATTGGATCCATCTTATCTTATGTATTTGTATGTGAAATACATTTTGATACATTTTATCTATGCATTAGTTTCATACCTCTCTACAAACCCTTATTTTCCTATATGTTTTTCTATTCAACGCTTATTAGGGTGAGAGGTGAGTGCAGGGAACCAAGGTTGAGGCGATCCACAAGTTTATTTCTCAGGAAGCTGGGCGGTGAGTCATTACACGCTGCCCAGCTTCCTGATTGGCTGGGGAGCTGGCTCCATGCTCCCTCATCACAAATGATGAGGGAGCATGGAGCCAGCTGCCCAGCCAATCAGGAAGCCAGGGGGCGAGTCAATCAGGAACCCACCCCCCGGCTTCCTGATTGGCCCGGGAAGCCGGACAGGGAGTAAAGACTCGCCGCCCAGCTTCCTGATACTGGAAGTTCCGTATCGGGATAGGCATCGGGAGCATTTGGGCTATAAAACAGGAAGCAAAACCTGGGAAAGTAATGAGAAAATCTGGATGCCCCACCATACTGTACAAGGAAAAAAGGGTCTTAAAATATTAAACACAAACAAATCAGAGTATTTAAATCAAGCCGATCTAGTTTACACTCATATTTAAAAACAACCCCAAGGACTATACATTCCTTCTTTATATATACTGTAGAACCAATCATGTAATGAAGGGGTTAGATATAGCAGTCTGTGGCCGGAGGCTAGGATTACTATCTTACAAATCACTAACTGACAACCTAACAGTTTTGCTTTTGTTACTGTGACTGGCCGTAATGTGTTTAAAGAGTGTATAAAAAGATTAAAATGTTGTCTGGGGCAAAAAAATCTATTGTCTGTGTTAATCCAAGACGTAGGGGCCACTTAAAGTTTTCTTTCAGTTGTTTGAAGAGTCAGTCATGGTGTTTAATCTGTGTCACGCTAACTGGTGATAGAAAAGACTCGGGAGAACCCTAAAGGAAAATAAACCTTCCTGTTGCTTTTAAGAGTACACATTGCTTTTCCCAACTGTGTAGAATGGGCGTTGATGACAAATAGCATTTCTAAAAATAAAGTAAAAAATATAGTCTTGAGATAAGACCTTTTTTGCAGGCACCGATGCCTAGAGAGACGAGAGGAAAGAGATGTTTGTGACATGGTCAGTCCACCCATAGCAGACATTTCAGATTTCGGTAGTACTTGGACCTGGGGATTCTACTAATTGGATTTTTGTGTTTGAAGTGGCATATTAACTGATATGAAGATAATCTCTCTCGAACCTGACCTATGTATTTGCTTGTTAGCTAAGAAGATGAGTACTGTTCTGTGTTGTTTTTATACTTGATCATACTTGGCAGAAAATCTAAAGCACTTTACAAGGGTTCGACATGTGTTGTATGCTGCCAGCACAGCTCACACACCTTTTCTCTGTTTTATGATAATGGAGTTTTTGGACGATGCCAATACATTCCGTCACCTACCAGCTTTCTTTAACACTTACAGGGTTATTCACAAAAGGGTGAAGAGTTTGGAGAAGGCAGGAGAAAGGACAACATAGCTGGACTGAAAATTGAGCTGAATTGGAGAATGTTTCCAAATCAGCAATTTTGTCCTAGATTGTCCACTCCTCCTGCCTTCTCCAAACTCTTCACCCTATTGTGAATAACCCTGATAAAGTTCCCTGCGGAGCAATAGGCGGAGGGAGGGACATGACTGAGGCAGGTCAGACCTGAATAATAAGAACTTGGGCAACTGTTGGTGGGCGTACCAACTCTGGCCAGGATATGGGCGGCCGGTGGCTGGTACAGTATGTTATTTAGGTGGGGAGTGAGGGTTACTTGGCCTTGCAGTCAGTCATGTTCTAACTCTGGACCATCTTTTGCTGGTCATATCTGTAGCAATAAATGAACAATTGGTCATAGATTTCATATCCTAAAACAGTATTTCACCTAAAAATAATCCCTCAGCACAACAAGGAAAAGATGAGTTTGATCATACTTTAACGGATCAGAACAGATTGTCCCTTGTTGATAACAACGGTCGTTTGTAGATCAAAATGGCTGCTTAGTGGAATCAGTTTTTGAAAGAAGGAATAATTTTTATCAAAATGATCATTACATTAGAGTCCTATTGTTAGGTAGCCACCATTAGTCATCATATAAAGTGATGCAGCCACAAATGGCTGGGCAGGAGGGACATGGCAGCCAATTCCATACTGAGAACAGGAGCGACAGGCATGCCATTTGTTGGACTTACTTCTGCGCTTGGCATGGTCAGATTGCAAAAGCAGGATCTGGCAACTGTCAAGATTGGATCACCAGGCATCTGACATCAATCAAAGACATGAAAATGGAACATGGTATCTAAATGGAAAAACAGACAGATATACTGTATAAAAATTACATTTTGGGGTAACATACTCCTTAAGGAGTAAAGTCTGAAACTTCCAAGGGAAAAAAACCCTTCAAGATCCTTGCATGTTATAAGAAAATTATACTTGACTTCACCAACTGTGGTCATATTAACCAGTTGACATCCGCGGTGTTAAACCCCCTTCCCATCCAGGCCATTTTTCAGTATTCAGCGCTGCGGTACTTTGACTGACATTTATTCCGTCATGCAGCACTGTACTGAAATGAATTTTATACCCTTTTTTGGGGACAGATAGAGCTTTCTTTTGGTGGTATTTATTAACCACTGGGGGTTTTATTTTTTTACTATATTAAGGAAAAATTACCAGCTGTGGTCTATTAAGCAATATTTTGCTGGATTGGGTACAAGTGAGTAAAAGACTGGTACAGGTCTAGGGCAGAAAGGCCTGCCATATATGTTAGTCTTTAAATTGTTGGTCTATCCAAACTTACAGATTAACATACAGTATATGGCAGGCCTTTCTGTCCTAGGCCTGTAGCAGTACTTTACTCACCTGTACCCAATCCAGAAAGGTATCGCTTACTAGATTGCACTGCCTCCTGTCAAAATCTTCCCAGCCAGGCTCAAGAACGTGCTCACCCTTGCGCAGTCCCGGCAGGGAAGATTTTGACACGCGGCAATGTGATCTAGTCAGCCATACTGTATGTCACTGGAATGGGACAGGGAAATGTAAGACTGAGAGGGGGGCCCTACCATTCAATGGATTAATGCATTGGATTAAGCCCATGGATGCTTGTACAGTATGTCAGGTTTCTCCAACAGTGCATGTTCCTTGTCATAATTTCCAACTCTTTTTGGATAGCCCCAACAACCTTTGTGTATTTTAGTCTCTCCTAGGGCATTCTTCATAATGTAAAAAAAAGAAGTAAGAAAATCATTTATAATGGATACAGCAGGTATAGATGCTCAGGAACTCAAGTCCAGAGATATAAAAACTCTGCAGCGGTTTACCTCTACCATTTATGAAAATACTGAAAACATTTTTTTAATAGACTGACCCTTGAATAAAACAATAGCACATTTTCTGTGATATTTTAGTGAATCAGTAACTTAAGTGACATAAATCTTATTATTTCCAAAGAACAGTTGGTATGCCTTTCATGTCAGAGCCAACTTTCAGTCTCTGCCCTCCATTGTTCCGCAATTAGTATTATCTCCAGTACAAATTCTATATTTGCAGCATCATTTCAGTTCCTGCTCATATCCTGTACAGTGTAGGTCAGCAGAAGATATTCTTGTCATGGTTAACATAAGTAATTTATATATATATATGATTTCTTTATTTTCAATATTTATAAATCTGCAGCTTTAATTAAAATAATACCTTGTGATTCTGCAGCACTTGTTCAGGCCCTTCCTGTTAAAAGGTAACCATTCTCACTACAAGTAGCTTGTTGTCATGATCAGGGAACCTACATTGATAAATGTGATGCAGCCATCATTGCAGTGCCTGTAGACAAAATGTGGCTGCAAAGAGGCTGCAGGAGGTCGGCAGCGCTGAGATGCAACAAATTATGAAAAATGTCAATCATTTCTATGAAAATATGCACTGCTAGGTAGGACTCTAGGACCCACATAGACACATATCAATTTAAAGCTAAACTAAATCTTTCATATACAATTTGCCAGCAGATGGTCTCTTAATAGAAGAGAGCTTATAAATCTGTCTTTATAATGTTGGATAATCATGGTATAACAATGAACAGCAATGTTTCAAAAACACAAGGTTCCTTCATCAGGCTGAAGGTGCCCATACACTGCTCGATTCTCGTACGAGAATCGGGCGAAATCCCGCGATCGTACGAGAATCGAGCAGTAGCGATGGTCGTAAGGTGTATGGGCACCTTTACAAAGTTGTTTGCCTGATGAATGAACCTCGTGTGGTTCTGAACATTGCTGCTGATTGTGATTGAAGGGGGAAATTGGTGTGCTGGTGTCTTCTTCTCCTTCCTCTACATTACTTCCTCTTTAAAATTGGTAAATAAAAAAAGATCAAGGGGGCACTTGGTAAGCATATTTTACACACCCTAAAAACGTGTTAAAACAATAGACATGTTAAAGTCCCCCACCCCAGCCACATACACATGCAAACATGCGTCGGGTGCGCCTATGTACTAAAACGACGATTGCGCCCATTATGCAGCACATGTTACATATCGCCGTGAACGTTGGAGTGAGAGCAATAATTTTAGGGCCATCAATCACTGATAACACTAAACTGATGAGGGGTAAAAACGTTTAAAGTGTTGCCTATGGCCAATTTTGGTTGCGGTCGTTTTCTGCGATTTTGCGGGCGCGCGCATTTTTAAAGGTTGACTTGTTTAGTGTCTATTTACCCGATGTGACCCCGTTCTTTTATATTATACCAAAAAATTGGGGTGAAAATAAATGTTTCATAACATTTTATAGGGAAACATGTTTTTTTTTCAAAATTTAGGGTACTTTTTTTGTTAGAGTAAAAAATAAAAACCCCAGTGGTGATTAAATACCACCAAAAGAAAGCTCTATGTGTCTCCAAAAAATGGTATGAAATTCGTATCAGTACAGCGTTGCATGATGGAATAAACGTCAGTCAAAGTACCGCAGCGCTGAATACTGGAAAAATGGCCTGGCCAGGAAGGGGGTGAAACACCCCGGTCTTCAAATGGTTAATTAGCATTCATCATATACTTTCATATCGACACCCATGTGAACAGGGCCTACTTGAGTTCCCTTTCTTTTACCTCTCTCTCTCTCTCTCTCTCTCTCTCTCTCTCCTCGAATCCTACCTCTCTTTCTCCTGCCCCCAACCATACCCCCATTTACCCGTTCTTCCTCCTTACATGTGACCTTACCATAATTCTCCCAACATGCACACCTTTCCCCTCCCTCCCTATACCCATAAAGTGATCATTTTGTTTTGCTAGCAATCTTTGCATCACAATTTTTTTTTAATTAATAAAAATTAATTGCAAGGAAAATCTGAGGTTAGGCTATAATCTACAAACCTTTAGGTCTGATGGCTGCATTAGTTTTCTTTTTTTTCCCGGGCTAACATTTTCAGTAAGTACAGAAAATAATTGAGGATCCTGCCAGAACTGGAGTGTGCTTGTCACTTCTTGGAATCTTATCTTTATTGTGCAAACTAATACCATCAACCTTTATGTATTGAATGAGATGAACAAAGCAGATATGTATGAAGTCCAGCCAGGGTGACAACCATAGCTCTCCTCATAGATACAGTGGAGGAGTGAAAGTAGCAACCAGGGACACGAAATATGTTATTCACGGGATTACCAGGTGAAAATAAAGGGTAACAAACAGTCGGAAAAGGGAAAACAAATGCAGATACTACATCAAAGGACTGGCATAGTTCTCTTTAGGGTCACGGGAGGACATAAACTAGCATCCTTCCATGACCCAAAGCTCAGTATATCGCAGGCTATTGCCTGCGATATACTGAGAGCGCCGCAGCCAGGACGGATCCCGACAATACTGTCAGGATTCACCTAGCTGCATGATTGACATTGGGCTCTGCCTATCTAGAGGCAGAGCCGCTGTGCCTGGCCCTCCCTATTCGTTTCTCCACTCAGCGCTGGAGGATCGGAGAGGATAGGGGGTATATTCCTATGGGGATTGGTGACTGACAGTCACCGCTCTCTGCAGGGAGATGATCGGAAAGTGAGTGAGCGACAGTATGTGTTCTTCTTCAAGCAACTTATTATTATCTTCTTGTATTCTGACTATCAGAATACAATAGCCCAGCATTCCCAAATCCATGTTGTTTGGCAACGCCCGTGTGGCAAAAAAGGAAAAATGATCAGTGTATGAGCCGTAAAAGAAGATCAGGGTAAGCAATTGGTAAAGCTAGCCATTGCTTTAAAGCCTATTTCAACTTTTGCTGTCAAATTTGAGAAAACCCCTCTATATGTTTGTTATGTCTTTTAGGTACCTGTCCTTACAGAAAGACATGGGAATACAATTTGAGGATTGTGTTTCTCTTATCAACTTCTCTCATTAACATTTGAATGCAGAAGCCAGGCATTGTTTTTCCTTCAACCCCTCACAACCTCTCCTAACATTAAAAAGAAGGACGAGCAAGTATGAACAATTAACCCTTAAGAAGCCAAGGAACCCTACCCCAAGCAAGAGCAATTTAAATTTTGTTTTAGATTATGTGATGTGAATGGGAATATGTAACAAATATAAAGTAGGTGTTATCCCAATTTAGCTGCAAATGTGGAAATACACTTTACGCTATTTTGTTTACGCATTTTCTATATTTTAACTAATAGTCTTCTATTTTTTTTTCTTTAAGTGTCAGATCCACCAAAGGTTCTTTCTAGTAGGCTCAGTGTCCATTTCCCATCTACATTTGGAAACACAGTGCCATTTGAGTCTAACATTTAAATTTGGCCTATATGACCAGATCTGAATAATCCATAAATCACTAAACCTGGCAGTATACCTTGTAAAATTCACAATCATTTACAGGACCAGATTTAGTTACTAGGAGGACTTGGCAGTACATCATAGGGGGACAGCTGCAGACCCCAGAAGAGATAGCTGGCTACCAATTACATCACAGAACATGATGGCAGTGTGGGACCTGGGCTGTGGCAGAGGAAAACAGTGGATTCGCTAGGCAGGTGCATATGTTTTCTGGTGAGAGCCAAGTATAACACCTAAGAGAGAGTAGGAAATACCTTATATCCCAAGCACAAAGATATTTTGTCATGTAGGTTACCAGTTGTCAGACTCAGCAAGCCAGGTGTTATCTAACCACCTGATCACTGAAAACCTGATCCAGACCTCCCTATGCATCTGTGCTGCAACAGGTCACTTTAAATGATGATCTATTGCAGGCTGCAGTCAGTCAGCAATAGATGACTGTTGCAGTGATCTATTTCTGCAGGCAGAGTCTGGACAGAGATGCCACAGTTCTGCCTCTGTATTGACAGGACGTGTTGTGACATCATCTCCCCTCAGTGTAAGCACAGTGTGGGAGCATTGTGTTTGCATTGATCTGCTACAGGTGCTCTTATGGAGCACTGTGTTGCATGATCAGAAGCCTAGGAGCTGATTGTTTCACTTCCTGGGCTTATTCCTGAATTCTGGGTGTCACTGGCAGGTGGTAGTTTCAGCACTAGAAGCTGCTGTGATCGGACAGAACCACTGAGTCTGGGTGCCATTTTAAAACATGATGGGAGAAACCGCTGCTGTTTCAAAATGACACCCAGGACTCAAGTGACTAAAGTATGAAAAAGAGTGCACAGCCTCGGTCAGTTGTGCTGCAGTGCTCAGGCACTAAAAAGAAGAGAGTAACAGAGAGATGACTTCATCAGTGTGCTGCTTTCCTATCACTATCCAGTCGCACTTGCAAGACCTGTAAGTGTTACTTAACGGCATCAGAGAAAAATTAGGTCTCCTGCCCTGCCAGACAGGGTTGTGTGGTGTAGCAGAGCTGTGCACATTTCTGAACTGGATAGAGAAATTATGAATCCTTTGGCAGGTAAAACAGCTTGCATATATAGTGCGTATTTCATTTATGTATTTAGTTGTTTGCTTGGACTTCAGCTTTAGGTCTCATATGACCTTACTTGCCCTACAGACTGCCCATTATGCTCAATCTGTTGACAAAACCTCAAGAAATGTGAAAAAGTCTATGAAAATGCAGGTCAGCGTTTGATCCAGTTAGGCCTGAAACAGGCAGAGCAGAATACCAAGACTTTACCTCACCATGATTTCCTTGACAGTAAATTTACTGGTGTAGAAAATTGATTTGTTGAGCCCAACCCAAGGAAGTAATGTGTCAGGCCATAAATTGTCAAAGGAAATAGCTAGACAAGGTTTTTGACATTTGGAAATTTATTGCAGGCACGCAGACAGCTCTACCCAGCTCAGTGTTTAACAAACGATGGAATTCCCCAAATTTTTGTACACCTATACTATAATTGTGCATTCAAAGCTTACAGTAAACACACATAGACATCAATTACCTCCCTTGCAAAACACCAAAAAAAAACACAATAGGTGCTATAACATTATGGATTAGCAAGGTTTGTCATGCATTTTTTAAAAGATGCAATATGTTATATTCTTTAGAAAGTCATGTGCTTTGAAAAGACTTTAGGGCAGGGGTGCCCATAAGGTCGATCGCGATCTACCAGTCGATCGTGTAGCGATCAGTGGTAGATTGTGATGACCTCTCCTCCCGCCCATGGTGCTTCTCTGGATCCCCGCTGCTCTCCCCACCTGTATGCATCGGGGATCCGAGAAGAAGTGAAAGAACCGCTGCAGCCCGCGGCGGAGGACGGAGCCGCTGTCACAGAACTAATGCCGAGCGGTGAGGGGGGAGAGAGAGAGGCTCGGCCAGGTTCTGACAGCCAGCGCCTCTCTCTCCCCTCACCGCTCGGAATAATAATAAAATTTAAAAAATAGTAAAAAATAAAAAAAATCCTGGAGGCAGGTCACTGGGTGACATCACACACCTGTTGGGAGGGGGCACAAGTTTTTTTTCCTTGCCTCAGGTGCAAAAAGGAGCTGGCTACGGCTATGCTCCCGCGGTTGCCGGCTGAATGTGGCAGACGCTGCAGATGGAAAGGGGCGGGACACCTCTCCCCATGTGCAATGTCGGCCACACGAGCACTGCGGGAGGACAGGACGCCGGGGCCTTTAGGACACAGGGGCCTCTAGGACGCACTGGAATGTAAGCCGGCCGACTCCCTGCGTTCAGGGGCGGGAGGGGGTGTAGGGTTGTATTGAAGTCAATGGCACCGCAGCCATGCCCCCCGCCCACAGTGTGATCGCACATTAGTGCCTGCATTCCGGTCCAGTGCGATCTGCAAAATTTGCAGATTGCAGCATTTTGCCGGATCGCACTGGACTGGAGTGCAGGCACTAATGTGCCTGGGTTCCGGGGTGCAGGCGATCACACTGTGGGTGAGGGGCCAGGCTGCGGTGCCATTGACGTCAATGCACCGCTTTGCCCCCTCCTACCCCTGAATGCAGGTTTTTTTTTCGTTGGTAGATCTCATTGAGCTCATCATTTGAAAAGTAGATCTCCAGATGAAAAATTGTGGGCACCCCTGCTCTAGGTGGTGTGTTTAAATCTGCATGTAGAGAGGTTAATTCTATGATTAATGAGCCACTATACAATTTTTTTTATAATCCCACCCCCAAAGTTGTCTTTAGTATATACTTTTACTGAGAAGGTTTGCACATGTCCAGGCCTTGTGGTGCATGTGGCTTGCCTGCTGATTTAGAAGGCTGCAAACCCTGGCTTGCCTGGTTCAAATCTCTATTGTGGTAACATGTTTGTTTTAGCGTTCAATAGGTTTAGAGAGCCAATCTCCATGATATAGGAACATGAGCAACTCATTCTGTTGTCTTCTGGTTCTGTGGCGCAGCATGTAAGGCTCCTGGAGCCTGAATCAGAGGGTTGTGGGTTTGATTCCCACAAGTGAGTGCAAAGTTGGTCACTTGAAGCAGAACCAACCCCACTGGGTTGTGTGATGGGTGCAAAATTGTGTGAAGACCCAGTGGAAGTGTGCAGAGCCACCATGTTCTGACTGTCTTCTTTGGGAAACTTGAGGTTGTGGTGTGGATCACCATACTTGGGGAAGTAGCTGAATGATCATGTGCAAGGAAGGCTGTGCACTGAGTACGGTGGAGTTGACAGAGAGACCTGTGCAAAGTGGCTTGAAAATATCCTATATTAGGTAATGAATGCAAAAAAAATGACTGGTATTTGTTTTTCTGCTCACTTCTTTTGTGTGCGGTTCTGGGTTTCTTCCAACTTGCTCACATTGCACTAGCTGCTTGTGCTGGGTCACCCTTATCCTCCTGCCATGGTAAGGTGCCTCTTTCTTTGGCATTTCATTCACATGTCTCCACAGACACCCGGCTTCAATTTGCTTTACTGAGGTTTCATTCACATGGTGCCAACCACCTCATAGTTATTTGGGAGAAGGTCTGCTCTTTAACCTCTCACCAGGTTTTTGTGACCAGTGATGCCACTTCCCTGCTGGAGTTTATGTCACTAAGGTTTCATTCAAAGGGTACCAACCACCTCATAGTTCTTTGGGGAGAAGGTCTGCTCTTTAACCTCCCGGCAGTTTTTTGTGACCAGGGACACCCCTTCACATTCCACCAAGCACATGGTTGCTGTTTCGCTCCATACAACCATTAGGTAGTTTGATCTACCTTGGGAATCAAACACTCGGCCTTCAGATTCCACAGTCATCGCCCTTTATGCTGAGCCACAGACCTGGATGCTCAAGCCTGTGAGTAGTGGTAATGCAACTCAAATTCAACCGACTTTATCAAGTAAGGTAATACAAATTGTAAAGTGCAGTATCCCGTAGCAACCAATATGAACCATACCCACTATGAAAGCTGATTGGTTGCTATGAGTTTCTGCAGTTTATTTAACTTTACTAAAAAAATCTTAATTGGTGACCATCTGTGGATTAGAACTCACAACCATTCTATTAGTGAGATCGCCATCCTACACACAAGACCACTGCCTCAGATGGTGGGCGGGGCTAAAACCAGAGCTTTGATATCATGACATACCATATGATTGGTGGATTAATGGTTAAATTAATCTTGGCATCAATGACTAAAAAAAAAAAACAGTTACTTTCAAGAGTCCATTGCCTTGGACCAAAGGACACCATTCAACTGCCTGCACAGTGCAATAACCCAGAGCCACCAATATGAAAGGCTACTTAGACTGAAAACCAATTGATTGCTACCGGTTTCTGCAATTTATACAACTTTAATAAATAAATCTGAAAGGGTGGCCACCTGAGGATTTGAACTCACAGCCATTTTATTTTGGTGGTCAGCGGCATACACCCAACGCCACTGCCTCAGATGGTGGGCGGGGCCAAAACCAAAGCTTTGATATCATTGTCTACCAGACAATTAGTGGTTTAATGGTTACCCATTGTATTTAATTGCTGCCATTAGACATAGGTAAGCCTTCCACTTGGCTCAGTTACTTTCAGGAGTCCATTGCCTTGGACCAAAGGACACCATCTCAACTGCCTGCAAAGTGCAATAACCCAGAGCCACCAATATGAAAGGCTACGTAGTCTGAAAGCCAATTGAGTGCTCCTGGAATTCAGAAGTTTATTCAACGTTAATAAATTTGAAAAGGTGGTCACCTGGGGATTTGATCTCACATACACTTTATTTTTAAGGCCAGCAGCATACACCCAACGCAGAGCCACCAATATGAAAGGCTACTTAGCCTGAAAGCCAATTGAGTGCTACTGGAATTCAGCAGTTTATTCAATGTTAATAAATTCGAAAAGTTGGTCATCTGGGGATTCAATCTCACAATCACTTTATTTTTAAGGACAGCAGCATACACCCAACGCCACTGGTTCAGATGGTGGGTGGGGTCCAAACCAGAGCTGTGATATCATTGCATACCATACAATTAGTGGTTTAATGGTCACACGTATTTAATTGCTGCCATTAGACCTAGACTAGTCTACCACTTGATCTCCAATGGGCTATCCCCACCTGGTAAAACTCAGTTATTTTCAAGCGTCCATTGTCTTGAACCAAAGATCACCAGTTTTTAAACCCTTTAATAAATAAATCTGAAAGGTTAGTCACCTGGGGATTTGAACTCACAACCATTTTATTTTTGTGGTCAGCAGCATACACACAGCGCCACTGCAATAGATGGTGGGCGGCACCCAAAACCAGAGCTGTGACATCATTACATACCATGTGATTACTACCATCAGAGTCTCCCCCTTAGTCTCCTTAAGGCTAGTCAAAATCTAGTTAAACTCTACTTCCAAGAGTCCATTGCCTTGACCCACAGGACACCATCTTGACTGCAGTAACACTACACTGCAATAACCCATAGCAACCAATATGAAAGGTTAACTTATCTGAAAGCCAGTTGGTTGCTGGTTTCTGCAACTTTATTAAAAAAAATTGAAACGGTGGTCACCTGAGAATTTGAACTCACAGCCATCTCATTTTTAATCCAGCAACATGCACACAAGGCCACTGCATCGGGTGGTGAGTAATACCCACAACCAGAGCTGTGATATCATTACACACTATTGGATTAGTATCTTTGCATTCAAACATTGTATTGGATTGCTATCACCAGACCTTTTGCATGGGCTACTAAAGAATCTAAAGGACCAGATAAAAACGGATGTTATCCACTCTGCTCCCCGCTCTCCATCTTGAAGCTCTTCAGACAGAGGCGGCCAGCGAGGAGAGAGGTACACGGTAGGGGGGACCTCCAGGCTGCATACAAGTGATCTTGGTGACATCGGCAAGATCACTTGTAAACAAACAAGCGGCTTCCCCGCTCTACATTCAGCCCTGCTTGCCCAAAGCAGGGCTAATTGTAGAAAACAACTACCCGCCCGGTGCTCGGTATGGCATGTCCCGGGCATCCGGGGATTCCACACCCCAGCCGCCCCTCTGCGCCCTGCCGCCGGACCTCGGTGGCCTTGTGAGAAATCCGGCCATGGCCACAAGGTCAACCATGGATAGGTAGGGAGAATAGAGAAATAATTGGTCCCCACCATCTGCATAGTTAAATGAAATGATGGATATTATATCTTGCCAAAACTATAATTGCTACTTTGTGGTTTGCTGACCTCAAGGAATTAATTGAATGGAAACAAACACAGCAGATGCGCTTAGAACTGTTATCACCACCACCAGGCCGTGTGGTGCATGTGGTTTGCCTGCTGATTTAGAATGCTACAAACCCTGGCTTGCCAGGTTCAAATCTCTACTGTGATAACATGTTTGTTTTAGAGTTCAATAGGCTTGTTTTAGAGTTCAATCCAATGGTGTCACCCGGGTGCGTGCCGCACCCCCTTGTGACGCCACTGGGTAGGATAGAGGTATAGTCGGCCTCATCAAGCACTAGACCACCTTGGCTTTCCCCCTTGGCGATCGCTTCTAATTTGATCATAGCCTAACTTAGGATGGTTTCATGGACTGCCAAAGTATGAGCATGCTGAACTATCAGCAGAATGTCGCTGTAATAGCTGGAATGCTTGTTCACTCAAGAAGGATGTGACTAGATATAATATTTGGAAAATTACCTAGGATTGTAGTAAGGCCAAAGGGCAGGTAAACAAACCAAAAAAGTGAAACTTTAGAATGGTGAGCAAGACATTCGATGAAGCCAATCTCCATGATATAGGAACATGAGCAACTCATTCTGTTACCTTCTGGTTCTGTGGCGCAGCATGTAAGGCTCCTGAAGCCTGAATCAGAGGGTTGTGGGTTTGATTCCCATGAGTGAGTGCGAAGTTGATCACTTGAAGCAAGACCAACCCCACTGGGTTGTGTGATGGGTGCAAAATTGTGTGAAGACCCAGTGGAAGCATTCAGAGCTTGAACATGTGGTGGTGTGCACTGCCTTCCTTGGGAAACTTGAGGTGGTGGTGTGGATCACCATCCTTGGGGAAGTAGCTGAATGATCCTGTGCACGGAAGGCTGTGACAAGAGGACAGTTGAGCTGTGCAAGGTTTCTTGAAAATGTCCTATATTTAGGCAAATTAGTGCAAAAAAATTACTGGTATTGTTTTTCTGCTCACTTCCTTTACTTTTTTGTGTGACACTCTGTGTCTCTTTCAACTTGCACTAGCTGCTTGTGCTGGGTCATCCTCCTGCCATGGTAAGGTGCCCCTTTCTTTGGCATTTCATTCACATGTCTCTACAGACACCCAGCTTCAGTGTCACAGGGCTGGAGTTTGCTTCACTGAGGTTTCATTCACATGGTGCGGTTGGCATAGGTATTTGGGGAGAAGGTCTACTCCTTACCCTCTCACAAGGTTTTTGTGACCAGCAATGGCCCTTCCCCTGCTGGCATTTATGTTACTGAGGTTTCATTTGCATGGTGCCAACCAACTCATAGTTCTTTGGGGAGAAGGTCTGCTCTTTAACCTCTCACCAGGTTTTTATGAACAGGGACACCCCTTCACATTGCACCGAGCACATGGTTACTGTTTTGACCCAAACAACCATTTGGCAGTTTGATCTACCTTTGGAATCGAACACTCAGCCTTCAGATTCCACAGTCATCACCCTTCATGCTGAGCCACAGACCTGGATGCTCAAGCCTGTGAGTAGTGGTAATGCAACTCAAATTCAGCAAGGTTATCAAGTAGGGTAATACAAATTGTAAAGTGCAGTATCCCATAGCAACCAATATGAACCATACCCGGTATGAAAGCTGATTGGTTGCTATGAGTTTCTGCAGTACATTTAACTTTAATTTTAAAAAAATCTGAATTGGTGACCATCTGTGGATTCGAACTCACAACCATTCTATTAGTGAGATCACCATCCTACACACAATACCACTGCCTCAGATGGTGGGCGGGGCCAAAACCAGACCTGTGATATCATGACATACCATATGATTGGTGGATTAATGGTTAAATTAATCTTAGCATCAATGACTATCTACATCTGGTTAAAAAAACAGTTACTTTCAAGAGTCCATTGCCTTGGACCAAAGGACAACATCTCAACTGCCTGCAAAGTGCAATAACCCAGAGCCACCAATACGAAAGGCAACCTAGTCTGAAAACCAATTGATTGCTACCGGTTTCTGCAGTGGCGTAACCAGAGTTGTGGGCGCCCGGGGCAGACATTTTTTTTTCGCCCCCCCCCCCATATTAAGGTGGTTAGCAGCATACACCCAACACCACTGCCTCAGATGGTGGGTGGGGCCAAAACCAGAGCTTTGATATCATTGTCTACCAGACAATTAGTGGTTTAATGGTTACCCATTGTATTTAATTGCTGCCATTAGACATAGGTAAGCCTCCCACTTGGCTCAGTTACTTTCGGGAGTCCATTGCCTTGAACCAACGGACACCATCTCAACTGCCTGCAAAGTCCAATAACCCAGAGCCACCAATATGATAGGCTACGTAGTCTGAAAGCCAATTTGTTGGTACTGGTTTCTGCAGTTTATTCAACGTTAATAAATTTGAAAAGGGTGGTCACCTGGGGATTCGATCTCACAATCACTTTATTTTTAAGGCCAGCAGCATACACCCAACGCAGAGCCACCAATATGAAAGGCTACTTAGTCTGAAAGCCAATTGGTTGCTACTGGTTTCTGCAATTTATACAACTTTAATAAATAAATCTGAAAGGGTGGTCACCTAAGGATTTGAACTCGCAGCCACTTTATTATCAGCATACACCCAACACATATTAATTTATTTACATTTTTATTTATCTTACCATCTTTTAATTAATTTTTTTATAATTTTTTACTTTTTAATCACATTTTTTTTATTGTATTTATTATTCATTATTATTATTCACTTATTTTTTTAATTTTTATTTATTTAATTATTTACCCCCCTTAACTTTAGGGGGATACCAGATAGATACCAAATATGCCTATATTACTAGGATCAGCAGGCTAATACACAATAAATGAAACTGAAATTATGATTCATTAGAGACCAAATACAATATAAATCAGATGCATCATTCTGTGTAGGGATGTTCAGATACCAAGTACCATACCTGGTACAAGTACAAGTACAGATACTTTTCCAGCTCCAAGACTAGAATAGAGAAAAACTCAAAAGTTAGGAGGCAGCTGTCATTTTTAAGGAGCATTGGCTACGGGGCGCCAGGGATTTATGCATCAGGGATTTGAAAACCTTATCAGATGGAAATAACAATGCATTTAGATAAGTTGACAAAAGAGTGGGTCTGCTGAGCATCATAAAATACTCTCCAGTCCCTTCAGCACACCCATCAGACCCTTTGATTGGTTGTGTTATCTTCCATTGAGAATTCCCAATTTTGTGATACTTGTTGAGAAGGGTTACCCCATTACTTTGGAGAGATATATATATTTTGAGGGTTCTGCATGGACGTGCATGAGAAGGTACCCTCAATGGAGATGCCACTTTTACTGGAAAACAGAAAATCTGTTTAAATTAGACCTATGGATGGAGTAGGGAACGGTTAAGACCCCTACCATTTTATTTCTTCTATCTGTGTCACTTTGGGAAGATTTCCTCCACATCCTGTCCCAGAAACAGAGCCAGTAGTAAGAGGAGATATTGTAGCAGAGAATCCCAGAGGGAGCCTGGGAAAGTCCTGTTCGGAGTTTATAGGTCTCCCAGGTTCCTCTCCTATACATTTAGGAATTGCTGATCCGGGCTCCAGTGCAGGGTTTACTCCTCTCTCCACTGGCAATTTAAGCTCACCTGGCATATGTACTTCGAGCTCTCTGCCTGGGGATCCGACAAGTCCTGTCTGAGAGAGCTGCAAGGTATACAAGTTTTCCATCAAACAGTTTATGTGAAGGCTGACAAGCGGTAGGCCTGCTCAGCCTGTTCGTTAGGAGCTATATCTTTTGTTTGTGAAGTTAGTGCTGGGATATGGCTAGGTTTTATTTTTTGTTGGTTTTCTTGTGACCACTGTACAGCACCTGTGAATGCTCTTGTAAATAATAACAATGAACACTGCACTGTTTGCCATTACTCTCCTGGATTTGTTATCTGTGCCAAAGAGACTGCTTATTCCCAGGGGGCTTATGTACCAGCTACCGATCACCTGTGTGTGTGTGTGTGTGTGTGTGT
>NW_017306510.1:1339427-1349122 GCF_000935625.1 Nanorana parkeri
GCTCCATAAGACGCACTTTTTTCCCCCCAAAAGGAGGGGGAAAATGTGCCTGCGTCTTATGGAGTGAATCCCGACGCCCGAGACATGCAGTTTCGGGCGCTGGGCGAGTAGTAGGAGCCACTGCTCGTTTAATACGAGTGATCTAAAAGAGATCACTCGTATTAAAACCGAGCAGTGACGATCGAGATGACCATAGAGCAGACGAAGAATGGACGTTCTTCGTCTGCTCTGTGTGATCACTAAGACGGTGGCGCTGTAATCACAGCGCCACCTGTCTCAGCGGTCACTAACTGCAGCTTCTGTCACAGCTTCTGTCATAGAAGCTGTGACAGAAGCTACAGTCTGTCGAGTGCTCCATAAGGCGTGCCGGACCTCCCTGCGTCCTATGGTCTGGTGCGTCTTATGGACCGCAAAATAATAAATATATCTATATCTATATATATCTATCTCTCTCGTGTTTCCCTGAAAATAAGACAGTGTCTTATTTTTATTTTTTTCATGAAAAAAGACACTAGGTCTTATTTTCGGGGATTTTTTTTGATAAGCCATTTTATTTAGAATTCTTCAGGCCCCACCCAATGATACTGGGTGAGACTGTTCTTAACACTCCTTGGCTATTACATTCCCTGGCCTTGGCTATTACTGAAACTACACTCCTTAAACAATAATACATAAATCCATGGAAACCTTTCAATATGAGACAGCCTTATATTTATTGTGTATCTGCCATATGGTACAGTTGATTTCCATATACATGTATGGTTTGTGAGTTGTCAAGCAAACAGTCATAGCCAGAGGGGATAGTATATTAGTTTTTAGTATTCTACATTGTGCAATATGAGAATGTTGAGGAAGAGTCAATACTGCTTAGATAAGGCTTTTTATAAACCTAAAATTATCAGTGCTTAAATCCTGATTGTGTAATAAGACCGCACTTAGTAGTGATTAGAAAATTCTTGGTGACATGGCTTTAGCTGGGGATGGGTTGCTGGAGTCGCTTTCAGTACCCATTTAGCATCAAGTGGCAAAGTTTTTTTGTGTGCTTTTTGAAAAGGTTAAACTGGTCACACCTTTTTCAATTTGATTGTACCATTAGCTACCAACTTTGTAGCAACTTGGTTGAATATACTGTACTTTTTAATTAAATATTCATGTAGTTAGATTCACTCCTCCTATTGCACTGTTGACCCACTATAAGCAAATAAAATATCCAGCAGGTGTGGAGATGTATGTGTCATGTGACCATGATGGTGCTCACTGATTGGCCCAGCACATGAGGCCTAAAAGAGTCATTAGCCCTTTGTAAGCTCTGAATGGAGCTTAAGGTGCCCATACACTGCACGATTCCCGTACGAGAATCGTGGGAAATCCCGCGTTTGTACGAGAATCGTGCAGTGTATGTAAGGCGTGCAACCGTTCCTACTGTACAGTCGCATTACTTTTTTGTATTTCAAGCATGTTGGAAAACCAGCCGAGAATTGTACGATTTTGGGCTGGTTTTTAACATGATCGAGAGACAGCAGTCGAACGGGCCGGTGTGTGCACGGGCACACTGCCTGTTCAGCATTGCAGTCATCGGAAGCCCGCCCCTCAGGGGGATGGGCTTGCGATGATCACAAGTACGATTTGCCTGTCCAAGATGGGCAGATCGTACATTTTTTAAATTACTTTACAACCCTCGCAAGACAAAAGTCTTGCGAGGGTTGTATTGTGTATGGGCACCTTTACATAAAGCTTTCTTTTCATTACTTCCAGTGGCTTTTTATGGGCAAAGCAAAGGGTACCTTTTGATTTACGTTTTATGTAACTCTTTTGAGCCACATCAAGTAATTTACTAACGTTGATTTTAGGTGGGACTGAAGGTTTCTATGATCGGGTAAATTCTTATCAAAAAGAACTGACGGGGACATGCATATCTAGACTGTACATTTAAATGCATTAGGAAATAAAACAATCTAAAGTTTTAAAAAAAATACAAGAAATAAAAAAAAAGTTTAAATGCATTGGTGACTATACATCTGATGGAATAAATCACAATCTAAAAAAAAAGCTGATGGAACTTATTGCACTACTTGGATGATCTGTCTACATGTTAAAACCGTGGATTCCTGTAAATGATTGCTGAAGACAGTCTCAGATGTTTTTTTACAGGTAAACATGTTACATTTTATACCTACGATATAATTATGAGATGGCCCATTAAATATGGGTCATAACACAACTGGTTATAATAAAACAGAGATTTTATTCCCCTCCCATTCTTGCCCCTCTCTTGTCTTCGTACCTGCATGTTTATGTTTCAGTATATTGCTTTATTCTCTCAGTAATTAAGGGTAATACTGCTAGGAAGCTTGAGCGCACCTAGACTAGTAAGAGCTATAACATGTCATTACTGTTACACATTCTAATGAGAAATCACATTGTCTTTAATTTATTGGTATGTATAAAGTTTGTTGAGGAAAAAAAATTTATTAGAGGCTGATAGCCATGGAATTACGGGGGGCACAAGGGTTTTTAATCAGTTGTGTTGCCTGGTAGACTACAACTATGCCTGGTTAAAAAATAAAAACAAAAGAAAATCTGATAGGTTGTGTTTTTTTTTATTAATTTCAAAACATAATTATTAGTGTTGTCTGGATTGTGGTGTTTTTTTCCCCCTTTCTACCTGAAAAATACATTTACATGTACTGTATGTAAAGGGAAAAAAAACAAAGGGTCTTCTAGTTAACCACAAAAAAAAACCTCATAATATCTGCCACAAAGTATCAGGTTCTCTGTAAATATAATGGTAAGTTTTATATATGTGTCTGGAGCATCCATGTATGAGTTAAACATGCCATATGATGAGAGCTTTATTGTTTTACACACTTTGTCCTTTTGTACGAGCAGTAGAATGGTACGTGTCAAATTATTCATGTGAATTTGAAGTTCCTCTTTTCCACCTTTTTTTAAATCATCAGCCTAAATGCAAATACTTCAAAACATTCTACTTTACATGTCAAACTAGCACGGCAGTAGGAATAATCAAACCATCGTGTTCGAAATGGGATATATTCTGTGGTATTTCTTTCCCACCTTGATTAACCAGGAATGAAAGCACTTGCAATTTAATAGTGGACCACCCTGCCCAAGTAAAAGCCCCACCTTTGGAAATAAACACAGCTATAGAGAAAAGTGAAAAAATATATACTTACTATGTACCTACAGTATCTTCTGGGCTGTAGAAGGTGATGTCACAATCCTTTTGGCGATATCCCGGGAACGCTCAGTATTCTGAATCCCACAACATGATGCTCCATCACAAAGCAGGAATGTCCTCTTATAAGATTTGGCATAGTAAAAATTCCCAGGATAGGGCCAGAAAGATTGTGACATCACCCTGGTATATATTTTTTTTTTAACTTTCCCCTACCTGTTCTCTACAGGTGAAACACAGTATTTTACATGTAGAAATGTGTTTCTAATTCCCTCGACCAACAGAATAAAATCATCTTAGACAATAAGCTTGCTTTTTGAACTAGGTGGAAGGTTTGAATATACATACCAAGCATTTTAAGATTTTTATATGGCAGCTTCTCTCAGGAATGGGGTTGCACATAAATGAGCCATACAATACAGCAAAAAAGCTTAAAGTGACATTAAACCCTCAGATTTTTTTTTAACATAAAACAATACTGTAATGTGCGCCTTACTGTAATCCATGGTTGTTTCCCTTCTCTTTGCTGCTCTTCCTTTTAAATCCGTATCTGTTCTCATGCTCTGCAGAACTTCTGTTTTGCAGCAGACTGCCTTGTCTAAGGAATGGATACACGGTGTCTGTGTATACGTTTCTATAGGCTTTAAACCTGAGCCAGCACTACAGGAATAGGCCCTCAGCTGAAAAGGGAAGTTATTCCCAAGCATGAGAAGACGTGAGGATTTAAAAGGAAGAGCAGCAAAGAGAAGGGAAACTACCATGGTTTACAGTAAGGCACACATTACAGTATTGTTTAATGTCACTTTAAATGATATTGTTGGTAAAATTATTTTTGTGTACGTACACCAAACGTTTTGGAAGAACTTGCCAAGGTAAACTCAATGACTTTGTCCTGGAGGTGCCTTAATATGACAAAGTGGTGATGTATTTGCTGATTTGCATACACCGTCCTAAAGAACATTTGTTAAGTAACAAATCGGATAACCATTGTAGAAATGGCAACCAGAAAGTGAATGTTAGAATTTTTTATTTGGATTTTGTGGTTGCTGTGTAGTAACCTCAAATTGTCTTGTATGTTTTAATAAGGATATTCCCCTCCTGGGAGTAACCGAAAAACTCAATAAAGTTGGTTTGAAGAAAAAAAAAAAAAAAACCTCAGTGACTCCTGTAAAGTGACTGTTGCTTTCTTAAAAAAAATCCAAAGCATTGCTATTGCAATAGAGGCAGTTGGCAGCAGGGCTTCATAGAACCTGCTGGATGTGAATCAATTTGGTTATATGTAAATATTTGATTTACAGTTATGGGGCAGAGGTTTATATTTTCTCCTCCCATGGTGTCTGGACCACCATTTAAAAAGGCCATGGTCATGTATGGAGCTGGAAGACTTGTTTAACCCCAGGTTTTTTCATAAAAATAAAAAATTAAATGGATTATTTCAGCGAAAATAGCCAAAAATATTGTTCATTTACTGGGCAGAATGTAAACATACTAAAGGTCCACACACCTTGCGATAATCGTGGGAAATCCCGCGATCGTACGATTATTGTAAGGTGTGTGGAAGCCGTGCGACCTCTACTACTGTAAGGTCGCATGACTTTAAACTTACGAACATGTTTCAAAACCCGCCGAGCATCGTACGATGTTCGGCGGGTGTGTAGTATGTTCGTAAGATAAAAGCCGGACGGGCCGGTGTGCGCAAGCGCACACTGCCCGTTTGGCATTGCGGTCATCGGAAGCCTGCCCCTCAGGGGGTGTGGCTTGCGATCATCACAAGTACGATCTGCCTATGCAAGATAGGCAGATCGTATGTTTTTTTTTTTTTTAAAGTACCTTACAACCATCGCAAGACAAAAGTCTTGCGATGGTTGTAAGGTGTGTGCCCAACATAAGGCTGCAATTAGACAAAACATTGTATTTCTATTCCATTAGAACTCTTGGTCATGGATGCTGTTGCAGATGACAGGGTGGGGTTTAGAAACTTTAGAAACTTATGGTGAGGTTCAAGCCTACACTTTGCCCTACTCATACGGGCCTTTTGCTGCCACCCAGTAAGAATGATGTGCCACTTCCAGCAAGCCCTATGGTGAATAATCATGTGGTCCCCAAATGACTAATAGATTTACCACACTTCAAATGCTGCAATGTCATTCAGTGGAATAGGATGGTTGCTCCCTCCACTTATTTGCCAGTTGCCCCTGGATGAATTCATCCCAGATGACTTCCTCTGAGTGCACTGGCAGTATAGTACACCCACTTCCATAAAGAAAGGCAGACATGACCTGCCTCTCAAAGGTAAGTCCTGACTGTGACTTTGTCCTGCGGATGCAAAACGTGCTCGCCCACTACTAGCTGTGCGTGAAGAATCTCTGCCTCTCCCTTTACACCTCCCAGACACTATATATACAGGCATTGTCTAATTTTAATAGCAAATATGGCAACTGGGGGAGTGAGGATGTGTTGTTTTGGTGTACTTAACAATGTGTTGATGCCTTGCAATAAACTAGGCCACACTAATCTCCCATTTAAAAAAAGACCCTAGCAAAATTATTACAATAAATTATACATCACTCAAAAACATAAAACATACAACACTAAAATGCAAGCCTAAAACACTAAACACAAGTCTAAACTTATTTTGAACCTGGAACATAAGAAAACCCTAGTATTAGCCCTTCTATGTCACCTGACCACAGTACAGAGGTAAGGAAGCGCATTATTGGTAATTGATTGCTATAGTGGCGGTGGAATATTTTAGTCTGCATTATTGGGGCACTACTTAAAAAAAAAAACCATTTGAAACAGGTTTAAACTTACCTGTGTCTTCCCTGCGCGCTCCCGTCCAAACATCTGAAAATTTCTCGGGCGGCCACAAAGGATCTTGGGGCGGGTGCATGCGCAGTTCAGATGTTTGGCCGGGAGACGAGGAAAGACACAAGGTAAGTCTATGGAGCAGCGTGCACCCGCACAGATACCGTGGAACATGAGAGAAGAGGAGGACAGAGGAGTCAACGCTGGATCAGAAACCCGCACCAGCGCTGGAGAGACATCTGAAAACTACAGGAAAGATCGGATTCAGAGACATCATTTAATGCAAGTCCTGACACTAACATTGTGGGAGGAAAACAAAAATCCTTTAATGTCACTTTAATGGGGGTCTATCAGCCATGCTGAACGTTTTGAACCAATGGCCTATTATTTTCCATTTATACTACACTGTTTCCCAATTTTAGTAATCCATGTGTTACCGTTACAAAATGTTTATCAGATAACCCCCAGTGAAGCCTTTTGTTCTGGGGACAACCTTAAAGAAGTATTTCAGTTATTTAAAAAGTTAAACCTTGCAGTGATCCTTGATCCTGCAGCACTCATCTCTCCCCCCTTCAATCTGGCTGTGGTATGTCCCCCGACATCATGTCTAATGCAGGTTGATGGACTGATTGGTGGTCTAAGCCCCTTTGATATCACCACATCTAGAGGAGAAGAGGCTGTGGAGACTCGTGTCGCAGCCAGGCAGGGTAAAGGATTAGGTTGTGACGTAGTCACCCGGCCTGAACCCACTGTATATCAATCACACTTGACTATACACAGTTCTAAACCGAGCGAGCCGTCACAAGATACCACTCTCAGCCTCACCCTGCCCAGTGATTTCCCAGCTCCTGGGATAACCATCCCAGGCCAGCAGACTGAAGGTGCCCATACACTGCATGATTCTCGTATGAGAATCGTGGGAAATCCTGCGATCGTACGATAATCATGCAGTGTATGGAAGGCGAGCGACCGTTTCTAATGTACGGTTGCATGACTTTGTATATCGAGCATGTTGGAAAACCAGCTGAGAATTGTACGATTTTGGTCTGGTTTTTAACATGATCGAGAGATCACTGCCGAATGGGCTGGTGTGCGCATGCGCACACTGCCGTTCAGCATTGCAGTCATCGGAAGCCCGCCCCTCAGGGGGCGGGCTTGCGATGATCGCAGGTACGATCTGCCTGTCCAAGAGGGGCAGATTGTATGTTTTTTAAGTACTTTACAACCCTCACAAGACTCTTGTGAGGGTTGTAAAGTGTATGGCCACCTTTAGAGTGATCATCACTTAGGTTGGTTAACTCTGCAGTTTTACACACCAAACATTTGCTGCCACCATGTATTTTTTAACGGAAACAGACAGCTCCCAGCAAGTTCTGTGACAATTCAAAACACTTTAGCAAAGCCTATGATACCGCTGTCCCCTCAGACAGGAATATACGGTGCAGAAAAATATATTGATAAAGAGATACACAATATATATAACAGTAAAATAGAAGGGAATAAAACAAGAGCTTCCTCCAGCTGCCTCTGCAGCATCTTTTTGTCAGCCCTCTAGGGGCCGTCATGGAGCTGGCCCCTAGGAGGGGGAGCAGGAGGGCTAAGCCTTTATAAGTCTTTAAATTATCGTGTGTCATGAAATTAGTTTTACATTGAAACCAAACTTGCTGTAAATATGAAGCATTGTTAGACCAGAAGAGTTAAAGCAGCTTGCCAGGCCCCTAACCCTCATAACTTTTTCATTTTATGGTATGTCTGGTATGTCTGTTTCTGTCTTGACGAGCTATGTGTGCAATTAATTTTATAATATCACTGTCCAATTCCAAGTTATGAAATTAGGTTGATATTGTAACTGAGTTTTATGACTACATGTGTCTCTGAGGTCACCTGGGTCATTAAAGTTCTGATTTCCTGTGTGTTTATCTAAACCTGTTGATTGATAATTTATTAGGGGACTGAGCTGAGCTGGGTAAAACCATTACCCTGGTATTAGGAATTTATGATCCCGATCATAAAGGAATCACCTAATCTCATTCACGACAGGTCCAAGGGAAACTCTAGATAAACAGGTTTTAGTGCTTTACTTAATAACTATAAAGATTACGGGCCCAGATTAGCAGATACCGTGCTGGAATTTGTAGTGCCTGGCAACTGAGGGCAACTTCAATTAAATGAAAAGCTGCATTTTTTTCTAAGCTGGAGAAGAGAATTTCATTCTTAATATTAATAAGCTCAAACCTCATTACCGTCACACAGGTCAGTATGTTTTTTTTATTGGAGCCTCTGGACCAAAACAAGCAATTAACCCTTGCAGTGTGAGGATAGCCCTACTACAAGGGTTAACTTTCTGCTTAAAAAAATTTGGATTCCCCGTCACTTTCTTGTTCAGTGACAATGGTCACCAGTACAAAAAAAGAGGAATAAACCTCACCTCCAGGTACTCAGACAGCAAAAAAGTGTGCAGGGCCTATCCCTTTGGTTCCCAACAAGAGGCCAATCAGCACTCCTCCCACTGTTCTCCAGACCTCTAATCAGTTCTGGAGTAGAGGGGGCTGCATGCTGAGTGACACCAGCTCCAACAGACTTTCATGTCACCTTAGAGCCACAGTGCTGACGCCACAGTTCCTGTTGCAAATGCTGACCTTCTGCACACCGAGCTCTGCTCTAATTTTCTCTGCCCAGCCAGCTGTGGATGGTACAATCCATCTCTTGGCTCCCACTCCACATTTATCTATGGTGCTCACCGCCTGCTTTTATACTGCTTATACCACCTCACCTTGTCAGCACAAACATCTGACACAACATTTTTTTATTGATTTGTAGCAGAGCACATCCTGAAAGCAGTGACATCAGTTCAAATTTTCTTTGTGCTCTATGACCTCAGTTACTTAGAGCAGAGGTGTCCAGTATATAGCAAGAAATAATAAAGGTCACCGGCACTCCAAAATTGATAATCAATACATCTTTGTTCACACATTCACATGATGTCACAGAATAGCGACTAGTTGGGGCTGCGTGGGGTCCTCTTCAACGGTCAAAACAGTGACAGAATGACATCTACGAGCTGCCTTGCCAGTGCTGACATTTTCTCACCAGCTTCTTCTGGGTTCAGGATCTTCAGCAATCTTGATTGGCATGGCTGGGATGACGTTAGTCCCACTTATGTGCGCAAGAGTTGATTCGTCCCAGCACCTGACACATGCTGGAATTGTACGCTGACATGATATGTCTTTCCTGAAATAAAATAAAGCTGCCTTCTCGCACATTTTTAAGAATAGACTAATGTTTCACTTTAACTCTAATTAGTTTTTATCCCCTAATTTTTTTTACCATTCAGATATCAACTTTGACATTTCCTCAAAGATGGCGGGTGTCAGAGAATTTTGCCCTGGCACTGTGAAGAAGCATATTCCCTAGGTTTCTTGGAGTAAGTAATGAAGGGAGACATGGAAATATCAGGAAGGACAGGGCAGGCTCCGCCTATACTATGCAATGGTCAGCTGTGATCCCACCAGGGGTATTTTGGGGTATGTCAATCATACAAATAGGGGGTTGTACGTGTCCATACTCAGGGAACAGATCCCTGTAGGTTTAACGCTGATGCATTGGAGACTGGTGCCTGGGGATTATTAGTAACTGGTGACAGGGGATGAGGAGACTAGTCACTGAGGGGTTAATGCACAGAAGATTATGC
>NW_017306510.1:1349152-1360424 GCF_000935625.1 Nanorana parkeri
GTAAAAAGAATTGTGTGTTACTAAGAATAACCTGCATTAAAAAAGTTACAAATGTATAAAGCATACTGGCTACCTGGATTTAGGATTGCCCCAACTCCTAAAACAAAGCAAGAAAACAAATATAGAAATACAGAGGTAAGGAAGACATGAGGGACAAAAATAATTCAGGTTATGGGTCTGTTTGTACAATAGTGAGGAATAAATTGAGATACAAAACAATGTGTAATAGACTTCAAAGATGTGTAACTGGATAGGAACGCAAGGAAGGGGAATTAATAGGACTCAAAGGTTATATTTGCCTAGTTTTTTTTCATACCTTTCTTATCAGCAAATAAGGCAAAGTGAGCTTTTACAAGCCGAGGAGGTGCTGTAGTTCCTGTGTGTATATATAAAGAGTCCTACACGCAACATTAATTTTCCTCGCTGCACACCTTGGCCAGGTCCACATTCACTTGTTAGTCAGCAAATAGCCATCATGGCCTTCACCCAAGTTTCAATCAAAAGGCTGGGTTCTATCGATAGATCTCCAAATCTGCCCGGACTAGGCTACAGTAATGTGGCCACCACAAGATATGCCGGCAGCGTCTATGGTGGTGCTGGAGGATATGGCACCAAAATCTCAACAGGTTCAGGTTTTGGCTCGGGTGGCTACAGCAACCTCCAGATCAGCACTGGTAGTGATGTCCTGCTTGCTGGAAATGAGAAGGAGACAATGCAGAACCTGAATGACCGTCTAGCAACCTACTTGGACAAAGTAAGATCCTTGGAGAAGGCCAACTCGGACATTGAAATACAGATCAAGGAATGGTATATCAAGAATTCCGGTGTTGTGGAACGCGATTACAGTAGCTACTTCAAAGCAATCGAGGGCCTGAAAAATCAGGTAGGTAACACCATAACAACTAAATTCTGCAACCAGTTCATTTTTTTATTTTAAAAAGAAAATAATAAGTTACAATAGCATGTATTTAGCAACACACCCACTGATTATCTTCATTTATTTCAGCCGCAATAGACATAATGTGCAACAAAGAAAGTCTTTTCAAGTCTGTTTTGTTGGTTTTGGCATCATGCTGCTAGCTACTGGGTAAATTATATTAATTAATGATTAGCTTTAAATTGTCTAGTGCAGACATCTCATTATTTAGTGATTACTCTAAGTTTGTTATTATACTTGTATCTAGAGAGTTTTATATCTTTTTAAGTACAAAATCTTGTTTATGACCATTAAAACCTTTCACTAATCTGACATCTTGTCGCTATAGGTTGGTAAATTGACATTTGATTGGTTTTCTATGGCTTACTGAAAAGTGCACATAGTCTTTGCGCTCTTTATTAAAGTAAACCATACCGCCCAACTTTCTTAGATGTGAAAAAGGCACACCTTTTAGCAAAGTATGTAAGTAAAGGACACACCCCTGCCACACCCTCAATTTTATAGACTATGAAGAATGTAAAGGCCCACACAAAAAGATCCACAAGTGCTTTTTTTCTTCAAATTGGCTTTTTAAAATAACAAATCCAATGGCTGCAGGAAAGATTTTTTGCAGTATAGCATTTTTGAGTTAAATATTTATAAATACATAATATAAATTTATAGAGGTCTATATTTATCAGACCAAAATAGGGGACAACTGAGTCCCCTATGTTAAATCCTTACCAAAGTTAAAGAGGCCTGCAGATACCTGTTCCGACCTTGACAGCAGGTCCCAAAACCCTCATCAGCTACTGGAGCCCCAGTGAACAATCAATTATTTTCAGGTACATGGAATGCGTAGGCTTCTTTGACCATTTCACAAAACAGGGCTCAGTTTCTAAGGGGCCAATCTACATTTCACTTTCCATATCTTTTGTGTGGACATATATTTACACAATGCAATCTGATTGGTCGTTATGTGTTACTGTACATTACACAATGCTCTGTCTCATTTTATAATGAAGCGGTAATGTGACTCAGAGCAACCAATCCCAGATGAACTTTTAGTTGGCAATATTAAACAGCAAGTAGCTGATATCTAGTTAAATTGTATTGGTTACTATTCTTTCCATAAATAATGTTTATGGATTTTGCAATACCAGTTTTGCCTTTACAATAGGTTTTCTACATAAGCAAAATGGAAATACAAAGTTTGTATTGTCCATAGGATCCAATGAGATGTATCTGCAATTTTTCTAATGCAGGTACAAAGGGAAACACCTGATTGACTGTTATGGTCAAACCCATTTCTTCCATTTTTAATATACCACTTGAATTGAGTTTGGAATTGTCAACTAATGGAGGCTGGATATTATATAATATCACTTATCACTTATATCAATATCACTAGTTGGATATTATCCTTACGTGTATTAGTTTTTGTACTTTGTCCTACCTTACTTAATAAATCAGCTGGGCATGCAAGCAGAAAATCTCATGATAAAATGTTTGACTTAGGAATTGATTGCTCTTACAAATTTATGGCAGGGATATTTTGGACTATTCAAACAATCTGTGCACTGTAAATATGAGTAATTGCTGATTGAAGATGGTTCGTTGGCAATGCCAGTGACTTCATTATATTTACAAATATCACATTTGTTGGACTCTGGTTATTTTTTTATTACCCCCACAGTGCATTATATGTTGACTTATTTGGTAAGCCTGGAAAAAAATAGTAAAAGTCATACACAATGCCTGATTGAGAGAAATGAATGTTCTTGAAAACTTGCACAATAAAATTATATTGTTAGTCAATGAAAGTCATCCCCTATATGTTCACTTTCCTGTTCTTAGCCGTGGCTACAGGATACAATACTTTACTGCTTGCAGCAAGATGAACTCTGATGGGTTACTACACTTTATTCTGTACTGAATACACCTAGTAATTCATTCATACATTCATTCATACAGAACCTATGGGGGCCAGAGATGTTCATTGCATGTATTCAGGGGGTGTCCCTAGCCTTTTCGTCATCTGAAGGGGTTGAGGGAGGGTTTGCTTGTGATGTATGCTAACAGGGTGGAAGGGGGGTCGGGATGCCGGCCAGAGCATCTCGCTCAGCTCCTGGCAACCAGTGATGTTACTGGTTGCCAGTAGCTAGGATGAATGTCTGCCAGAGTGTCCTAATGAACTCCTGGTAACCAGTGACATTACTGGTTGTCAGGACCTGGTTGGGATGCCTACAAGAACCTCCAGCCCAGTTCCTGGCAACCAGCGGCATCACTGTTTGGCTGGACCTGGTCAGGACGCCTGCCAGAAACTCCAGCTCAGTTCCTGGCAACCATTGATATCACTGGTTTGCAGTAGTTGAGTGGGACACCTGCCAGAGTGCCCCAGGTTGCTAAGAGCTGGGCGGGGAGATGTAGGTGCCCCTTATACATCTTCCTGGCCAGGTCTTACAAACCTAGGATGCTCTGGCTGGAAAGGGGGTGGCACTGCAAACATTGACCCAAAGAGATGCTACCTGAGGCAACTGCCTCAGGCTGCCTCATTATAGGGATGGCCCTGTCTGTATGCAACTATTTGCATCCCAAAGTACATTATAGGTAGTGGTTTACCTTTCATGACCCAGGTTTAAATGTAAGTTGACAACATCCCAGGATTAATGTGATGTTACCTAACACCCAAAGGTTTGCAAGTAACGTCTGCAGGATTTGCTTATCAGTTGTCACCATAGGCCTATGCCATTCCAAGTCACTAGCTGACTTGTCCTTCCTTTATAACTAACTGCTTATATCAGCAAAAATGTACATGCATTGCAGAGATGTACTCCATTCTTTTTTTTTTGCCTTGGCATACATAGTTACGTAGGAGATATGGTTTAAAAAAAGACACAGGTCCATCAAGTTCAACCTCTGTGTGAGTGAGATTTAGGTGTTTGATCCAGAGGAAGGCAAAAAGCTAAAAAAAAAAACAAAAAAAACACAGCATAGGCCAGTTTACTCATGCACATTTGAGGAGCTTAAAGGCTACATTTACCTTTCTGACCATGTTTCCTGTTACACCCATATTCAGGGTGTAACATAAAAACATGGTCAGATCATTTGACAGGATCTGTGAATGGAGAAATTAGAAGAACCATGAGGTGACGTCACCACACTTGTAGTCTATTTATTCTTCCTCCCGTCCATGTGACTGACTTAGACCCAGGGCCGGATTTACTCTCTCTGCTGCATACAAGTCATCTCGACGACATCGCCAGGATCACTTGTACAAAACAAGAGGCGGCTTCCCCACTGTACATTTAGCTCTGCTTGCCCAAACCCCTGCTGCCCCAAGGCTGGGCCTTGGTTGGCCTTGTGGGAAATCTGGCCCTGCTTAGACCTCCAACTTATGGTTTATTATGCCAGGCCTACTTACATAGTTTTGTGAAAGAATGTTTCAGGAAATGTTTTCCTGAACGGTGGCATTCGCAGCACAGTGGCTTCTTGATTAGCACTTCTGTCTTGCACTACTGGGGGTACCTGGCATGAATCTCGATCAGAATACTATGTACATGGAGTTTGCCTCTTTTTGACATGCTGGAAGGTTAATTGTCCTCTGTATGTATTGGCCATGTATGTGAGATAGAGACCCAAGGTTAAGGGCAGGGACTGATGTGAATGTGCAGCATGTGCACTATATAAATACCTGTAATAAATAATAGGTTGCTTGGGAGTGGGGGCATGTTGTCCTCTGCTAAAATGGACATAAATAAACAAATTTATGTGACACTAAAGTTAAAAATGCGCTAAGTTGCACCAATGAAGCACCGGCACCATTTTGCAAGTCACATGGAAGTGCATTGCATAGGTGTGAATGGGTCTAATAGAAAATATTGTGATTTCTTTATCTTGGCTAAAGCTCTCCAAATTGCACCAGTGTGACCGGGTTCTTAGATTTTATTAATTTTAGAGTCTTGCAATGCCTTTTCTAGTTCCACAACTGCTGGAGTGCCGGGATTGCCTACCCCTGATCTAGCTTATAGACAGCTATAGGGTACTAATAACTCTGAATGCTGATAAAACGTGATATAGATATGCAGATACTCTTTTACTCTTTATAGGCATCAAGTGTATGGGCACGTGAAACCTGAAAGGAATGTATAGGATAAGAATTGTGCGTTCTATCCACATTACGCACCGCACCCTCTTTTTCAACATTTCTTACCTTATATGGTCATAAAAACTGGAAATTGTTGGTGTGTACAAAGGGTGTAATTATCTGTCATCCAACTGTTTTCCAAACACTTTAGATTACAATCACTTTGGAGAGATCACAACCAGTATGAAGGCCCTTTAGATCTTTACGTCCAAAGTTTAATGTTTCATTGGGATACTTTAAAAGGTTGCCCATTAAAGGAGAACACTTATGTCTTGCGTGTTAGCCACATATGCTGTGATGGTTTTAGTATGTTATCCCTTTTCTGTCCAACGATTTTATGATATGTTATACAATTTTCCCCACACAAAGCATTTTAGATATTTGATACAATCATAACTAAAAGCTTCTTGTTTAAAAGATAAAAGTTGACACCATTTACATGCAAACATTTAATTAATTTAGAAATTCTATTTCACTTTTATTCCTGCGGTTGGGGCAGACAGAGAAGCAGACATGTTGGGTACCCTTGGTAGAATATCATACAAGGGCCAATTTATCGGCCATTATGTCTTTTTTTTAATCTAAACTATTTTTGTTTAGCCAAAATATATTTTAAGATGCCCTTTCAAGCCTTTGAATGGCTGGTAACTGCAATCCAAATAGGGGCTAAGATGAAATTGCTGTAAGGGATAAGAGGGTTGTAGTTCCATTTTGCATCCCTAATATATACTTATATGAAACAAATCACACATTAAAACAGCAATGCACAAATCCCAGGAGCACCGCATTCTCCCTAATAATGACAGCTGCCGCCTAACTTTAAAGTTTTTCTCTAGTCTTGTAGCTGTAAAAGTATCTGTACTTGTACCAAATACAGTACTTGGTATCTGAATATCCCATGTATAGATCATAGGCAGGCTCCTTTGGCCGGAACCTGGTGTACCCACGCCTATAGCACAATGGAGGGCTGAGAGTTTCGAAGCAATTGAGCCTTGTGCATTCTACCAGTCTACATCTAATCTCTCTGCCCCAACCATTAATCTTTCTCTTTTTATCTGTTTTTTTGCACCATAATTCAAGTCAAGTGCAAATATTGCTGTCCAGTATAGTGAAAAGTCTATTCTGAGGGACAAGTAGGACATCTGACAATACTAGAAGAGTCTTATGACAGCAGGAAGAAGCTTTCTTACATTCTATGTTTTTTAATCCGTGTAAAAGTAGTCCTTATACTGTATCTTGTTTGTACAATGTAATAAAAGACGCAGTGTTTTCTAATTCATTAAAGATAATGGTATGTGTGGTTTCTTTGTAATAATTAAACGGTAGCTTGGTCTTCATGTTTCCCCAGACATAATACTACAGCTTCAGGGATTTTCTGACAAACCACTATTAAGATGTATCTTTTTTTTGGAAATCATTCAAGAAAGATTCACTCAGGAAATTTGAAACCTTAGACGCTATGAATAATCAATGTCATACATTTATCCAGAACCTAACCAGTGTTTATTTATGAAGCAAGTGTGAATGTGATTTGTTGGCTTTTACTGATGGCTTTTTGCAGTGGTGCAATTGCATATTGGGGGGTGAGTTCTGGAGTGGTAAGGGCTAGTTTTCTTTTCTTTTTTTATATTAAAAACTTTCCAGAGTCATGGTATTTTATGCACTGATTTTGAATCTCCTTCAAAATATAAATATCAACTATATAGTAGCCCCTTAATATAAAATGCATAACTAAAACATACAAAAACAGGGCAGTGCAGGAGAGTAGTCTTGCAAAATTTGGGATTATTAGCTTTCCCAGGAGATGGGCACAGGCAGGCAGAATGGGAGCTGTTGTATAAGGTATGTATCTTTTATTTATCTATCTTTTTGGTTTTTCCTAGTAATTTATGTCTACACCTATACAATTTTAGATCTGAGGGCTCCTATAAAGTTATTATTTGTGTGAAGAATCCACTTTGCATAGTTTTCCTATCAGCACCCCCACTTCATAAATCTTTATGTACTTAGCAATAAATGGTGATCCCTTGTAAACCCAGTGGACTAAAGGTCACAACATGCCCTTCTGCGAGAGAAATGCACCCCATCCCATTCAACAACTGAGGTCAGACTGTGATCGCCATTTCATATGGTGTCAATAAGCCACAGGAGAAGTATTTTGAATGCCTCAATTCTGTTCAGGTGGAAACTGAAGGAGATCCTCACTCCCTGATGCCAGTTGGATATTACCAAGCAAGAGTATAGTTAGAACATCACAAAGACTGTCTCCTACATCTAACCTACCCTAGAAGTGAGCAGTATCCATGTCTACATGACAGTTGTGGGGGCCTCAGCAAATACGTGACCCACAACTAAGATACATAGGTTTCTAAACCCCAAAAAGGCCGATGTGCAACTGCACAGCCTGCACAAATGGTAGGTCTGCCCCTTTACTCAACCCATATTATGGATAAAAAAAATATGTGTTCAGCTTACTATAGGCAGTTTAAAGTATAACTAAAAGCAATTTGAAGTGGAGGGGGATTACGAAATAAGGGTTATGGTTAAGGTAAAAAAAATAATTGCCACTAGGGCTGGAACGAGGGGAAACCTTCCAATGGGGACACTTGTTCCGATGACAACTATCTAAGAGGGGATTATCCTCAAATTGGAAAGATATCCTCTCACTTCCTGTTACTTACTGAGTCTACAGGATAAGAAGTGAAGGTAAATCTCTCTAACGAGACATAGATGCCAAAGAAAGCTGACAGAGGTTTTACGTTCCCCTACTCTATCCAAGACTTAAGAAAAGGTTCTGCCCTTAGCTATACTTTAATAATGTTGATAAAAGTATTCACTATATTAATTTCTTTTATTTATCATTGATTTATTTAGGTTCTTCTCTCCAATTATAAGCAAGCTAAGCTGCACAGTTTAAAAGAAAGAGACAAGGGTTGAGACAAAAGGGTTGCCTGATCCGGCAGTTTTACAGTTTGTCCTAGCATCTGTCATGGAAAGTTTGGTCTGAAAAAAAAGATATAAAGAAAAGATATATATGAAAGCACATAAAATAGGAAAGGAATTTATATATACTGTATGTTATCATTACATACAATAGCCATGTGTCATTACCAGAATACTGTATTATTAGTGGTACTACTTGTGCAAAATGTAGAGAATAACTACGACCAATGTCACACTAGGGATCTTGACGCTTGGAGCAAGTCACCTGTGACAGTGTCAATAGGAGAGTAAAGCACCTACTTACCAGACCAGACAAAATAGCTGTTACTCTGACGCAGCTCCCTTGTTGGTTAGCAAGGTTTGCATTTGCAGCTTATCATTCAGTGATGGAGCTATGCCGTAGAAGAGGCCAGTGTTCTATAAAGGGATCCTGTTACTAGAAAATTGCCACCTTTAACATGATCGCTAGTCAGATATGGACCTAAGTCCACCAATTGTGCATGTTTCCACCTTTACAAAACACAGTTTGCAATAAAGGACTACAAAGAGAAACAAAGCAATAATAGATCATCATGAAATCTGACAATGGAAATGGTTGCTTGGTCAGAAGGACTGAGCACTTGGCTGCAAAAACTGCCCTGGCCTGGGACCCTCAAGACAGGCAAAGAAAAGGCAAGACAAAACTGACCTGGTACAGGTTGCAGAAAGCAGAGACTATGGGCAAAAACCTGGAAGGAAATAAAGCTGCTATCCAAACATAAGATCAGATTATAATCATTTCCATAGGCCTTGACAGTAGGCCTGGATGAACAGAGCATAACAGAGAACATAGGCAATAAAAACTACTGAAGTAGTTGCACACTCCAATGCATTACCATATTATATTTCTCAAATCAGTCAAGTCACGCTTTGAAAACCAGCTACATCCAAAACTGTTTCTTAGTTTTGAATAGAAAGAGGAAGAATTAGAATATCTGTTAAATGTATCACTAACACCACTGGGGACCCCTTATTTTCTGCTTGTTTGACTGGTGTCAGCCAAAACAGAAAGTGTTCCCTTGGGGAGGTTTTCTAGCAATTCCCAGATGATGGGACACTGAAAGCAATTAAAACCCAACAGGTTCAAACTCTTCCCCTCTCTATTCATGAGTTTAGACTTTAAGGAAAAAAACTGCACCTTGCTAATGCTGGTTCACCTTACTACCAGCCTCCCCAGCTACACATACTCCCCTTTCATTTACTCCCCTGCTACTCTGTTCAATTGTGAGGGCTTAGGATTCCCTCCCAAACCATTGGGCAGCACTCTGTGCCAATGACTGCACTGGCACATAACAAGGGAGAAAGTCATATGCTGCTAATAGTCAGAAGTATCAAGTATTTATTTTCGCTTCTGGTGAGAATGGCAAGGGAGCAAAGTCAAAGTGACTATGTGGTGCTGTGTAGAAAGCAAAATAAGTGAACCTGTTGCTTTTTCCTATATGAGCAAAGATATGACCCATTTAAGCTATAGAGATTGCATAGACCTCTATAAAAAATACTCTCTGGCATTCATAGAATTATTTTTGACATATATACACTATATACAGTATGTGTGTGTATTCATAGTACTGTATTTCCTGTATAGCATTACATGTTGCAGAAGAAGCAACCACTGCAATCAAATGAGTAGCTACGTTGGGGGTTGGTTGACTTTGATATATGATCAAAACACAGTAACAACAGTAGACTGCAATAGAAACAGGTAAATGATTAAGGGAAGGGAATTTCGTCATGAAAGCACTATTGTACAAGAAACCTTTCAGCCAAAGTTAAATTAGGGGAACCTTACCACACCCATATATGCATCACCCATCTCACATACAAATATCTCAGAGAGACATCACAAAGCAATGTTTGCCTGCTATTTATATTTGCATCAATAAGCAAAGTGTGCTGTAACTTTTGCTTTACGAATATAATTTAGTTTTGGCAAGGTTGTATTCTACTAATGAAAAACTCCCGTGTTCAGCGATGCTGGAGCGTTATACAATACTTTTCCTACTCAGTCAGTGAAACCACTTTCTAATAATAAGTAATTATGTTTGTTTACCTGTGCGTCGTTGCTTTAGTGGTTGCTAGGAGTGTGCAAGACGTTTTGGCTTCCAATACCAAAACCAATCCATAGGAAGAAGATTAAAACAAAGTTTAGCTCACCAAGGCTCGGTTTTAAGCCAATGCAAATAATTATTTGTATTTACTCTGTTTATTTTAGTCTATGTATATTTTGAAGTTGGGTTTTTGTTTTGCTTTTTTTTAGGAAAATATATCTAAATTGAGTGTTCTCTATTACCCAAATTTTGTCACTATTTGACACATACAGCACTTTTCACATGGGCACCCTGTGTTCCCTCTCAGCAGGGGATCCTAGAATAGTCCTAGTCTTGCAATGATGGAAAGGCAGACCTATGTAATCTTTAGGGTTGATGAATATAAGTGGACGCGCATCTGCGTGTATCCGCCCACATCTGGTCAGGTAAAAGCAGACCTGGGCACAAACGTTTTACATTCAATCTGAACCTGAATGGACCCGGATGTGGGCGACTGGCGTATATAGGCGGATGCATGCCCACTTACATCCAGCCACCTATAGTGATACATTGCAGTCCCTTTCTTATCAGTGTAATCATAGGTTCAAATGACTGACGGAATGTCTATTTGAAAAGGGCCAAACAGGACCAAACATGGACACTTGTGCATGGTCGGACAATTCTGCATGATCTGAGCATCTTACAATATCTGTTTGTCCAGTTTCTTCTTTAAGTTGGAGGCCACTGGTAATAAAAAAAAACACTGCTGTTTAAAGCAATGGAGGGGGAGCCACTCACAGACAGTCCTAGTATTGTTTTTTAGAACACTCATTCAGGGCTGTTGTACAGTACTTCAATGACATTAGATCATCACCTGATGTGGTCAAAGCAGCTGGACTAGGAGACTGTCTTTCAAAATTATGGGCACCTCTACTCTAAAATACTGACATAAAAAGACACTGTCACCTTGTCCATGCAGGGCAAAATAACATTGTCTCAGCAAAGGCCCTTCTCAGTCTCACCCATTCCACCTATATGCACCCAAGGGTTTAGCTTACCTTTTTAGGGGAACCCACATCAATTTTTGTTAAAAAGGCAGTACATATGGTTTACCAGGGGCGTCCCGAGGCCGGGTGTCACCGGGAGCGGTTACCGGGTGACACCCCCCCCCCCCCCCGCGTTCCCCCCACACCGGACGGG
>NW_017306510.1:1360724-1380103 GCF_000935625.1 Nanorana parkeri
ACCGGGAGGGGTTACCGGGTGACCCCCCCCCCCCCCGTGATATCACCATGCATGTGCGTGATGTCAACGTGTGCGATGACGTCTTCGCACATGCGCGGCGATCTTATTGATACCTGACTCATTCATTTTGGTGTCACCCCTCCAATGGTGTCACCCAAGTGTGGGCCGCACCTCCCCGCCCCCTTGTGACGCCACTGTGCTTTACAAATAATCAAAAGAATAGCTCAATTACATCACCCAGAATCCCCACTGTATTCTTTATTAGGGATGCAACAATACAATTTTTTCAGTATCAAGTACCAATATTTATATTTCGGTACTCACCGATAGCAAGTACTGATACCACTAGTTCCGGTAGCATGGAACCAGCTTCCCGGGCAATCAATCATCTCCATTGCTATTTGGCAGGCCCCATGCTGATTAGCTGGAAAGCCGGCATTCCAGCCAATCAGCATGGTTGCCGGCTTCGTGGTCAATCAGAAAGCCGGGGGACAGGTCATTATCCACTGCTTCCTGATTGACTGGAAAGCCGGCTCCATGCTGTTTCGCTGGCTCCAAGCTGATTGGCTGGGAAGCTGGCTTCCCGCCCAATCAGCATGGAAATGGCTGTTTGGCTGGCTCAATGCTGATTGGTCAGGAAGCCGGTTACTAGTATCAGTATCGGTGCATCCCTACTCTTTTTATAATCCGAAATGTAATGAAATATTTAAATGTGTGAAAATGATTGGTTGTAGAATTTTAAGTCTGTTTTAAATCTTATATAATAAATTGCTATATGAAATATCTAATAAACTACTAATAAAAATAAACATATACTAACAATAAAAGAATTTCAGTATTTACATATATTTGTTAAATTCATATTTAAAATGAATGGAGGCTGATGCTTTTACTTTTCTTGACTGTTTAGTTGCGATATGAGAAAGAAAACCTTTTCATCTTCTTGTTTTCAAATGTTTTTTTGAAAAATTACGTTTAGATGTATATTTTTTTCAATTTTTATAATTTGAAATATGCTAATAATATTGCAATATAACAATATAATAAACATTTGTACTTTTTGCAGATACTCAATGCCACAACGGACAATGCCAGAATCCTGCTGCAGATTGACAATGCTAAATTAGCTGCAGATGACTTCAGACTCAAGTAAGTAAACCCCCGTATAAAATAAAATGCCTGATAATAAGGGCCAGATTCCCATCATTAGAGCCTGTAGGTATAAAACCTTTAGAGCTGTAAAAATGCCCCACCGCTATGATTATATCTTCACAAAGACCATATTTTTTTATTGACCTTCACTTACCTTAGAACATTGTGACGAGGCACATCCCTATAATGAGGCAATCTAAAGCTGTTGCCTCAGATGGCTTCACTTTGGGTCAATTAGGGGGGCGGCAGACAGAGCAGCATGGCCAGTCTGCTGCACTGTGTTTGCTGCATGCCTACTCCCCCCTTTCCGGCCAGAGTATCCCAGATTGCTAAGAGCCAGGCGGGTAGATGCCTGGCTCCCCAGCTCTTAGCAATCTGGGAGGCTCTGGACGATGTCCCGCTCAGCTCCTGGCAACCATTGACGTCACTGGTTTGCAGTAGCTGAGTGGAATGATCTGGGTGGGATCTTGCCACCGTCGGTCAGCATGCATCACTAGCACCACCCTGGCTAGTGTGTGCTCCGCCCCCTTCCCCTGGCCGCGTCAGGTAGCAAAAAGGCTAGGGACACCACTACTTGTGACAATCTATAAAGCAATCTTTGGCTCAGGTGCTGCTCTGAAACAATCTTTCAAAGTATTACCCAAGCCAGTGGCGTAACAATCACCATAGCGACCCATGCGACCGTGCCGGCCGCTTGGGTCGCTATGGCATCTTATGCTGGTGGCTTTTTCACTGGCGGCTGTGACAAGAATGCGCTGGTGTTTAGATCACTGATGGTGATCTGTGCAGCAGCGCGTTCTTCTCACAGCCGCTGCGGAGTTAATGAGATCTAGCAGCGGCAGTGTAGCAGCTGGATCCGGTGTTCTGTTGACGCGGAGGCGGGGGCCCGTGCTCGGCAGCAGAGGAGGAGGCGGGGCCCGGTGATGGAAAAGGAGGCGGGCCTGGCGACAGAGGAGGAGGCGGGGCCCATCAGCGATCGTGCAGGAAGAGGAGGCGGATAGGTAAGTAGTATCACCAGCCCATCTGAGGGTGACCCTGCAGAGCCCACCATAGAGAGTCTCTGGTGGGCTCTGCAGGGTCGCCCTCAGGTGGGCTGCATGGGATCTCTTGTGGGCTCTGCAAGGGGCATAACTAGAAGTCACAGGGCCCCATACAAAATTTTGCTATGGGGCCCCGTGATTTCTAGTTATGCCCCTGACCCAAGCCAAAAACATTTACTGTTGTTTTGGCTGGAGGGTAGATTGGCTAATATTGGCTGTAGTTCTGCGTTAAAGTTCTACTACTACTAATTAGGTGTCTTGGGGAACTGCGTATATCTCTATGACTAAGGCTGTGATTGGGTGAAACGCGTGGGGGTGGACCTTGGGGCGGGACACCAGTGATGTAGTGGAAGCTTCAATAAGCTATCCCAGAGGAATCTGGTGTGTGACCAGCTTTTCTTCTGTTTGTATGAGCTCATGCTGGAGTGAAGATGTGCTCCCAATGGCAAGCAACTGTATCATTCCTTTCCTGAGCCTTGGAGAAGTGGTGCTTTTTGTGTGTGTTCTCCTTGCAATGAATGCTTACGATATATAAAAATATCTAGGTTATTCACTGCGAAAAGAAAACGTGTATCTGTAGTATAGTCAACTGTCTTCTTCAGGGACGCGCTCTGCCTCACCTAGTATTATGCAGAAAAAAGTTGTCAGCTTCAAGTCTGAAGCTGACAGCTTTTTCTCCATTCAGAGCAGCTTGTACCAGGTTACACAGCAGGGAAAGCCTCCTCGCTGTGTAACCTGTCATGGACGGAGCGCTGCCTGTTAAAGGCATCCGACTTTTGACAGGTAGTTAGGTTACACAGCAGCAGGCTTCCCCCACTGCTTGTGTAACCTAACTTGGTGAAGCAAGAGCTATACTCTGTGTTAGAGGCGTGAGCTCTGTGGATGGCTTGGGCCAATGGCAAAGCGCCATTGGTCCAAGCTGTCCAATCAAAAAAAAGAAAAAAAAACCAGTGAGGACATCGATCTTAATGCCTCACGAGTGACAAGCAAGTGAGGGATAGGGAGGCTCCTCCCTTCCTCCTCCCCACAAAGCTTGGTTACCGAGCTTGCGGTGGACTTTGGTGGAATGGGCATGGAGCTTCGGCTGGACGGGGCCGAGCTTTGGCAGGCTGGGGGATACCTCACCCAGCACAGCGGCACGTCACTGGCCTTCTTATATCTATTGCCAGTTTTTTTTTATGATCACATGCATAGCTCCACTATAGTCCTAAAACCCCCAGTGCAAGCACCCCCTACCTTACTGATTGCATGTGCCTTACTATTGGCCCAGCCATCACTGTGATGGAGGTGTACAAACCAATAGTAAGGCACATGAGGAAGGAAGGGATAGGGTTAGAATAGTAGGGTATATAGGGTTGTAGATAACAACTGTGCCTGAGCAACTCACTACTGATAAATCACTACAAACGCTACACTTGGTACCAAGCCTTTTTGGTGCAATAAATGACACCAATGTAATGGTTTCAGCAGCTTAGTTCAAGTACAATAATGTGGACCATGGCATGTCAGTTGTCAGGGTTGGGTTCCTGACCAGTATAATAGTCCCCGTACCGTCTTACTGAAAATATTGTGGTATATTTAATTATCACTATAATCTCATGGCAACCACCTGGAGGTTCAATCATTTATTTAACAACATTTTATGAATTAATTATGTGAAACGTGGTATAGTACTTTCCTATATTAACAATATTCTGAGTACTTCGCATCACCCACATTACAGCTAGCACATTTAACTAGCAGTGCAGAACATGTCACGAATAAGGAGCCCAGCCAGACCCTGCCCTAAGGAGCGTAAAGTCTAATCTTCACACATATAATAGAACACCTGCAAAGTACTCAAAACGTTCAGCTGATGGTGTGGTTTGTTTGCCTGTTACACAATAAGAGACAATCAAGGTAGTGGTCACCTCCCATAGAGCTAGTTACCAATGTACTAAAGGTCACCTCCCATAGAGCTAGCTACAAATGCAGTACAGTCTATTAAAGCTACACTGCAGTGTATCCAAACAGTTACATACAAACATGAATTATATATACTTGCATTTCTTGCCTGTCATAGGATTAGTAAATCTGTGCATACAATATAGATTAAGTAGTGATTCAGGCACCTCTGCGAGGCAGCTCAGCCTGTATCTGCCTGCAGACCATTCTGCCGATTACGCTGAATTGCACAAAATAGACTGTGAATGAGCAATGAAGGATCAGCAGTACGCTAATTAAGTCATCACTTCTGTCGAGAAGCTGCCAGTGTTAGATGAGTAGCAGTACAACACAAAAAATGCATGCAGTTACATTCCAGTGTTTCATGCATCAGTAATGGTAATGCAGTTGGAGGGGGGCAAGTACATGTATAGCTGACTACGTCCTGCCAATGATCAATAAAGACTGGGTGTGCAAGGAGGAAAGTGCCAATAAACATAATGTAAAAAGTTAATTTTATTCAGACTCTTGTATCATCAGCTCACGGAATACTGAGACCACCGCAGCCGGGATGGATCCCGACAATGCTGTTGAGATCCACCCAGCTGTGTGAATGACAGGGGGCTCTGCCTACCTAGAGGCAGAGCTAGCTGTACCTGCTCCCTCCACTATCCGTTTCTCCAGTCAGTGCTGGGGGATCGGAGTGGGGAGGGGAGAAATCCCTGCGGGGAGCCATGACTCAGAGTCACCGCTCTCTGCAGGGAGATGATCGAGAAGTGAGCAAGCAACGGTATGCGTTCGCTCACTTACTGATCTATTGAGCCGACATGTGACCGTTTCATTGTCACGTATCGGCTCGAACAATGAGGATAAGTGATTTTCACTCACCTCATAGTTCTCCTTTAAAGTTTCACCTTATTATATTTTCCTCTCCTTTCTACCACCACTCAATTTGCCATCGGGAGGAAGAGACAAAACCTTGCATAAGCTCCAAAATTAATTCTAGCTGATCCTAGTTGGAGCTTGCCAGGGGGTTGAGGGCTCCATCTCCATCCAGATTTGCCCTAAACAGCTAACTTGCCAAACATCAGCTCTGTCACATGGGACTGAGTCACATGCTCCCCCACATACTCCGAATTACCGAATCATTTTCTTTGCTCTCCCTCTTAAACATTTGTCAATGGCACATGTGTCTGCATTGAAAAAATTTCCTCTATCTCTCTTCTGGCGACAACCCAAAATATTTGACTTTCCCCTTACTTTCTTATGATCACCAGGAGAAACAGAAAGAATGGATTCCTAACGGAGACACATACAGCAATAAAAATCGATCTGGGGTTTTAACCGTTCACCACTTTTTCCAAAACCTAAAAAGTTTTTTTGGGGAATTTCTGACTTCTGTTAACTTTTGTGTTCTAGGTATGAAACTGAGCAGGTTCTGAGATTTGGAGTAGAAAAAGACATTGCCGGTCTTCGTAGAGTGATTGATGACCTCAGCCTGACTCGAGGTGACCTTGAGCTTCAGATCGAGAATTTGCAAGAGGAATTGGCCTACCTGAAAAAGAATCATGAGGAGGTTAGTGTTATTTTTAAATTTCTTCATGATTTTAGTGGGGAAACTCTAGTTTTCACCCTCAGGGAAAGAGATGTTAGAAAGCCATGGGTTTCTAAGAAATGAGCCAAGGTGATGTGGGCAAAGTTTAGTAATCTTCTAACTGTTGGTAAAAATGCTAGTAAAAAAGGTATTATCATGTAAACATACATCTACAACAAATAAGCAAAACAAAATGAAAGTTGACAAAAGTTAAGCATAGAGTGTTACTCTAACTAAAACTTTTTTTAGTTTTTTTTTATAGAGTAAGACAGCCTTTCTCAACCAGGTTGATGTGACCCACTGGTGTGGCTTCTGGCCTCCTTAGCAGTGCCTCAAAATTGTGTAGCGGGACTGTGATGTGAAGGGGGGAATGAAGACCAATGTGTAGGGGGCTCCGGATGTAAAAGGGGAACTCTGATGTGAAAGGAGGGGGCTCTGATATTAAAGTGGGGCTTCTGATGTGAAAGGGGGGGCTACTGATGCAAAGGATGACTCTGATGCAAAGGATGACTCTGATGTGAAGAGGGGAGCTTGAATGGAAGGGGCACTTTGATGTGAAAGGGGAAACCCACTTTTTTGGGTGTTTTTGAGTGGGGTCCCATTTAAAATATAAGACATTTTAGACTGGGGTGCCTTAGGATTTTGCATACTTCTAAAGGGTGCCGTGACCAAAAAAAAGGTTGAGAAACGCTGGAGTAGGCAACGGCGAAAATGGCATGTCAATGCTTATTTTTGTACTGTATTTGTTCCACTGGGAGATTTAAGTAGGGTGTACACTGTCATATTTTCTTCATTCAACTTGCGTGTTGAACTTAGAAAATTTAACAGATTCCTCCATCCACGTTGAACATTGATAGATGAATCCCCTGCTATTTTTCTAAGGGGAAAATCCCTGTTAGATAGTTTTTTTTTTTTCTGAACAATATGTCCTCATTGGAAGATTTCCCCCCATGTCATATTTGAATAGAAACTAGACATGTGCAATTCGTTTCGTTCCGAATCGAAATTCGGACATTCGGATGTATCCGAATTCCGAATTACAGACATAACGAATGCAAAGTAATCCGAATTTCCATTTCCGAAATTCGGTAGCGGTATTCCGAACGTTCGTTTCGTTTTCGTTTCTTTTTCGTTTCGTTCGTTGGAGCAAAGTGACATTAGAGAAAAATATTTTTTCCCCCTCAAATGTCACTTTGCTGCAAACGAACGAATTAAACGAATAAGAAACGAATAAGAACAGAAAACGAAACGAACGTTCGACCTACCGCTACCGAACTTCATCCGAATTCCGAATCCGAATTGACTTTCACACCCGAATCCCGAAAAACGAAATAACACAAATCCGAATTTAAAACGAAACTAAACTAAACGAATTTTTTGGCAGTGCACATGTCTAATAGAAACCATAAAATGTTGGACTTCCTATCACTTTCTTCCCTGGTGATAAAGGTCACCAGAACAAATAGGATTCTAAAGAGGAGACTCAGACAGCACTAAAATTACAGAGGTTCTATTTATTCCCCACTCTATAAAAACCTAAAAAAGATACAGTTAAAAAAAGAAAACTATTCAAAAGTATATCCCAAATCTATCAGACCTTTGGGCTATGTGGGACACATGAATGGGGTTGGGGGTTAATGAAAAGGGTAGCATGGAAAACAAGACTTATCACTGCTCAGAAACCTTTTTTTTTTTTCTTTTTCATTTTTACCAATGATCCCAAGGATGGAAAATATGTCAGCTTTTGGGTTAGGAACATAGCGCTACCCTCAAACACTTAAAGCCCAAGTTTTGATTTTTTTCACCTGGACTATGAAAATTACAACATGAAATCACTTATTTTCTGCAAAATGTCCTGAATGTGAACTGTGAGCACAGTAAAGATTTTAGAAATTGCTATTTCTCTATTTTATTTAAACAGGAGGTTACGGCTCTCCGCCAGCAAGTTGGAGGCACAGTCAATGTGGAGATGGATGCAGCACCTTCTGTGGATCTGGCCAAGGTCTTAAGTGACATGAGACTTGAGTGCGAAACAGTTAGTGAGAAAATACGTGAAGATGCAAGGCTACAGTTTGAAACCAGGGTATGTATCCCCATTACTGTGTTTCATTTATAGTTGTAAGAACCCAGGCTATTCAGTTTAGAGTAATAGTTTCTTGTATAAAATAGCTTTCATTGGGTGTATCAAATTTTATCCCATGCTTTTCATTTGATATCCTGGGTTTTATTTCAACCATCTCCATTTTGATTTCACACCTTCTTTTTTTTCAGTTCCACATAGGGTCAGAACTTGGATAATGATTTACCTGAGATTAAGTCATATATGTGTAGCGACCCCGTGACCTCCAGAGGCCTGAGGTGGACCCCAAAGGGCAGAGAGGGGTGACATTTCACTCTTAGGGGCAGATCCTAAGCCAGTCAAGGGATGTGTGATCAAGAAAGTTGGGTGCCAGTGCCTTTTTTAAATGCTTTATTGGAGAACATCAACTAGAAGAGAGGGTATAGGGCTTACATTAATTTTGGCTCTAGGTATTTGGAGTCTGTTCTCTTTTTGCCAATACCCTGACTTTAGACTCACCAATTCCCTTTCAGTAGTCCTCAGTGCAGAATTAATAGGAGCACAGGCTGATACTGGGCAATAGAGCAACAGCTGAACAGGGATAGGCATGAGATCTTCTATTAGTGAGACACCAGACTTGCTCCTGAAGTCCATTCCATTACCAAACACCTCCAGTAGCCATCCAAATTCTCTGGTTCTCTTCCTACATCGGTCATCGACCTCTCCAGGGTCTACATGTGAGGCCTCCCCAGGCTTGAGGCCTAAGCAGCTTTTCCATACTTGAGCATCCCACCCCCAGGCTATGCCCAGGGGCAGACTGGAACTGAGCACATGGCAAATCCCCTGAGTATGTATGCACTCCCCCAGCATGCACCACAGGCCATGAAACCCCTAATGATTGGCTGGTGAGCCATAAACACTCAAGATGTTCCCTCATTGGCTGCCCCACACTGCAGCAGAGTCACACCCCACTCAGGTAGGCACAATTAATGACAGAGCACCTGGAATTAACCAGATAATAACCATCTATAAATCAGCTAGACTGATTACAGTTCTAGCACAGTTAAATTTCTAGTAGCCACCCACAGAAGGCGGTGGGGGATACATATGTAAATCTGGACGTGATTTGGCTCAATCAGAAAAAAAAACTGTCATGAGAGAAATACAGGGGCCACCATTGCTGACCTACTTCTAAATATGTTACTTGCCTGTCTGTTATGCTGCATTCAATGCCTTCTTGGTCACTGACCAGGACAAGTGTGCAGACCAGGAAAGTCTGAGCACGTAGGACATTAAATACAGGGTAGACCCCTTACCCAAAATTCTCAGAGCACAGTTTAAATACAGCTGATCAGCATGGTACACAAGACACCATCTGATGCAAAGCGTGCAATGGGACACAAAAAAAACAGAATAGTTTTTTTTATCAGCTTGATACAGTATGCAGTTTTACGGAATAGCATCTTACCTATCTTATGCGCTGTTTTCTGCTTTCTAGATCGAGGCGGTACACAGGGAGATCACAGTCAGTACAGGTGAACTGGAGCAATTCAAGACAACCATCACTGAGATGCACCGCAATATACAAGGCCTGGAGATAGAGCTGCAAGCAGAACAGAGCAAGGTATGGCTGACAGCAATTCATCATTACTACCATTTCTGGAAAAGATAGCGGAAAATTGTATACTTGCCTATCGGTAATTTTCCTTTCCTAGTGCTGAAGCATGGCAGCAGACACATGGTTTTCGTCTTCATGGGCAGAGTTTAGAGCTGTATCTCCAAGTTTAAGGGCAGCAACTTGGTCTACCCATGGCACAATCCAGCAGCACTGACCATGGTGGAGTTTGGCCATAAAAGAGTCTAACAATTTGTCCAAATATTTTAAAAAGTCAGCATTACCCTCCCTTGTTTGATGAGCCATGCTGCCATTCTTGTATCAGGAGATTTAATTGTATACCAAAATTTGTAAAAAAAATATATTGACTAATATATGATAATAAATGTTACTCTCTGAGATTTAGTTAAAACAATTATATAAATTGTAAAATAATTCCCTTTATGTGTTATTGGTTGTGGTCTTAAAATAGGAGAATGGCATAGACACTATACTGTATAATTGCAATGAAAAGACCATTCAAGTTGGCTATAAATTTGACTTCAGATTTAATAACCACCACCCCTTTTCCCGAGCATAGAAAATACAAGGTCCAAATTGGGTGATGTACAGCATTAAAATACAACAGAACTTGCAGATGTTTATGTTATTTATGTATTGATTTAAGTAGTCCTGCCCCTGCTCCCCAACATCTTTCCCTAGGCACTGATCTCAATAACCTTGGTAAGCAGTCCAGCACAGTGGAACATTCTGTTGGTTCAACACAAACCTGTGCTTTTTCTATTTAAGGAAAAGCAACAGGTTCACTTTAATGCCCTCCTTTCCTAGCAGCACAGATCTTCCCTTCTCTTTGATGCCACCTCAAGCCATTCTAGTTGGAGCTTACAGAGAGTGAGGAATCTCTGGCCACCCCCTTGTGACAGCAGTGGGACAATCATGAAGCTCCAGGGCTGTAACATGCTGCTCCATACCCGGACGAACAAGGAATTTTCTTCATTCTTAGCAGCTGAATGGAGTGGTAGCAGAGTAAAGGAAAGGCAAGTGTGTTAGAATGGGTGAAACGCAAGTTTGCTTCTAAATTTTAACTGAGGTCAGTAATTGGTAAAAAGTTGGTAAATATCTCCAAGTGTAAGGCCACCCACATCTTTCACCAGTAACCATCATTGACAGCATGTTCCTATGTAGTGGGCATCTCCTGTGGCTAGTCAAATTTGCAGTTCAAAGTCAAACCTCCTCCTCTGCCAGCGCCAGCTACTGATTGGTCTGCACATGTCCTTGAGCCAGGAAGCTTCACTATGAGCTGTAGACTTGAGGTAGGACTTACATGAGAGCCGCCCACCTCATCACTATAAGTAACTGGTGAAAGATGTGTGAGGGGCAGACACAATGAGAGATTTACCAGCCTTTAATGTGCTGGAAAATTATCTTTTAATAGCGCTGCCTTCTTCACCCATGCTAAAGCCCTGGTCCATGAAATATCAGCCAGGTAGCAATGCTAAGCGGGGGAAAAACTTAATTTAAATCCCACGCATTAGCAAATGTAACTCACTTCATATCTGTCTATTTTATTACAGAGAGATGGTTTAGCTGCCACCTTAGATAACGTAAAAGCTCAGTTTGCTTCACGTCTGGCTGAGATACAACGAGCTATTAGCAATAGGGAAGCTCAACTGATGCAGATACGTACAGACATGGGACGTCAAGCTCATGAGTATGAGATTCTTCTGAATATCAAGATCCGGCTAGAAATGGAAATCGCCACATACCGCCGTCTGCTGGAGGGGGAGGAGACAAGGTAAGATAGAAGTGATTTAAATTATAGTATAGAACAAAGGCGTATAATACACTGCAGCTTTGAACACAATGTGGTTATTACTATTAATACATATTTTGACACAGATTTTGTAATAAAATAATGATCAGTATTCTATTCTAAATATATTCTAAAGGTAAAATATAAGGTGGTCAATGACCAATGAACGCGGCCATATCATGCAATTAATTTTATATCTGTGGTTAATAGCATACACCAATGGCTGGACTCAGGAAAATAGCTGAAAGGTTAATCATATTTTGTTTCTCCAAAATAAAAAGAATTGCCTGCACACTCTTTTTGTTAGTGGCCAAGAGTGTTTGTGCGTATACATACACCAAATATTTTTTTTAAAAAGGATCAGTAATGGTTGTATATGGCTTGTAAATCCAGTTGCTACCTTATGTCCATGGCTAGCTTTAAAGAGAACCATAGAGTCTCATATATAATGGGTAGAAGATATCTCTTTCCCCTTTTCGTTACACTGTCCTTCCTTATGCACACTAAAGTTCATCCAGTAATAAAAATTGGGTTGCCGTATGTAGCCAGAGCTCTGTGAAGGGAGACAAGCCTGTCATGTGATCTTGGTAGGCTGCATAGCCGAGATTTCTTCATGGCTTTCATTCTGATCCACTAACTTCAGTCCAGAAATGAAATGAGGAAAAATCTCCAATAGTAAGTAGAGCTGGGGAATTCAATAACCAGATTTCACCAAGTGGGACTGTTGTCACCATGACTTTATATTTAGAGATATGTAGATTACCGTGTTTCCCCGAAAGTAAGACCTACCCCGAAAATAAGACCTAGCACTATCTTCGGGGATTTCTGTAATATAAGACCTACCCCGAAAATAAGACCTAGTTCGGTGGTAGGTCTTATATTATAGAAATCTGCTAGGTCTTACTTTCGGGGAAGCGGCACATAACTGTGTAAAAACCGGCCGCAGCTCCCGCCCACACGCCCACCCACACGCCAGCCTGCCGCAGCTCCAGCCCCGCCCACACGCCCACCGGCCGCAGCTCACGCCCGCATGCACGCAGCTCCTGCCCCGCCCACACGCCAGCCGCAGCTCCCGCACGCAGCTCCTGCACGCACACACGCACAATGGAAGCAACATCCGCCGGGACCGGCAACAGCACGCCGCCTTCCGGGACCTCGTCCACTCCTCCACAGCCAGGTAAGACATCCCCCGAAAATAAGACCTAGTGTCTTATTTCGTGCAAAAAAAAAAATAAGACACTGTCTTATTTTCGGGGAAACACGGTAGCCACTAGAGGGGAGTCTTCAAAGACTCCATGCTATTCTTGGAGTCCCTTTAAGTTAAGGAGATGAGAATAGTGGGAGGTATTCTGTAGCTCAGCAAAGGAGAACTGGGCAGGGGTGATAACACTGCTTGAGATTTCAGTGCAACAGAGGCAGTGTTGTCAGGTCGGACAGGAAGCCTTTGAAGCTCACTTGATTTTTGGCAGATCATTGGGTATTTTTCTGTACTTGCAGCATTTTTAAAGGGATAAAACACGGGGAAATGTGTATGTAAAAATGCATAAACAGGGAGACTTTAGGCATACTTTAGCTTATTGCTTTTAGATTGTAAGCTCTCATGGGCAGGGCCCTTTCTTGACCATCTTGATTTGTATTGTAACTGTAATGTATTCCTTATATTTTAAAGCGCTGCCAAACTGTTGGCACTTTCTAAATCCTGTAGAATAATATTAAAAAGACATGTAATTTTTCTGACACTTGACATCTTTCCCACGTTTTTCTATTTTACAGTTGGGTGGTGGAGGAAGAGGACAAGCTAAAAGGTATGTAAATTATTATTTTATCGTTCGCTGTGCTTTTCTTCAGATAAACTTGGAAACTTTATAAAAGGGCACTTTTATCCAAATAAAAAAAAATCTACAATGTAATATAAAGTGTACCTAAAAAGAAAATAATTTTAGCATTAAATAATATTCAGATATAAGTGAGGGCCCATTTTGACCCCCTTTATTAATTTACCGGTCACCACGCTGAGTTTACAATGGAAACAATCTTGATCAGTTTTACCTACTACTATGCACAATGTCTGCACACTTTACCCCCCTTTTAACCTCTTGAATCCCCCTGAAATGCAACCTCACCTCAGGGTTACCATGCAACTGTAACAAGACCATCTTGCTTTTTTCTTAATTATATTAGAATAGAAGCCAAGTACCTGAATTGGCTAAAAATAATGGTATTAAAATAAAATAATTAAAATAATATTTAAAAAAGATATTGGCAGAAATTACTACAGTAAATTTTAATAGAGTGCTACAAGTGGGACTATAATCACTACCTTTGCATGCATTTAAAATGCACCTCAATAGGACATGCTATGTCCAAAGGCCACACACACCACAAACACATCTCTAAGCCCATGAGAAGGTTGAATACTGACGGTTTTACCGCTGGTCCGGATTAACCCAAGTACGCTCTGCTAGAGCGTCCTTCGGTTGAATCCGACACAGGGAGACTTGATGACAATATTACAATATACTAAAAACACATCCTAATAAAACTTCATCAACACTCATGGCCGCCTGGAAGATTCCATGAGTTACTTAGAGTATGTTCATCTCTATCTGGTAACAAAACAATACTACTTCTAGTGTAAAATGTATATAGGTGACGGGATAAATTACATATGTCCAAATATTCAAAATATGCTTCAAGAGTCATGCATATTAGTCTTTAAATGATAGCTGTGGATGTAGGAAGATACATATGTGTGGATGATAACTGTGGAATGTAGGAAGAAAACATTATTGTTCAGAAATTATTGATCGTTATGCAACTTGTACCCCCTGCCCTCTGGATTTCCTTTATTCTTGTCTCTAGTTCTAAATCTAACATACTTGACCTGCTTCTCTCATTCCAGAGCTAAACAGAAGCCGCAAAATAAAAACTATTGTAGAAGAGGTGATTGATGGGAAGGTTGTGGCCACCGAAGTTAAAGAAGTTGAAGAGAGGCTACCAAGCATAATGCAAAAGTAACCAAATATTGCAATAAAACTATTTTTAACACTTGTAAATGTGCCAGAAATGGACAGATCCACATTCTGTGAACAACTTAACAAGCAGAGAGAAATAAAAAAAAGTCTTAAGCAATGTTTATTTCCTTGTCTTTTATTACCAGTTTAATATAGTACTCTTCAGCTTTATAATTGGATATGTGGTCTCTTAAACACATCTGTAAAACCACTTGGTTTCATCATCATTTTCAATACTTATTATGGCCACTGATGGGTAATGCAGCAGCAAAGGTCAATCTTTGTTACCCTTCCCATGACTAAGGTAGAACAGAATATCCCCAATACCCTAAACTGTCAAGGCTGCTAAGATCATCCAAACCTCCCTCCAATTCCCCCAAATAAACCAGACCACACTTCCAAGGGAGTTAAATGGCCATAGCAGCCTTTTATTATACAAATAATACATTAACGGAATTATAAAATTCAACATCAGGACAACCTACCAACAAACAAAGTTGCAGGCCTTTGAAGGCCACAAAATTGACAGATATATTCTCTGTGGAACTACTAAATATGTTAGGCCCCCAACTGCACCACACTGCCTAGGGGACAATGTTGGCTGTATTACACACCATGAACTAAGGACACCATACTAAAGACAGGGTCACCGTACAATAACCACCAGCACCTATTTTTGGCCACCTTAGAAGACCCCAACTGCCATTACTTCTATGACATTGAAATAACACCAACTGAGAAAAAAAACAGGAAACCAATAAAGTAAATGACCTTGCAAAAAATGTGAAACCAGTGGCATCACTAGGGGGGTGCGGCCTGCATCCGGGTGACACCAAAATGACTGACAGTCATTTTAGTATCATACCCTCATGGACCGAGAACCCAACAATTGGAGGGGACCTCCTGTCTGTGCCGGGGTCTATCGTCCAGCGATGAAGTCATGGCAGGGTGTCACCCCACCTTGGGACGCCCATGTGTCAAACCCCTATTTAAGCCTTCTGTTCATTGTTTACCCTGTTCACCTAGTCATGTAAGCCCTCCGCCTATTTTTCTTTTTTATATAAATAGATTAGTTATCACCTTCAATTGGAATCAAATGGATCACCTTATAACTGGTCGTAGATATTGTCAAATATGCAAGCACTACCCGAAAATGTATTTGCCAGAACCCTAAACAGGAACATTAGGGTCACACAAGTGTTTACACTTAGGCTCTGTAAGGAGGGAGGGGAAGTTGAAGCTGACACATGGCCAATAGTCTCATGTACATGAATGTATAGCCATGTATGTATATTTTTGTTAGGAAGGGTTATGTATGTATATTTTGGATAAAAAAGGGAAGAATTAAAACCCCTGGCAGGTTTTTTTTAGTGCTGTCGGCATGGTATTGGGATACTTTCCCTTAACGTCATGTCCCAAAGATGCAACAGGAAGTTAGAGAAAATCTCCAAAAGTTAAAGGGAAATTCCCTTTTAGACAGTTGGAAGATGTTCCCTCACCTCTTGTTCTGGAGACAACTCAAACATTTTGGATTTCTCCTCACTTTCATTCTCTGTGACAATGGACACGGGTAGACAATAAATCTCTCCAAGGAGGACACAGACAGAAATATAAACATGACAGAGGGCTAGCTGCAGTCAAGCGAATAGTAACTCAAGGGCTACTTCCATCTTTTAGACCATATTTCATGTTCATGTCCGCAGTTCCCCCACCTAGAAACCACCCCCTCCTTCTCTTACTAAATTGAGGGAGTGCTTCTGCCCATAGCATCTCATATATTTTTTCATTTGACATTGGCTCCACCCACACAATTGTGTCACTCATTCACACCTCTTAGATTCTGTGAATACAAAAATTACAAGTCCTATTTGCCACACAGGCAGAGAGATTGTAGATCTCAATGGAGCACAAGTGAGGTGAAGTCACCTCACTTGTAGTCCATTGATGACTTCCTTCAGCCCCATAACTGGCCTAGGCTGGGTAAATAGTTTGCAGGAGCCTGTACATTGCAAACACAATCCACTGATGGTGTTTGCAATGCTTTGCAGCCTCCTTTGCAAAAAAAATATTAATTACACATTGTGTTACCTATATGTATTATTTTTTCTTGTAAAAGATTGTAATAGCCATTAATAAGCAATCAGTGTCCGGAAAGCTGATATAATAAGAATTGATACACCTAAGATGATTTTGCTTGTGAAGATTGTAGAGGTCAGCATTAAAAATGAATATGATGACTGACGCTTGAAATTCCACAGTTGTTTCTTCACCGGTCTAAAGAAGAGCAAATAAAGCATTCCTGATACAGAACAGTGACCTACAGGAGATGACACCACCAGTCAATGATGCATGCCAATTTATCATTGTTCAAACATACCATGGAACTTTTACTATTTAAATATAGTCAGTCCAAAGTAGAGTAAATGCAGATGCTCAGAGTAAGAGTCTAACTTCTGGTATATCCCAGAAAGTTTGTATTTGCCTATTTTTATCCTTTAAAAACAAAAAAAAATGTACAGTCAAGTTGCCTTTAAGAAGGTGAACTCTGTGAAGACTGGCTCTGTCCATGGCACCAGCATTGGCGGTATAAATTACAGAAAAGTAACGTCAGGTGGGTATGCCCAAAGTGTTTATGCTGGAGCCGGAGGTCTGGGCACCAGAGTTTCTGGTGTTTTACAACATACAGTGCATTCCGGGAGTCCTCTACAGCATGGAAAACGAGAAACGAGAATCTTTGGGAATGAGAAGGAAACCATGAACAATCTGAATGACCGGCTGGCTTCCTACATAGATAAAGTGCACTCGTTGGAAGAGTCTAATGTCCATCTAGAGGCACAAATCAGAGACTGGTATAGCAAGAACACTGGGAACACGGAAAGAAATGATGACCATAATTTCCAGGTTATAAAAGATCTGAGAAATCAGGTAACCCAAATTTGTTTTAATAGGATTAGCTAATAGCGCTTTGTAATTTGTGAAGAACATTAGAAATATTAACTATTTCCTTTTATGAACTATATTTATATTTGTATCAGGCATAGATTAGTGGTGCTCAGTCTTTTGGACTTTGGAACCCAAATGTTGCTATGCTATTGTTCTGTGGGCCTCAGAGATGTGGTTTCCAGCTCAAGGCATTGCAAAAGGGGAGACTTAAAAAAAAAATGCTTCTTGGACCTTGTCTGGTATCATTGCCCATTTGTTTTGTGATATAGACACACTTGATATAAAATTATTTGTTTGGTAGATGCCATATCAGTTGAAGCAATATGTAAAGTCACGGTCAGACAAACACACCCAACTTCTCTTAGAACTATACTACTGGAAGATTGACTTAGCTGAGAGTACTCAGGCCATGTCACTATCCACAGTCCCTATCATAATATACAGACAGTTTTATTAACCTTTAAATGGTTTGGTAAACACTAAGGGCTGAGGACCCTTCTACTGCAAGTAAGCCTTTGGTGATTAGTACTTGATAACTGAAATGTCCTCTTCCAGGGAGTTGCTAGTTTCAATTTTCAAAGTTAGACTTTAAGTAAACTTTTTCTAAATGTTATCTATTCGGTTTATGAACAACACACCAGTCTACGATCAATGAATAAAACATCTGCTCCATTCTCTCCATCAAGAGCTAGTTTTTCCCTTTTTCGGTATGACCATTTTATTTTTTGTATAGCCATAAAGATAAAGTCAGGCTGTCAATAAAAGCCTGCATATCATGGATACTTCTGCTTCTCCTATAACAGTTGTATGCTACTAATTTCTGTGGAGCAGTAGGCTCATGTCAGCTGTCAGGGGGAACAGTTAAGGCTGGAGATATGGGCTTTGATACTGACCATTTTTTAGAAAAATTTAAATTTGCATGCCAGTAGCGGGGCTGTTAAGCTACATATTTTGAGGAAAGAAAGATTGTCTCTGAAACAACTGATGGATCAGACTATATATTAGGAACTATGTTTACATTTATAGGAAACAGTAAGGATCTCAAGTATCAAGCTTTCCAACAGTATTACAAATAGGATTTTGCTATAGACCAGGGGTGTGCATTGTGAGATTCAGGACTCCAAATTAGATTTTAGAGTCTGCTTTTGAGTTCCTCATATTGCCAAATAAGTAATACATTCTGCTGAGATTCCAGATCTATTAAAACGTTATATCATTATTATTATACAGGATTTATATAGCGCCAACAGTTTTTGCAGCGCTTTATCTTAAAGGAGAACTATGGGGTTAAGGCTTTTCCCCATAGTTCTCCTTAGGGTAATGGGAGGACACCAACTAGCGTCCTCCCGTCACCCTAAGCTCAGTATACTGCGAGCTACTGCTCGCGGTATACTGAGACGCCGCAGCTGAAGCGGATCCCGTCAATTATGTCTGGATACGCACAGGCGCGTGAGTGACAGCTGGCTCTGCCTATCTAGAGGCAGAGCCAGCTGTACCTGCCCCCTCCCCCGTCCGATCCGCCAGTCAGCGCTGGAGGATCGGAGGGGGAATCCAGCCCCTCCCCTGTCACGGCAGAGAGCTCTGACAGGATTGAGAGGTGAGCGAACGCCGGTATGTGTTCGCTCACCTCCCGATCTACTGAGCCGACCTGTGACAGTGTCATTGTCACAGGTTGGCTAGAACTATGAGGTGAGTGAAAAGCACTCACCTCATAGTTCTCCTTTAAGCAGAAAATGGTTCATCACTTGCCCTTTAAAATGCTTTAATCAGCATTTCAGAAATATTATAGGTATCATTCATTCTGCAACAATATATGCTAAATCAGGACCAGGTTTAGAACATGGCAGGGGTGGGAGGGGACTGAGACACTTCTGTTTTAGGTGGGCCCCTCATACACAGGAATTAAAATACACAGCAAATTGCCAAGTTTACACATCAAAGTCCGTTTATTGCATGTCATTGGAACTGACAAGTTATATCAGCCTTTGTCAACTTTTCAGTCATGGAGCGCTTTAAAAGTGTGCAAAATCTCAGCCCTCCCCCCCACCCCCCATTTTAAAAATTTAAACATTTTAAATGTAGAAATGTAACAAGAAAATTCAAAGATCCTCCAAAATCCATAACAGACCTTTATACTGAGTAAGGGTCTGGTATAGCTCTTAAGGGGAAAACCCATGCAAAGTCACAAAAGTCCCACTTTCACACCAGAGGGGGGCTTTATATTAG